>NC_133538.1:118239519-118567331 GCF_048544455.1 Silene latifolia | reverse complement strand
CATAACATACACTACGAGAACATTCTTAAAGACTTGTATGTACAATTCGATTTTACTGCCAAAGTACATTACTCTTATAGGGAAAGTATATTACATTTGTATTAAAGGATCATTATTGTTGTTCTGCAAGAAACATTCTTAAAGGCTTGTATGTACAATTCGATTTCAATGCCAAAGTACATTACTCTTATAGCCAAAGTATATTACATTTGTATTAAAGGATCATTATTGTTGTTCTGCAAGGAACATTCTTAATGGCTTGTATGTACAATTGGATTTCACTGCCAAACTACATTAATCTTATAGCCAAAGTATATTACATTTGTATTAAAGGTTCATTATTGATGTTCTGCAGGGACATCGTCAACTTGATTGGAAGTGTTTTCCCGGAGTACTTCAATTTTAAGGCGTTTTGCACAATAAACATTATTGTTGTTCTGCAAGAACATAATAAACATTATTGAAATTTGTTTCGGGAATATAACACTCTCTTGAATTAAAAGTTTTTTAAACTTCAGGTTGTTCGACTCAGCTTGCTCAATATATGTTACATTACTCACACACATGTCACAAACGAAACTAAAAAAAGTTTTTACGGCTTTAATTCAGCATCTTCCTCATCTTCATCGTCATATTCTTCCCATGGCAGTGGGTTTGAACGGAAATCCATTGCCTTCTTTAGTACATCATCAAAACATAAATTGCCTTCTGTTGAAATCATATATGAAATATATTTCTTCCGCATAATCAGTAGGGCATCATCCTAGGAAAGTAAAGAAAATAAGGGGTTAGAATATGTACAAATGTGTTCTGAATTATGTATTAAAAATAATTGTATTAAGTCTGAAACTCACATCGCCTTTTTTAAGCCCACAGGTCCAATTTAGATTACCCTTAAATGTCTACATATGTCTCATAACGTAAACACCTGTTAGTGTTGTTTCTCCACTTCATCTTTGCAAGAATAGGCTGCAGTTTTTTAATGCGATCAACTTTTACCTTTGAAACACCGATGTCTTTCAAGTATTCTGCTAGAACATTACGCTGGCGGAGAAGGGGGGCAAGAAAACATTAGGACACTAATAATTATCAGCTACAATATCACAAAATTAAGAAAATTAAGTCAGACACAAATTTTTTGGGGAAGGTACACTCTATGTAAAGTCATTGTACATTCACAATAATGAATAGAAACAGTATGTACTGCTGTTAAGCAAAAGAGAGCATAGAATCTAAGAAAAGACAGTGGTCTATCGTGGAAAAATTCTTCTGGTTTTCCGTCACGATGCACAATAACAATGATGATGAACTTATACTTGTTACTGTCAATGACTAGTAAATGGTAATGCCTTTTATATATAACTGGGAAGAAGAACTGTAGATTTTAAAAGATTTAAGTAGGCAAGAAGAAAATTAAATATAACATGCAGAAAGAGTGTATATTGTCGTTGCTAACCAAATCAATTCTATCTGGGTTAACCGAGAATTGGGTAAACTCTTCTTTCATTATATCCTTAATCACCATAAAATTTTCAGCAGGGTCCAGTTCTCCTTGAAGCATTTATCTGTATGCAAGACAAGTAAAGTTTCTGATGTTAATCAAGAGAAAAAACATTAAGAAATTTACTTGTTGAAATAAGTTTATATAAATATTTGACTTACACACACAGCTGTGGTGAAAAAAAATCGATATAGCTCTGAAGAGTTTCTTCTAGATTCCTTGGCATTCAAAAGTTTTGCCTAACAATCGATCACATCACTTGTTAAATACTTAGATTGTCGTAGCGTTTCCATTTCAATACGCCGAAGAGAAATTTCACCCACATGCACAAGAAGTTCCCTGGTTCAGGACTACCAGTGTTAACTCAAAACAGGATACAAAACATTTTAAATTTAAATATTGTACATTAGTAGATATATATATATATATATATATATATATATATATATATATATACCTGGCTAAATCGGTATTCTTTCCTCTACTATACGACACATAATCACCAATGCAATTCTGAAACTCGGTAAGAGGAGTAATAATGCATGTATCTATGCTTAGTAAATTACGATTTGCAAGGATGCTCAGAGACTCTGGTTGACTTCTTTAATGTTCATGAACATTTTCATTGTTGATGACTTTGCCCTTGGTAGTGTCACCACTGTCAAGCATATTATGCCAATTTGTACTCCTGTCGTTTGTATTACTCACATCTGTCATGCTGTCATTGTTCTCACAAGCATCATAGCCATCTGGTATAATATTCCCTTCTGTACAACCTACCTCCATTGTTCTCTTCTTAACCCTAACAGTCTCATTGTTGTCAGGGACAGCAATATCATCGTTATTCTTCTCTTTCTTTCCAACTACCTCCTCTTATATCTTCTCATCCCCAACAGTCTCATCACCCTCGTATATAATTCTTCATCAGACGAATCCAGTTTCTTTGGGAAGGGCTTCTCTTGATACTGCTTCACCTTTGTTAAAACGTCATCACAACAATGTTGAACTTGGATGAAACCAAAGTGCAAAGATATTTGATTCTCAATATTCGAAGTCCATCCATCTACAAAAGTTAAAATATCTTGAGGATAGGTAACTTATAAACAAGAATGTGCTTTTAATACTTTAAGAAAGATCATTTAATTAAACCAAAAGTACATTTACAATTATTGGATATAAATTGTTTAGATACTTATGTTTTTTTTTGTCAACCCACCAGTCCAATACTGACCCCCCTTGTACGTTTCCTTGTGTTTCATTGTGTAAATACCACAGTCAACAACATTTTGATGGTTTCTCCAAGGTATTTTCAATACAACAGGCTCCATTTCTCTTACTCTTTCCTTCAAATCACCAATGTCATTGAAATATTCTGCCAAAGCATTACGCTGCATGGAAAAATTCGGATCAAACTGTCTTGAGAGACCGTGCAAAAAATATGACATTATAAAAGAAAAAATAACCAATGAAAGGCAACTGAACAATTACCATATTCCAAGGTTTGTTTCCATAACGAGTTTTTGGGGTTTCATCATGCGGTTAATTATCAAGAATGAGAAACTTGTTCTTCTCCATATTGAATACGAACATGTAAAAATGCTTGTTGGATATTATTGGGAAAAAAAATTGTTTTATTTAAGAAAAGATTAGAAGATACAACAGACATAAAATTTGTTACGAGAGTAAATTAGCAGTAGAAAAAACTATGTATTTACTATATATAATGTTTGAGCTAACCATATCAACTTTTGTCACATCAATAATCCCAGCATGATTTAACTCATTTCTAAAATGCCTCTTGAATACTTCCAATTGTCTTTCCAATTTGAATTCTTTTCTTTGCCCTTGAAATGCTTGCTGCACACACAGAACATAATATTCTTCTATTAATATACACTTGTATAACATAAAATTATTGTAATATAGAATGAAATAAAGTTTTACATACAAATACGAGGGCTGAAGCAAAGAATCGACGTGGTGCTGAAGATTTTCTTTAAAGTTCATTGAAATTCAAGTAAGCTGACCAACAATCAACCACAACATCTGCTATATACCAGGTGGTTTTAGAGATGCAAAAAGATATCGGGTACCCACGACATTCTTAAACTCAGAGAGCTTTTCACTGGTTCAGACGTTACACAAAACAAGTCAGTTAATTACACATATATACATTATCTTTATTAATAATGCACATAATACCCAAACGAAATGTACAGAATGATTAAATAAAAGAAACATAATGAGTATAATAAAATATACCTAGCAAGAACAGTGCCTTTTCCCTTGGTGTAGTAGACGTAGTCGAATACTGATCTTGAAACTCAGATGGCTCTGTACATGGGTCACTGTCTCCTCTTAGTAAATCAAGTTCAGTACTAATATCTAAGCTTGGATTGGGATTGGTTGCCTTGGGTTCTTCACTATAATCTTCAGATAACATGCTACATACAAGGGTATTTATAAGATTATCCGTATTGGCTTCTTCCTCATTCTCCACGTCACTATCAACATAAAGATGGTTCGAATCATTTCGTACATTCTTGTCATCATCTTTCTTGTTGTCTTCATTCCCATTTTCACACTCCCCTTCTGACACCTCTTTCTTGTTGTCACACTCCCCTTCTGACTCCTCTTTCTTCTTGTCTTCATTCCCATTTTCAACCTTGTTATGTTCATTCACATTGTAAACTAATTCACCTTCTTTTCTCAATGCACAAGGCTTCTGGAGTAGTTGAAATGTATCAAAATAAAGAACAATACACTTAAGCACCAAGTTAACATAATATAACAAAAAATATGATCAACATATTTACCTTTTTGTATGTATAAAAAATCGGCCTCTTCAATGACATGCTTTCAACCTCAATAGTATTTTTTAAAGTTATGTTTACGTTATTCAAAGCTTCAACAACCAAAGGATGATTAATAACATCATTCTCAGCAGCAGGAACAGCATCTTTAATATCAGCAACATTAATACCAACAGAACTTTCACAATCAGCGGAGCTGTGCTCATTTGACAAATTGAGTAAACTAAATGCATGATCACAAAGCTTCTAAGCAGTCTTATTCTCCTTAATTATTGATGCTCCTTTTTTATAACTTAGCCTTAACAGATGATATGTTCTGAGCTAAACTAGTTATACACTTGGCAAGATCAAGAATATACTCCTCAGTGTAGTCCTTTGTTTGATAGACAGATTCGACACCTGTATTGTCAACCACCTCCTCCATTGGTGCTTCCAACTTACCATTTCCAAACATACCGCTTTTCATCTCATCCTTCTCTCTTGATGATAAAAAACTACTAGTCCAACCTACCAACGTATAATAATCTCTTTCAACTTTTCGTTCCACACGAACCACGCGATCAACATAGATGAGCTGCAAAAAAAAAAAAATTATTATAAGAGAATGAAAACGTACCTTGCAATGTTAAATTAATATATGAGCTTCAAATATATTTTTTGAGACTTCTTACCTCCAAAAACAACAGTGAACCGCCGAAGTGAGTCTCCTTTTCCACCCACTCAATCTTGTTTTCTTGCAAACTTTTTATCAAAAAGGAACACCAAATGTAATCTTTGATTTCATCAAGATTCATCAACGATTTCAAAACATGATGATTAACCAAAGGCTTTTGGGTGTTTCTCATTAGCAAAGAAACAACAAACACAACAAAGTTAACCTTGAATTCATCACCACCATGATCATGATTTATCAACCAATTCTAAAGCGTTTTGAGTGGAACTTGTCCATCTTTTATACCAAATTGTTGTTTCCATTTGCCATAAAACTCTTGAAACTCTTCCGATTCAGTATGAGTTTTGGATAATTCATTTGTTTTAGGGCCTATTGGAAATCTAAATGTTGATCTTACATCATAAACCTTCAAGAAAAACTTCTCACCATAAAGAAGATCGATACTGTTTTGGTATGGGTTATACTGCTTAATTAACCAGTACCCAAGCTTTAAAGGAATGGAACGAACTCTTAACCAAAACAGCCCACTAAATCCAATCTCATCTAGCGTGCACCACTGTTCATATGACAAACGTTCAACTACCTCAACTACTCCTGTAGGAGACATTATTGTATATGCACTTTTAAACGAAGAGAAATCAAACTTCTTCTTACACTTGGAACCCAATACCATATTATTACTTACTTTACCCTTTTGAGGACTTTCTTTCTTTGCAGTAACAATTTGTTTATTATCAGAAACAATTTGTTTCTTAACTGCAAAATCATCGTCACTTTCTTCATTTATCTTCTTTGCGAAAGATTGTATAGACTTAGATTTACTGTTAATAGTAGCTGATTTACGCTTTCTTGTAAATGGAGCACACTCATTTTTACCATCAGTGCAACTTTCAGTTGGTGGAAAAATAAAAGTAACTTTTCTCCGCTTTTCAGATTTTTTATCTTCCTACTCCATAGTCTGTAATAATAAAATGAAATTACAAAACAAGTAGAGATAATCAGTAGTTATCTAATTTTAGGAAATGTACATTAATCACAAATATAATGTTCTTTTAGATGATTCAGAACAATTTCTATATTAATAACAAACGGCACATTAATTTATGCTGATTGTACATTATATAATTACCATCAATTAAAAATCCAAAAATTAACAAGTAGAGATAATCAGCAGTTACCTAATTTTAGGAAATGTACATTAATTACAGATATAATGTTCTTTACATATTTCAGAACAGTTCCTGTATTAAAAACAAACGGCACATTAATTTAAGGTGAATGTATTATATTATTACGTTCAATTGAAAATACAAAATTGACAAGTAGAAATAATTACCAGTTACCTAATTTTGGGAAATGTACATTAGTCACAAAGATAATGTACTTTTAGATGATTCAGAACAATTTCTATATTAAAAACAATACGCACATTAATTTAAAGTTGTATGAACAATATATATTATGACCTTCAATTAAAAATTCAAACTTAACAGAAACTAGAAAGTAAATGTTGAAAGAATACTTCAGAGATATACAATTGGGGAAGAACAATGCGAATGTGTTTCTAAAGATAGAAAAAATAATTCATGCACATTAATCCGAATTAATTTTTAACAGTAAAGCAGTATAAATATTTGACATCAAAACATCAAAATTATACTGCTATTGAACAATTAAGTGATCCAAATTAAACATTATATTAGAGTTATGATAGAGAAGAAACGAAATTGAAAAGAAAATACCTTAGTATAACGGAGGAAATTGGTCGTAACTTCAAAATTATACTTCTGTTGAACAATTCTCCTATGACAACGTTTATACAAGTAATGTAAAACGACTGAGCTAAAAACTGGTTACTACTTTTATTTTTTTTACTCCGTTTCTTTTTTCTTGTAGGTAGTTAGTTACTAGTGTATTGTAACTATTAAAAAATAAGGGAAATGATAAATACATTTAATACCCTAAAATAGTTAGTTAGTTACCTTGAAGCTTGGCCACTGCAGTCCCCGAAAGGGGTGGCTTACATGGTCCATGTGTTGGTGCGAGAATGCATGGAACCGGGGGGGATTCAACCCCCTTGTCACCAAAAAAAAAAAAAAAAAAAAAAAAAGACACCTGACGGACCGAGTAAACCCCCCTTTTTTGTGGGGAGGGGGGGGTATCCTAAAACGGGACGGGAAAGAGTTTAGGATTGGATTAAGCGGATCCTTGCTTCTCATTTGAAGGCGGCAAGACAAAAAGACACCCTAGTGGGGCCGAGTGAACCCTTTTTGGGGGGATCGGGTATCCTAAAACGGGACGGGAAAGAGTTTAGGGTTTAATTAGGCGGACCGCTACCGCGGATCCCCCTCATCAAACCCTAAACTCTTTCCCTTGCTTCTCATTCGAAGGCGGCAAGACAAAAAGACACCCTAGAGGGGCCGAGTGAACCCTTTTTGGGGGGACCGGGTATCCTAAAACGGGACGGGAAAGGGTTTAAGGTTTGATTAGGAGGACAGCTACCGCGGATCCCCTTAATCAAACCATAAACCCTTTCCCTTGCTTCTCATTAAAGGGCGGCAAGACAAAAAGACACCCTAGAGGGGTCGAGTGAACCCTTTTTTGGGGGGCCGGGTATCCTAAAATGGGACGGGAAAGGGTTTAGGGTTTAATTAGGCGAACCGCTACAGGGGATCCCCCTAATCAAACCCTAAACCCTTT
Source organism: Silene latifolia (assembly GCF_048544455.1). Taxonomy (NCBI): domain Eukaryota; kingdom Viridiplantae; phylum Streptophyta; class Magnoliopsida; order Caryophyllales; family Caryophyllaceae; genus Silene; species Silene latifolia. The sequence goes on along the minus strand of NC_133538.1, from coordinate 118,559,644 downwards.
CCCTTGCTTCTCATTCGAAGGTGGCAAGACAAAAAGACACCCTAGAGGGGCCGAGTGAACCCTTTTTTGGGAGGCCGGATATCCTAAAACGGGACGGAAAAGGGTTTAGGGTTTGATTAGGCGGACCGCTACCGCGGATCCCCCTAATCAAACCCTAAACCCTTTCCCTTGCTTCTCATTTGAAGGCGGAAAGGCAAAAAGACACCCTAGAGGGGCGGAGTGAATACTTTTTTGGGGGTAGGGTATCCTAAAAACGGCCGTAGGGAAAGGGTTTAGGGTTTGATTAGGACCACCCTAATCAAACCGTAAACCCTTTCCCTTTCTTCTCATTTCAAGGCGGCAAGACAAATAGACACCCTAGAGGGGCCGAGTGAACCCTTTTTTGAGGGGTCGGGTATCCTAAAACGGGACGGGAAAGGGTTTAGGGTTTGATTAGGATCCCCCTAAACAAACCCTAAACCCTTTCCCTTGCTTCTCATTTGAAGGCGGCAAGACAAAAAGACACCCTAGAGGGGCCGAGTGAGCTCTAGAGGGGCCGAGTGAACCCTTTTTTGGGGGGCCGGGTATCCTAAAATGGAACGAGAAAGGGTTTAGGGTTTGAAGGCGGACCGCTACCGCGGATCCCCTTAATCAAACCCTAAACCCTTTCCCTTGCTTCTCATTCGAAGGCGGCAAGACAAAAAGACAACCTAGAGGGGTCGAGCGAACCCTTTTTTGGGGGGCCGGGTATCCTAAAACGGGACGGGAAAGGGTTTAGGGTTTGATTAGGCGGACCGCTACCGCGGATCCCCCTAATTAAAACCCTAAACCCTTTTCCTTGCTTCCCATTTGAAGGCGGCAAGACAAAAAGACACCCTAGAGGGGCCGAGTGAAACCTTTTTCAGGGGGCCGGGTATCCTAAAACGGGACGGGAAAGGTTTAGAGTTTAATTAGGCGAACTGCTACAGCGGATCCCCCTAATCAAACACTAAACCATTTCCCTTGCTTCTCAGTCGAAGGCGGCAAGACAAAAAGACACCCTAGAGGGGCCGAGTGAACCCTTTTTTGGGGGGCCGAGTATCCTAAAACGGGACGGGAAAGGGTTTAGGGTTTGATTAGGCGGACCGCTACCGCGGATCCCCCTAATTAAAACCCTAAACCCTTTTCCTTGCTTCTCATTTGAAGGCGGCAAGACAAAAAGACACCCTAGAGGGGCCGAGTGAAACCTTTTTCAGGGGGCCGGGTATCCTAAAACGGGACGGGAAAGGTTTTAGGGTTTGATTAGGATCCCCCTAATCAAACCCTAAACCCTTTCCCTTGCTTCTCATTGAAGGCGGTAAGACAAAAAGACATCCTAGAGGGGCCGAGTGAACCCTTTTTTGGGAGGCCGGGTATCCTAAAACGGGACGGAAAAGGGTTTAGGGTTTGATTAGGCGGACCGCTACCGCGGATCCCCCTAATCAAACCGTAAACCCTTTCCCTTGCTTCTCATTTGAAGGCGGAAACGCAAAAAGACACCCTAGAGGGGCGGAGTGAACTCTTTTTTGGGGGGCCGGGTATCCTAAAACGGCCGGGAAAGGGTTTAGGGTTTGATTAGGACCACCCTAATCAAACCGTAAACCCTTTCCCTTTCTTCTCATTTCAAGGCGGCAAGACAAAAAGACACCCTAGAGGGGCCGAGTGAACCCTTTTTTGAGGGTTCGGGTATCCTAAAACGGGACGGGAAAGGGTTTAGGGTTTGATTAGGATCCCCCTAAACAAACCCTAAACCTTTTCCCTTGCTTCTCATTTGAAGGCGGCAAGACAAAAAGACACCCTAGAGGGGCCGAGTGAGCTCTAGAGGGGCCGAGTGAACCCTTTTTTGGGGGGCCGGGTATCCTAAAATGGGACGAGAAAGGGTTTAGGGTTTGAAGGCGGACCGCTACCGCGGATCCCCTTAATCGAACCCTAAACCCATTCCCTTGCTTCTCATTCGAAGGCGGCAAGACAAAAAGACAACCTAGAGGGGTCGAGCGAACCCTTTTTTGGGGGGCCGGGTATCCTAAAACGGGACGGGAAGGGTTTAGAGTTTAATTAGGCGAACTGCTACAGCGGATCCCCCTAATCAAACACTAAACCATTTCCCTTGCTTCTCAGTCGAAGGCGGCAAGACAAAAAGACACCCTAGAGAGGACGAGTGAACCCTTTTTTGGGGTGCCGAGTATCCTAAAACGGGACGGGAAAGGGTTTAGGGTTTGATTAGGCGGACCGCTACCGCGGATCCCCCTAATTAAAACCCTAAACCCTTTTCCTTGCATCTCATTTGAAGGCGGCAAGACAAAAAGACACCCTAGAGGGGCCGAGTGAAACCTTTTTCAGGGGGCCGGGTATCCTAAAACGGGACGGGAAAGGTTTTAGGGTTTGATAAGGATCCCCCTAATTAAAACCCTAAACCCTTTTCCTTGCTTCTCATTGAAGGCGGTAAGACAAAAAGACAACCTAGAAGGGCCGAATGAACCCTTTTTTGGGGGGCCGGGTATCCTAAAATGGGACGGGAAAGGGTTTAGGGTTAGAAGGCGGACCGCTACTGCGGATCCCCCTAGTCAAACCCTAAACCCATTTCCTTGCTTCTCATTCGAAGGCAGCAAGACAAAAAGACACCCTAGAGGGGACGAGTGAACCTTTTTTGGGGGGACCGGGTATCCTAAAACGGGACGGGAAAGGGTTTAGGGTTTGATTAGGCGGACCGCTACCGCGGATCCCCCTAATCAAACCCTAATCCCTTCCCCTTGCTTCTTATTCGAAGACGGAAAGATAAAAAGACACCTTAGAAGGGCCGAGTGAACCCTTTTTGGGGGGACCGGGTATCCTAAAATGGGAGGGGAAAGGGTTTAGGGTTTGATTAGGATCCCTCTAATCAAAATCTAAACCCTTTTCCTTGCTTCTCATTCGAAGGCGGCAAGACAAAAAGACACCCTAGAGAGGCCGAGTGAACCCTTTTGGGGGGACCGGGTATCCTAAAACGGGACGGGAAAGGGTTTAGGGTTTGATTAGGCGGACCGCTACCGCGGATCCCCCTAATCAAACCCTAAACCCTTTCCCTTTCTTCTCATTCGAAGGCGGCAAGACAAAAAGACACCCTAGAGGGGCCGAGTGAACCCTTTTTTGGGGGGCCGGGTATCCTAAAACGGGACGGGAAAGGGTTTAGGGTTTAATTAGGCGAACCGCTACAGGGGATCCCCCTAATCAAACCCTAAACCCTTTCCCTTGCTTCTCATTCGAAGGTGGCAAGACAAAAAGACACCCTAGAGGGGCCGAGTAAACCCTTTTTTGGGAGGCCGGGTATCCTAAAACGGGACGGAAAAGGGTTTAGGGTTTGATTAGGCGGACCGCTACCGCGGATCCTCCTAATCAAACCCAAAACCCTTTCCCTTGCTTCTCATTTGAAGGTGGAAAGGCAAAAAGACACCCTAGAGGGGCGGAGTGAACTCTTTTTTGGGGGGCCGGGTATCCTAAAACGGCCGGGAAAGGGTTTAGGGTTTTATTAGGACCACCCTAATCAAACCGTAAACCCTTTCCCTTTCTTCTCATTTCAAGGCGGCAAGACAAAAAGACACCCTAGAGGGGCCGAGTGAACCCTTTTTGAGGGGATCGGGTATCCTAAATTGGGACGGGGAAAGGGTTTAGGGTTTGATTAGGATCCTCCTAAACAAACCCTAAACCCTTTCCCTTGCTTCTCATTTGAAGGCGGCAAGACAAAAAGACACCCTAGAGGGGCCGAGTGAGCTCTAGAGGGGCCGAGTGAACCCTTTTTTGGGGGGCCGGGTATCCTAAAATGGGACGAGAAAGGGTTTAGGGTTTGAAGGCGGACCGCTACCACGGATCCCCTTAATCAAACCCTAAACCCTTTCCCTTGCTTCTCATTCGAAGGCGGCCAGACAAAAAGACAACCTAGAGGGGTCGAGCGAACCCTTTTTTGGGGGGCCGGGTATCCTAAAACGGGACGGGAAGGGTTTAGAGTTTAATTAGGCGAACTGCTACAGCGGATCCCCATAATCAAACACTAAACCATTTCCCTTGCTTCTCAGTCGAAGGCGGCAAGACAAAAAGACACCCTAGAGGGGCCGAGTGAAACCTTTTTTGGGGGGCCGAGTATCCTAAAACGGGACGGGAAAGGGTTTAGGGTTTGATTAGGCGGACCGCTACCGCGGATCCCCCTAATTAAAACCCTAAACCCTTTTCCTTGCTTCTCATTTGAAGGCGGCAAGACAAAAAGACACCCTAGAGGGCCGAGTGAAACCTTTTCAGGGGCCGGGTATCCTAAAACGGGACGGGAAAGGTTTTAGGGTTTGATTAGGATCCCCTAATCAAACCCCGAACTCTTTCCTTGCATCTCATTGAAGGCGGTAAGACAAAAAGACATCTTAGAGGGGCCGAGTGAACCCTTTTTTGGGAGGCCGGGTATCCTAAAACGGGACGGAAAAGGGTTTAGGGTTTGATTAGGCGGACCGCTACCGCGGATCCCCCTAATCAAACCCTAAACCCTTTCCCTTGCTTCTCATTTGAAGGCGGAAAGGCAAAAAGACACCCTAGAGGGGCGGAGTGAACTCTTTTTTGGGGGGTCGGGTATCCTAAAACGGCCGGGAAAGGGTTTAGGGTTTGATTAGGACCACCCTAATCAAACCGTAAACCATTTCCCTTTCTTCTCATTTCAAGGCGGCAAGACAAAAAGACACCCTAGAGGGGCCGAGTGAACCCTTTTTTGAGGGGTCGGGTATCCTAAAACGGGACGGGAAAGGGTTTAGGGTTTGATTAGGATCCCCCTAAACAAACCCTAAACCCTTTCCATTGCTTCTCATTTGAAGGCAGCAAGACAAAAAGACACCCTAGAGGGGCCGAGTGAGCTCTAGAGGGGCCGAGTGAACCCTTTTTTTGGGGGGCCGGGTATCCTAAAATGGGACGAGAAAGGGTTTTGTGTTTGAAGGCGGACCGCTACCGCGGATCCCCTTAATCAAACCCTAAACCATTTCCCTTGCTTCTCATTCGAAGGCGGCAAGACAAAAAGACAACCTAGAGGGGTCGAGCGAACCCTTTGTTGGGGGGCCGGGTATCCTAAAACGGGACGGGAAGGGTTTAGAGTTTAATTAGGCGAACTGCTATAGTGGATCCCCCTAATCAAACACTAAACCATTTCCCTTGCTTCTCAGTCGAAGGCGGCAAGACAAAAAGACACCCTAGAGGGGCCGAGTGAACCCTTTTTTGGGGGGGCGAGTATCCTAAAACGGGACGGGAAAGGGTTTAGGGTTCGATTAGGCGGACGCACCGCGGATCCCCCTAATTAAAACCCTAAACCCTTTTCCTTGCTTCTCATTTGAAGGCGGCAAGACAAAAAGACACCCTAGAGGGGCCGAGTGAAACCTTTTCGGGGGCCGGGTATCCTAAAACAGACGGGAAAGGTTTTAGGGTTTGATAAGGATCCCCCTAATTAAAACCCTAAACCCTTTTCCTTGCTTCTCATTGAAGGCGGTAAGACAAAAAGACATCCTAGAAGGGCCGAATGAACCCTTTTTTGGGGGGCCGGGTATCCTAAAATGGGACGGGAATGGGTTTAGGGTTTGAAGGCGGACCGCCATCTGCGGATCCCCTAGTCAAACCCTAAACCCATTTCCTTGCTTCTCATTCGAAGGCAGCAAGACAAAAAGACACCCTAGAGGGGACGAGTGAACCTTTTTTGGGGGGACCGGGTATCCTAAAACGGGACGGGAAAGGGTTTAGGGTTTGATTAGGCGGACCGCTACCGCGGATCCCCCTAATCAAACCCTAATCCCTTCCCCTTGCTTCTTATTCGAAGACGGAAAGATAAAAAGACACCTTAGAAGGGCCGAGTGAACCCTTTTTGGGGGGACCGGGTATCCTAAAATGGGAGGGGAAAGGGTTTAGGGTTTGATTAGGATCCCTCTAATCAAAATCTAAACCCTTTTCCTTGCTTCTCATTCGAAGGCGGCAAGACAAAAAGACACCCTAGAGAGGCCGAGTGAACCCTTTTGGGGGACCGGTATCCTAAAAACGGGACGGGAAAGGGTTTAGGGTTTGATTAGGCGGACCGCTACCGCGGATCCCCCTAATCAAACCCTAAACCCTTTCCCTTTCTTCTCATTCGAAGGCGGCAAGACAAAAAGACACCCTAGAGGGGCCGAGTGAACCCTTTTTTGGGGGGCCGGGTATCCTAAAACGGGACGGGAAAGGGTTTAGGGTTTAATTAGGCGAACCGCTACAGGGGATCCCCCTAATCAAACCCTAAACCCTTTCCCTTGCTTCTCATTCGAAGGTGGCAAGACAAAAAGACACCCTAGAGGGGCCGAGTGAACCCTTTTTTGGGAGGCCGGGTATCCAAAAACGGGACGGAAAAGGGTTTAGGGTTTGATTAGGCGGACCGCTACCGCGGATCCCCCTAATCAAACCCAAAACCCTTTCCCTTGCTTCTCATTTGAAGGCGGCAAGACAAAAAGACACCCTAGAGGGGCTGATTGAAACCTTTTTCAGGGGGCCGGGTATCCTAAAACGGGACGGGAAAGGTTTTAGGGTTTGATTAGGATCCCCCTAATCAAACCCTGAACTCTTTCCCTTGCATCTCATTGAAGGCGGTAAGACAAAAAGACATCCTAGAGGGGCCGAGTGAACCCTTTTTTGGGAGGCCGGGTATCCTAAAACGGGACGGAAAAGGGTTTAGGGTTTGATTAGGCGGACCGCTACCGCGGATCCCCCTAATCAAATCCTAAACCCTTTCCCTTGCTTCTCATTTGAAGGCGGAAAGGCAAAAAGACACCCTAGAGGGGCGGAGTGAACTCTTTTTTGGGGGGTCGGGTATCCTAAAACGGCCGGGAAAGGGTTTAGGGTTTGATTAGGACCACCCTAATCAAACCGTAAACCATTTCCCTTTCTTCTCATTTCAAGGCGGCAAGACAAAAAGACACCCTAGAGGGGCCGAGTGAACCCTTTTTTGAGGGGTCGGGTATCCGAAAACGGGACGGGAAAGGGTTTAGGGTTTGATTAGGATCCCCCTAAACAAACCCTAAACCCTTTCCATTGCTTCTCATTTGAAGGCAGCAAGACAAAAAGACACCCTAGAGGGGCCGAGTGAGCTCTAGAGGGGCCGAGTGAACCCTTTTTTTGGGGGGCCGGGTATCCTAAAATGGGACGAGAAAGGGTTTAGTGTTTGAAGGCGGACCGCTACCGCGGATCCCCTTAATCAAACCCTAAACCCTTTCCCTTGCTTCTCATTCAAGGCAAAGCAAGACAAAAAGACAACCTAGAGGTCGAGCGAACCCTTTGTTGGGGGGCCGGGTATCCTAAAACGGGACGGGAAGGGTTTAGAGTTTAATTAGGCGAACTGCTATAGCGGATCTCCCTAATCAAACACTAAACCATTTCCCTTGCTTCTCAGTCGAAGGCGGCAAGACAAAAAGACACCCTAGAGGGGCCGAGTGAACCCTTTTTTGGGGGGGCGAGTATCCTAAAACGGGACGGGAAAGGGTTTAGGGTTCGATTAGGCGGACCGCTACCGCGGATCCCCCTAATTAAAACCCTAAACCCTTTTCCTTGCTTCTCATTTGAAGGCGGCAAGACAAAAAGACACCCTAGAGGGGCCGAGTGAAACCTTTTTCAGGGGGCCGGGTATCCTAAAACATTACGGGAAAGGTTTTAGGGTTTGATAAGGATCCCCCTAATTAAAACCCTAAACCCTTTTCCTTGCTTCTCATTGAAGGCGGTAAGACAAAAAGACATCCTAGAAGGGCCGAATGAACCCTTTTTTGGGGGGCCGGGTATCCTAAAATGGGACGGGAAAGGGTTTAGGGTTTGAAGGCGGACCGCTACTGCGGATCCCCCTAGTCAAACCCTAAACCCATTTCCTTGCTTCTCATTCGAAGGCAGCAAGACAAAAAGACACCCTAGAGGGGACGAGTGAACCTTTTTTGGGGGGACCGGGTATCCTAAAACGGGACGGGAAAGGGTTTAGGGTTTGATTAGGCGGACCGCTACCGCGGATCCCCCTAATCAAACCCTAATCCCTTCCCCTTGCTTCTTATTCGAAGACGGAAAGATAAAAAGACACCTTAGAAGGGCCGAGTGAACCCTTTTTGGGGGGACCGGGTATCCTAAAATGGGAGGGGAAAGGGTTTAGGGTTTGATTAGGATCCCTCTAATCAAAATCTAAACCCTTTTCCTTGCTTCTCATTCGAAGGCGGCAAGACAAAAAGACACCCTAGAGAGGCCGAGTGAACCCTTTTGGGGGGACCGGGTATCCTAAAACGGGACGGGAAAGGGTTTAGGGTTTGATTAGGCGGACCGCTACCGCGGATCCCCCTAATCAAACCCTAAACCCTTTGCCTTTCTTCTCATTCGAAGGCGGCAAGACAAAAAGACACCCTAGAGGGGCCGAGTGAACCCTTTTTGGGGGGCGGGTATCCTAAAACGGGACGGGAAAGGGTTTAGGGTTTAATTAGGCGAACCGCTACAGGGGATCCCCCTAATCAAACCCTAAACCCTTTCCCTTGCTTCTCATTCGAAGGTGGCAAGACAAAAAGACACCCTAGAGGGGCCGAGTGAACCCTTTTTGGGGGGCCCGGGTATCCTAAAACGGGACGGGAAAGGGTTTAGGGTTTGATTAGGCGGACCGCTACCGCGGATCCCCCTAATCAAACCCTAAACCCTTTCCCTTGCTTCTCATTTGAAGGCGGCAAGACAAAAAGACACCCTAGAGGGGCCGAGTGAAACCTTTTTCAGGGGGCCGGGTATCCTAAAACGGGACGGGAAAGGTTTTAGGGTTTGATTAGGATCCCCCTAATCAAACCCTGAACTCTTTCCCTTGCATCTCATTGAAGGCGGTAAGACAAAAAGACATCCTAGAGGGGCCGAGTGAACCCTTTTTTGGGAGGCCGGGTATCCTAAAACGGGACGGAAAAGGGTTTAGGGTTTGATTAGGCGGACCGCTACCGCGGATCCCCCTAATCAAACCCTAAACCCTTTCCCTTGCTTCTCATTTGAAGGCGGAAAGGCAAAAATACACCCTAGAGGGGCGGAGTGAACTCTTTTTTGGGGGGTCGGGTATCCTAAAACGACCGGGAAAGGGTTTAGGGTTTGATTAGGACCACCCTAATCAAACCGTAAACCATTTCCCTTTCTTCTCATTTCAAGGCGGCAAGACAAAAAGACACCCTAGAGGGGCCGAGTGAACCCTTTTTGGGGGGATCGGGTATCCTAAAACGGGACGGGAAAGGGTTTAGGGTTTGATTAGGATCCCCCTAAACAAACCCTAAACCCTTTCCATTGCTTCTCATTTGAAGGCAGCAAGACAAAAAGACACCCTAGAGGGGCCGAGTGAGCTCTAGAGGGCCGAGTGAACCCTTTTTTTGGGGGGCCGGGTATCCTAAAATGGGACGAGAAAGGGTTTAGTGTTTGAAGGCGGACCGCTACCGCCGATCCCCTTAATCAAACCCTAAACCCTTTCCCTTGCTTCTCATTCGAAGGCGGCAAGACAAAAAGACAACCTAGAGGGGTCGAGCGAACCCTTTGTTGGGGGGCCGGGTATCCTAAAACGGGACGGGAAGGGTTTAGAGTTTAATTAGGCGAACTGCTATAGTGGATCCCCCTAATTAAACACTAAACCATTTCCCTTGCTTCTCAGTCGAAGGCGGCAAGACAAAAAGACACCCTAGAGGGGCCGAGTGAACCCTTTGGGGGGGGGGGGGGGTATCCTAAAACGGGACGGGAAAGGGTTTAGGGTTTGATTAGGCGGACCGCTACCGCGGATCCCCCTAATTAAAACCCTAAACCCTTTTCCTTGCTTCTCATTTGAAGGCGGCAAGACAAAAAGACACCCTAGAGGGGCCGAGTGAAACCTTTTTCAGGGGGCCGGGTATCCTAAAACGGGACGGGAAAGGATTTAGGGTTTGATAAGGATCCCCCTAATTAAAACCCTAAACCCTTTTCCTTGCTTATCATTGAAGGCGGTAAGACAAAAAGACATCCTAGAAGGGCCGAATGAACCCTTTTTTGGGGGGCCGGGTATCCTAAAATTGGACGGGAAAGGGTTTAGGGTTTGAAGGCGGACCGCTACTGCGGATCCCCCTAGTCAAACCCTAAACCCATTTCCTTGCTTCTCATTCGAAGGCAGCAAGACAAAAAGAAACCCTAGAGGGGACGAGTGAACCTTTTTTGGGGGGACCGGGTATCCTAAAACGGGACGGGAAAGGGTTTAGGGTTTGATTAGGCGGACCGCTACCGCGGATCCCCCTAATCAAACCCTAATCCCTTCCCCTTGCTTCTTATTCGAAGACGGAAAGATAAAAAGACACCTTAGAAGGGCCGAGTGAACCCTTTTTGGGGGGACCGGGTATCCTAAAATGGGAGGGGAAAGGGTTTAGGGTTTGATTAGGATCCCTCTAATCAAAATCTAAACCCTTTTCCTTGCTTCTCATTCGAAGGCGGCAAGACAAAAAGACACCCTAGAGAGGCCGAGTGAACCCTTTTGGGGGGACCGGGTATCCTAAAACGGGACGGGAAAGGGTTTAGGGTTTGATTAGGCGGACCGCTACCGCGGATCCCCCTAATCAAACCCTAAACCCTTTCCCTTTCTTCTCATTCGAAGGCGGCAAGACAAAAAGACACCCTAGAGGGGCCGAGTGAACCCTTTTTTGGGGGGCCGGGTATCCTAAAACGGGACGGGAAAAGGTTTAGGGTTTAATTAGGCGAACCGCTACAAGGGATCCCCCTAATCAAACCCTAAACCCTTTCCCTTGCTTCTCATTCGAAGGTGGCAAGACAAAAAGACACCCTAGAGGGGCCGAGTGAACCCTTTTTTGGGAGGCCGGGTATCCTAAAACGGGACGGAAAAGGGTTTAGGGTTTGATTAGGCGGACCGCTACCGCGGATCCCCCTAATCAAACCCAAAACCCTTTCCCTTGCTTCTCATTTGATGGTGGAAAGGCAAAAAGACACCCTAGAGGGGCGGAGTGAACTCTTTTTTGGGGGGCCGGGTATCCTAAAACGGCCGGGAAAGGGTTTAGGGTTTTATTAGGACCACCCTAATCAAACCGTAAACCCTTTCCCTTTCTTCCCATTTCAAGGCGGCAAGACAAAAAGACACCCTAGAGGGGCCGAGTGAACCCTTTTTTGAGGGGTCGGGTATCCTAAATTGGGACAGGAAAGGGTTTAGGGTTTGATTAGGATCCTCCTAAACAAACCCTAAACCCTTTCCCTTGCTTCTCATTTGAAGGCGGCAAGACAAAAAGACACCCTAGAGGGGCCGAGTGAGCTCTAGAGGGGCCGAGTGAACCCTTTTTTGGGGGGCCGGGTATCCTAAAATGGGACGAGAAAGGGTTTAGGGTTTGAAGGCGGACCGCTACCGCGGATCCCCTTAATCAAACCCTAAACCCTTTCCCTTGCTTCTCATTCGAAGGCGGCAAGACAAAAAGACACCCTAGAGGGGCCGAGTGAAACCTTTTTCAGGGGGCCGGGTATCCTAAAACGGGACGGGAAAGGATTTAGGGTTTGATAAGGATCCCCCTAATTAAAACCCTAAACCCTTTTCCTTGCTTATCATTGAAGGCGGTAAGACAAAAAGACATCCTAGAAGGGCCGAATGAACCCTTTTTTGGGGGGCCGGGTATCCTAAAATTGGACGGGAAAGGGTTTAGGGTTTGAAGGCGGACCGCTACTGCGGATCCCCCTAGTCAAACCCTAAACCCATTTCCTTGCTTCTCATTCGAAGGCAGCAAGACAAAAAGAAACCCTAGAGGGGACGAGTGAACCTTTTTTGGGGGGACCGGGTATCCTAAAACGGGACGGGAAAGGGTTTAGGGTTTGATTAGGCGGACCGCACCGCGGATCCCCCTAATCAAACCCTAATCCCTTCCCCTTGCTTCTTATTCGAAGACGGAAAGATAAAAAGACACCTTAGAAGGGCCGAGTGAACCCTTTTTGGGGGGACCGGGTATCCTAAAATGGGAGGGGAAAGGGTTTAGGGTTTGATTAGGATCCCTCTAATCAAAATCTAAACCCTTTTCCTTGCTTCTCATTCGAAGGCGGCAAGACAAAAAGACACCCTAGAGAGGCCGAGTGAACCCTTTTGGGGGACCGGGTATCCTAAAACGGGACGGGAAAGGGTTTAGGGTTTGATTAGGCGGACCGCTACCGCGGATCCCCCTAATCAAACCCTAAACCCTTTCCCTTTCTTCTCATTCGAAGGCGGCAAGACAAAAAGACACCCTAGAGGGGCCGAGTGAACCCTTTTTTGGGGGGCCGGGTATCCTAAAACGGGACGGGGAAAAGGTTTAGGGTTTAATTAGGCGACGCTACAAGGGATCCCCTAATCAAACCCTAAACCCTTTCCCTTGCTTCTCATTCGAAGGCGGCAAGACAAAAAGACACCCTAGAGGGGCCGAGTGAACCCTTTTTGGGGGGCCCGGGTATCCTAAAACGGGACGGGAAAGGGTTTAGGGTTTGATTAGGCGGACCGCTACCGCGGATCCCCCTAATCAAACCCTAAACCCTTTCCCTTGCTTCTCATTTGATGGTGGAAAGGCAAAAAGACACCCTAGAGGGGCGGAGTGAACTCTTTTTTGGGGGGCCGGGTATCCTAAAACGGCCGGGAAAGGGTTTAGGGTTTTATTAGGACCACCCTAATCAAACCGTAAACCCTTTCCCTTTCTTCCCATTTCAAGGCGACAAGACAAAAAGACACCCTAGAGGGGCCGAGTGAACCCTTTTTTGAGGGGTCGGGTATCCTAAATTGGGACAGGAAAGGGTTTAGGGTTTGATTAGGATCCTCCTAAACAAACCCTAAACCCTTTCCCTTGCTTCTCATTTGAAGGCGGCAAGACAAAAAGACACCCTAGAGGGGCCGAGTGAGCTCTAGAGGGGCCGAGTGAACCCTTTTTTGGGGGGCCGGGTATCCTAAAATGGGACGAGAAAGGGTTTAGGGTTTGAAGGCGGACCGCTACCGCGGATCCCCTTAATCAAACCCTAAACCCTTTCCCTTGCTTCTCATTCGAAGGCGGCAAGACAAAAAGACACCCTAGAGGGGTCGAGCGAACCCTTTTTTGGGGGGCCGGGTATCCTAAAACGGGACGGGAAGGGTTTAGAGTTTAATTAGGCGAACTGCTACAGCGGATCCCCCTAATCAAACACTAAACCATTTCCCTTGCTTCTCAGTCGAAGGCGGCAAGACAAACAGACGCCCTAGAGGGGCCGAGTGAAACCTTTTTTGGGGGGCCGAGTATCCTAAAACGGGACGGGAAAGGGTTTAGGGTTTGATTAGGCGGACCGCTACCGCGGATCCCCTTAATTAAAACCCTAAACCCTTTTCCTTGCTTCTCATTTGAAGGCGGCAAGACAAAAAGACACCCTAGAGGGGCCGAGTGAAACCTTTTTCATGGGGCCGGGTATCCTAAAACGGGACGGGAAAGGTTTTAGGGTTTGATTAGGATCCCCCTAATCAAACCCTGAACTCTTTCCCTTGCATCTCATTGAAGGCGGTAAGACAAAAAGACATCCTAGAGGGGCCGAGTGAATCCTTTTTTGGGAAGCCGGGTATCCTAAAACGGGACGGAAAAGGGTTTAGGGTTTGATTAGGCGGACCGCTACCGCGGATCCCCCTAATCAAACCCTAAACCCTTTCCCTTGCTTCTCATTTGAAGGCGGAAAGGCAAAAAGACACCCTAGAGGGGCGGAGTGAACTCTTTTTTGGGGGGTCGGGTATCCTAAAATGGCCGGGAAAGGGTTTAGGGTTTGATTAGGACCACCCTAATCAAACCGTAAACCCTTTCCCTTTCTTCTCATTTCAAGGCGGCAAGACAAAAAGACACCCTAGAGGGGCCGAGTGAACCCTTTTTTGAGGGGTCGGGTATCCTAAAACGGGACGGGAAAGGGTTTAGGGTTTGATTAGGATCCCCCTAAACAAACCCTAAACCCTTTCCATTGCTTCTCATTTGAAGGCAGCAAGACAAAAAGACACCCTAGAGGGGCCGAGTGAGCTCTAGAGGGGCCGAGTGAACCCTTTTTTTGGGGGGCCGGGTATCCTAAAATGGGACGAGAAAGGGTTTAGTGTTTGAAGGCGGACCGCTACCGCGGATCCCCTTAATCAAACCCTAAACCCTTTCCCTTGCTTCTCATTCGAAGGCGGCAAGACAAAAAGACAACCTAGAGGGGTCGAGCGAACCCTTTGTTGGGGGGCCGGGTATCCTAAAACGGGACGGGAAGGGTTTAGAGTTTAATTAGGCGAATCGCTATAGCGGATCCCCTAATCAAACACTAAACCATTTCCTTGCTTCTCGATCGAAGGCGGCAAGACAAAAAGACACCCTAGAGGGGCCGAGTGAACCCTTTTTTGGGGGGGCGAGTATCCTAAAACGGGACGGGAAAGGGTTTAGGGTTTGATTAGGCGGACCGCTACCGCGGATCCCCCTAATTAAAACCCTAAACCCTTTTCCTTGCTTCTCATTTGAAGGCGGCAAGACAAAAAGACACCCTAGAGGGGCCGAGTGAAACCTTTTTCAGGGGGCCAGGTATCCTAAAACGGGACGGGAAAGGGTTTAGGGTTTGAAGGCGGACCGCTACTGCGGATCCCCCTAGTCAAACCCTAAACCCATTTCCTTGCTTCTCATTCGAAGGCAGCAAGACAAAAAGACACCCTAGAGGGGACGAGTGAACCTTTTTTGGGGGGACCGGGTATCCTAAAACGGAACGGGAAAGGGTTTAGGGTTTGAAGGCAGACCGCTACTGCGGATCCCCCTAGTCAAACCCTAAACCCATTTCCTTGCTTCTCATTCGAAGGCAGCAAGACAAAAAGACACCCTAGAGGGGACGAGTGAACCTTTTTTGGGGGGACCGGGTATCCTAAAACGGGACGGGAAAGGGTTTAGGGTTTGATTAGGCGGACCGCTACCGCGGATCCCCCTAATCAAACCCTAAACCCTTTCCCTTTCTTCTCATTCGAAGGCGGCAAGACAAAAAGACACCCTAGAGGGGCCGAGTGAACCCTTTTTTGGGGGGCCGGGTATCCTAAAAGGGGACGGGAAAAGGTTTAGGGTTTAATTAGGCGAACCGCTACAAGGGATCCCCCTAATCAAACCCTAAACCCTTTCCCTTGCTTCTCATTCGAAGGTGGCAAGACAAAAAGACACCCTAGAGGGGCCGAGTGAACCCTTTTTTGGGAGGCCGGGTATCTTAAACGGGACGGAAAAGGGTTTAGGGTTTGATTAGGCGGACCGCTACCGCGGATCCCCCTAATCAAACCCAAAACCCTTTCCCTTGCTTCTCATTTGATGGTGGAAAGGCAAAAAGACACCCTAGAGGGGCGGAGTGAACTTTTTTGGGGGCCGGGTATCCTAAAACGGCCGGGAAAGGGTTTAGGGTTTTATTAGGACCACCCTAATCAAACCGTAAACCCTTTCCCTTTCTTCCCATTTCAAGGCGGCAAGACAAAAAGACACCCTAGAGGGGCCGAGTGAACCCTTTTTGAGGGGGGGGTATCCTAAATTGGGACAGGGGAAAGGGTTTAGGGTTTGATTAGGATCCTCCTAAACAAACCCTAAACCCTTTCCCTTGCTTCTCATTTGAAGGCGGCAAGACAAAAAGACACCCTAGAGGGGCCGAGTGAGCTCTAGAGGGGCCGAGTGAACCCTTTTTTGGGGGGCCGGGTATCCTAAAATGGGACGAGAAAGGGTTTAGGGTTTGAAGGCGGACCGCTACCGCGGATCCCATTAATCAAACCCTAAACCCTTTCCCTTGCTTCTCATTCGAAGGCGGCAAGACAAAAAGACAACCTAGAGGGGTCGAGCGAACCCTTTTTTGGGGGGCCGGGTATCCTAAAACGGGACGGGAAGGGTTTAGAGTTTAATTAGGCGAACACACAAATGTGGATCCCCTAATCAAACACTAAACCATTACCCTTGCTTCTCAGTCGAAGGCGGCAAGACAAACAGACGCCCTAGAGGGGCCGAGTGAAACCTTTTTTGGGGGGCCGAGTATCCTAAAACGGGACGGGAAAGGGTTTAGGGTTTGATTAGGCGGACCGCTACCGCGGATCCCCCTAATTAAAACCCTAAACCCTTTTCCTTGCTTCTCATTTGAAGGCGGCAAGACAAAAAGACACCCTAGAGGGGCCGAGTGAAACCTTTTTCATGGGGCCGGGTATCCTAAAACGGGACGGGAAAGGTTTTAGGGTTTGATTAGGATCCCCCTAATCAAACCCTGAACTCTTTCCCTTGCATCTCATTGAAGGCGGTAAGACAAAAAGACATCCTAGAGGGGCCGAGTGAACCCTTTTTTGGGAAGCCGGGTATCCTAAAACGGGACGGAAAAGGGTTTAGGGTTTGATTAGGCGGACCGCTACCGCGGATCCCCCTAATCAAACCCTAAACCCTTTCCCTTGCTTCTCATTTGAAGGCGGAAAGGCAAAAAGACACCCTAGAGGGGCGGAGTGAACTCTTTTTTGGGGGGTCGGGTATCCTAAAATGGCCGGGAAAAGGTTTAGGGTTTGATTAGGACCACCCTAATCAAACCGTAAACCCTTTCCCTTTCTTCTCATTTCAAGGCGGCAAGACAAAAAGACACCCTAGAGGGGCCGAGTGAACCCTTTTTTGAGGGGTCGGGTATCCTAAAACGGGACGGGAAAGGGTTTAGGGTTTGATTAGGATCCCCCTAAACAAACCCTAAACCCTTTCCATTGCTTCTCATTTGAAGGCAGCAAGACAAAAAGACACCCTAGAGGGGCCGAGTGAGCTCTAGAGGGGCCGAGTGAACCCTTTTTTTGGGGGGCCGGGTATCCTAAAATGGGATGAGAAAGGGTTTAGTGTTTGAAGGCGGACCGCTACCGCGGATCCCCTTAATCAAACCCTAAACCCTTTCCCTTGCTTCTCATTCGAAGGCGGCAAGACAAAAAGACAACCTAGAGGGGTCGAGCGAACCCTTTGTTGGGGGGCCGGGTATCCTAAAACGGGACGGGAAGGGTTTAGAGTTTAATTAGGCGAACTGCTATAGCGGATCCCCCTAATCAAACACTAAACCATTTCCCTTGCTTCTCAGTCGAAGGCGGCAAGACAAAAAGACACCCTAGAGGGGCCGAGTGAACCCTTTTTTGGGGGGGCGAGTATCCTAAAACGGGACGGGAAAGGGTTTAGGGTTTGATTAGGCGGACCGCTACCGCGGATCCCCCTAATTAAAACCCTAAACCCTTTTCCTTGCTTCTCATTTGAAGGCGGCAAGACAAAAAGACACCCTAGAGGGGCCGAGTGAAACCTTTTTCAGGGGGCCAGGTATCCTAAAACGGGACGGGAAAGGGTTTAGGGTTTGAAGGCGGACCGCTACCTGCGGATCCCCTAGTCAAACCCTAAACCCATTTCCTTGCTTCTCATTCGAAGCGCAAAGCAAGACAAAAAGACACCCTAGAGGGGACGAGTGAACCTTTTTGGGGGACCGGTATCCTAAAACGGGCGGGAAAGGGTTTAGGGTTTGAAGGCAGACCGCTACTGCGGATCCCCCTAGTCAAACCCTAAACCCATTTCCTTGCTTCTCATTCGAAGGCAGCAAGACAAAAAGACACCCTAGAGGGGACGAGTGAACCTTTTTTGGGGGGACCGGGTATCCTAAAACGGGACGGGAAAGGGTTTAAGGCTTGATTAGGCGGACCGCTACCGCGGATCACCCTAATCAAACCCTAATCCCTTCCCCTTGCTTCTTATTCGAAGGCGGAAAGATAAAAAGACAACTTAGAAGGGCCGAGTGAACCCTTTTTTGGGGGGCCGGGTATCCTAAAACGCGACGGGAAAGGGTTTAGGGTTTAATTAGGCGAACCGCTACAGGGGATCCCCCTAATCAAACCCTAAACCCTTTCCCTTGCTTCTCATTCGAAGGTGGCAAGACAAAAAGACACCCTAGAGGGGCCGAGTGAACCCTTTTTTGGGAGGTCGGGTATCCTAAAACGGGACGGAAAAGGGTTTAGGGTTTGATTAGGCGGACCGCTACCGCGGATCCCCCTAATCAAACCCTAAACCCTTTCCCTTGCTTCTCATTTGAAGGCGGAAAGGCAAAAAGACACCCTAGAGGGGCGGAGTGAACTCTTTTTTGGGGGGTCGGGTATCCTAAAATGGCCGGGAAAGGGTTTAGGGTTTGATTAGGACCACCCTAATCAAACCGTAAACCCTTTCCCTTTCTTCTCATTTCAAGGCGGCAAGACAAAAAGACACCCTAGACGGGCCGAGTGAACCCTTTTTTGAGGGGTCGGGTATCCTAAAACGCGACGGGAAAGGGTTTAGGGTTTGATTAGGATCCCCCTAAACAAACCCTAAACCCTTTCCATTGCTTCTCATTTGAAGGCAGCAAGACAAAAAGACACCCTAGAGGGGCCGAGTGAGCTCTAGAGGGGCCGAGTGAACCCTTTTTTTGGGGGGCCGGGTATCCTAAAATGGGACGAGAAAGGGTTTAGTGTTTGAAGGCGGACCGCTACCGCGGATCCCCTTAATCAAACCCTAAACCCTTTCCCTTGCTTCTCATTCGAAGGCGGCAAGACAAAAAGACAACCTAGAGGGGTCGAGCGAACCCTTTGTTTTGGGGCCGGGTATCCTAAAAGGGGACGGGAAGGGTTTAGAGTTTAATTAGGCGAACTGCTATAGCGGATCCCCCTAATCAAACACTAAACCATTTCCCTTGCTTCTCAGTCGAAGGCGGCAAGACAAAAAGACACCCTAGAGGGGCCGAGTGAACCCTTTTTTGGGGGGGCGGGTATCCTAAAACGGGACGGGAAAGGGTTTAGGGTTTGATTAGGCGGACCGCTACCGCGGATCCCCCTAATTAAAACCCAAAACCCTTTTCCTTGCTTCTCATTTGAAGGCGGCAAGACAAAAAGACACCCTAGAGGGGCCGAGTGAAACCTTTTCGGGGGGACCGGGTATCCTAAAACGGACGGGAAAGGGTTTAGGGTTTGATTAGGCGGACCGCCATGCGGATCCCCTAGTCAAACCCTAAACCCATTTCCTTGCTTCTCATTCAAGGCAAAGAAGACAAAAAGACACCCTAGAGGGGACGAGTGAACCTTTTTGGGGGACCGGTATCCTAAAACGGAACGGGAAAGGGTTTAGGGTTTGAAGGCAGACCGCTACTGCGGATCCCCCTAGTCAAACCCTAAACCCATTTCCTTGCTTCTCATTCGAAGGCAGCAAGACAAAAAGACACCCTAGAGGGGACGAGTGAACCTTTTTTGGGGGGACCGGGTATCCTAAAACGGGACGGGAAAGGGTTTAGGGCTTGATTAGGCGGACCGCTACCGCGGATCACCCTAATCAAACCCTAATCCCTTCCCCTTGCTTCTTATTCGAAGGCGGAAAGATAAAAAGACACCTTAGAAGGGCCGAGTGAACCCTTTTTTGGGGGGCCGGGTATCCTAAAACGCGACGGGAAAGGGTTTAGGGTTTAATTAGGCGAACCGCTACAGGGGATCCCCCTAATCAAACCCTAAACCCTTTCCCTTGCTTCTCATTCGAAGGTGGCAAGACAAAAAGACACCCTAGAGGGGCCGAGTGAACCCTTTTTTGGGAGGCCGGGTATCCTAAAACGGGACGGAAAAGGGTTTAGGGTTTGATTAGGCGGACTGCTACCGCGGATCCCCCTAATCAAACCCTAAACCCTTTCCCTTGCTTCTCATTTGAAGGTGGAAAGGCAAAAAGACACCCTAGAGGGGCGGAGTGAACTCTTTTTTGGTGGGCCGGGTATCCTAAAACGGCCGGGAAAGGGTTTAGGGTTTTATTAGGACCACCCTAATCAAACCGTAAACCCTTTCCCTTTCTTCTCATTTCAAGGCGGCAAGACAAAAAGACACCCTAGAGGGGCCGAGTGAACCCTTTTTTGAGGGGTCGGGTATCCTAAAACGAGACGGGAAAGGGTCTAGGGTTTGATTAGGATCCCCCTAAACAAACCCTAAACCCTTTCCCTTGCATCTCATTTGAAGGCGGCAAGACAAAAAGACACCCTAGAGGGGCCGAGTGAGCTCTAGAGGGGCCGAGTGAACCCTTTTTTGGGGGGCCGGGTATCCTAAAATGGGACGAGAAAGGGTTTAGGGTTTGAAGGCGGACCGCTACCGCGGATCCCCTTAATCAAACCCTAAACCCTTTCCCTTGCTTCTCATTCGAAGGCGGCAAGACAAAAAGACAACCTAGAGGGGTCGAGCGAACCCTTTTTTGGGGGGCCGGGTATCGTAAAACGGGACGGGAAGGGTTTAGAGTTTAAGTAGGCGAACTGCTACAGCGGATCCCCCTAATCAAACACTAAACCATTTCCCTTGCTTCTCAGTCGAAGGCGGCAAGAAAAAAAGACACCCTAGAGGGGCCGAGTGAACCCTTTTTTGGGGGGCCGAGTATCCTAAAACGGGATGGGAAAGTGTTTAGGGTTTGATTAGGCGGACCGCTACCGCGGATCCCCCTAATTAAAACCCTAAACCCTTTTCCTTGCTTCTCATTTGAAGGCGGCAAGACAAAAAGACACCCTAGAGGGGCCGAGTGAAACCTTTTTCAGGGGGCCGGGTATCCTAAAACGGGACGGGAAAGGTTTTAGGGATTGATTAGGATCCCCCTAATCAAACCCTGAAATCTTTCCCTTGCATCTCACTGAAGGCGGTAAGACAAAAAGACATCCTAGAGGGGCCGAGTGAACCCTTTTTTGGGAGGCCGAGTATCCTAAAACGGGACGGAAAAGGGTTTAGGGTTTGATTAGGCGGACCGCAACCGCGGATCCCCCTAATCAAACCCTAAACCCTTTCCCTTGCTTCTCATTTGAAGGCGGAAAGGCAAAAAGACACCCTAGAGGGGCGGAGTGAACTCTTTTTTGGGGGGCCGGGTATCCTAAAACGGCCGGGAAAGGGTTTGGGGTTTGATTAGGACCACCCTAATCAAACCGTAAACCCTTTCCCTTTCTTCTCATTTCAAGGCGGCAAGACAAAAAGACACCCTAGAGGGGCCGAGTGAACCCTTTTTTGAGGGGTCGGGTATCCTAAAACGCGACGGGAAAGGGTTTAGGGTTTGATTAGGATCCCCCTAAACAAACCCTAAACCCTTTCTATTGCTTCTCATTTGAAAGCGGCAAGACAAAAAGACACCCTAGAGGGGCCGAGTGAGCTCTAGAGGGGCCGAGTGAACCCTTTTTTTGGGGGGACCGGGTATCCTAAAATGGGACGAGAAAGGGTTTAGGGTTTGAAGGCGGACCGCTATCGCGGATCCCCTTAATCAAACCCTAAACCCTTTCCCTTGCTTCTCATTCGAAGGAGGCAAGACAAAAAGACAACCTAGAGGGGTCGAGCGAACCCTTTGTTGGGGGGCCGGGTATCCTAAAACGGGACGGGAAGGGTTTAGAGTTTAATTAGGCGAACTGCTATAGCAGATCCCCCTAATCAAACACTAAACCATTTCCCTTGCTTCTCAGTCGAAGGCGGCAAGACAAAAAGACACCCTAGAGGGGACGAGTGAACCTTTTTTGGGGGGACCGGGTATCCTAAAACGGGACGGGAAAGGGTTTAGGGTTTGAAGGCAGACCGCTACTGCGGATCCCCCTAGTCAAACCCTAAACCCATTTCCTTGCTTCTCATTCGAAGGCAGCAAGACAAAAAGACACCCCAGAGGGGACGAGTGAACCTTTTTTGGGGGGACCGGGTATCCTAAAACGGGACGGGAAAGGGTTTAGGGCTTGATTAGGCGGACCGCTACCGCGGATCACCCTAATCAAACCCTAATCCCTTCCCCTTGCTTCTTATTCGAAGGCGGAAAGATAAAAAGACACCTTAGAAGGGCCGAGTGAACCCTTTTTTGGGGGGCCGGGTATCCTAAAACGCGACGGGAAAGGGTTTAGGGTTTAATTAGGCGAACCGCTACAGGGGATCCCCCTAATCAAACCCTAAACCCTTTCCCTTGCTTCTCATTCGAAGGTGGCAAGACAAAAAGACACCCTAGAGGGGCCGAGTGAACCCTTTTTGGGGTGGCCGGGTATCCTAAAACGGGACGGAAAAGGGTTTAGGGTTTTATTAGGCGGACCGCTACCGCGGATCCCCCTAATCAAACCCTAAACCCTTTCCCTTGCTTCTCATTTGAAGGTGGAAAGGCAAAAAGACACCCTAGAGGGGCGGAGTGAACTCTTTTTTGGTGGGCCGGGTATCCTAAAACGGCCGGGAAAGGGTTTAGGGTTTTATTAGGACCACCCTAATCAAACCGTAAACCCTTTCCCTTTCTTCTCATTTCAAGGCGGCAAGACAAAAAGACACCCTAGAGGGGCCGAGTGAACCCTTTTTTGAGGGGTCGGGTATCCTAAAACGAGACGGGAAAGGGTTTAGGGTTTGATTAGGATCCCCCTAAACAAACCCTAAACCATTTCCCTTGCTTCTCATTTGAAGGCGGCAAGACAAAAAGACACCCTAGAGGGGCCGAGTGAGCTCTAGAGGGGCCGAGTGAACCCTTTTTTGGGGGCCGGTATCCTAAAATGGGACGAGAAAGGGTTTAGGGTTTGAAGGCGGACCGCTACCGCGGATCCCCTTAATCAAACCCTAAACCCTTTCCCTTGCTTCTCATTCGAAGGCGGCAAGACAAAAAGACAACCTAGAGGGGTCGAGCGAACCCTTTTTTGGGGGGCCGGGTATCCTAAAACGGGACGGGAATGGTTTAGAGTTTAAGTAGGCGAACCGCTGCAGCCGGATCCCCTAATCAAACACTAAACCATTTCCCTTGCTTCTCAGTCGAAGGCGGCAAGAAAAAAAGACACCCTAGAGGGGCCGAGTGAACCCTTTTTTAGGGGGCCGAGTATCCTAAAACGGGATGGGAAAGTGTTTAGGGTTTGATTAGGCGGACCGCTACCGCGGATCCCCCTAATTAAAACCCTAAACCCTTTTCCTTGCTTCTCATTTGAAGGCGGCAAGACAAAAAGACACCCTAGAGGGGCCGAGTGAAACCTTTTTTCAGGGGGGGTATCCTAAAACGGGACGGGAAAGGTTTTAGGGTTTGATTAGGATCCCCCTAATCAAACCCTGAACTCTTTCCCTTGCATCTCATTGAAGGCGGTAAGACAAAAAGACATCCTAGAGGGGTCGAGTGAACCCTTTTTTGGGAGGCCGGGTATCCTAAAACGGGACGGAAAAGGGTTTAGGGTTTGATTAGGCGGACCGCAACTGCGGATCCCCCTAATCAAACCCTAAACCCTTTCCCTTGCTTCTCATTTGAAGGCGGAAAGGCAAAAAGACACCCTAGAGGGGCGGAGTGAACTCTTTTTTGGGGGGCCGGGTATCCTAAAACGGCCGGGAAAGGGTTTAGGGTTTGATTAGGACCACCCTAATCAAACCGTAAACCCTTTCCCTTTCTTCCCATTTCAAGGCGGCAAGACAAAAAGACACCCTAGAGGGGCCGAGTGAACCCTTTTTTGAGGGGTCGGGTATCCTAAAACGGGACGGGAAAGGGTTTAGGGTTTGATTAGGATCCCCCTAAACAAACCCTAAACCCTTTCTATTGCTTCTCATTTGAAGGCGGCAAGACAAAAAGACACCCTAGAGGGGCCGAGTGAGCTCTAGAGGGGCCGAGTGAACCCTTTTTTGGGGGGACCGGGTATCCTAAAATGGGACGAGAAAGGGTTTAGGGTTTGAAGGCGGACCGCTACCGCGGATCCCCTTAATCAAACCCTAAACCCTTTCCCTTGCTTCTCATTCGAAGGAGGCAAGACAAAAAGACAACCTAGAGGGGTCGAGCGAACCCTTTGTTGGGGGGCCGGGTATCCTAAAACGGGACGGGAAGGGTTTAGAGTTTAATTAGGCGAACTGCTATAGCAGATCCCCCTAATCAAACACTAAACCATTTCCCTTGCTTCTCAATCGAAGGCGGCAAGACAAAAAGACACCCTAGAGGGGACGAGTGAACCTTTTTTGGGGGGACCGGGTATCCTAAAACGGGACGGGAAAGGGTTTAGGGTTTGAAGGCAGACCGCTACTGCGGATCCCCCTAGTCAAACCCTAAACCCATTTCCTTGCTTCTCATTCGAAGGCAGCAAGACAAAAAGACACCCTAGAGGGGACGAGTGAACCTTTTTTGGGGGGACCGGGTATCCTAAAACGGGACGGGAAAGGGGTTAGGGCTTGATTAGGCGGACCGCTACTGCGGATCACCCTAATCAAACCCTAATCCCTTCCCCTTGCTTCTTATTCGAAGGCGGAAAGATAAAAAGACACCTTAGAAGGGCCGAGTGAACCCTTTTTTGGGGGGCCGGGTATCCTAAAACGCGACGGGAAAGGGTTTAGGGTTTAATTAGGCGAACCGCTACAGGGGATCCCCCTAATCAAACCCTAAACCCTTTCCCTTGCTTCTCATTCGAAGGTGGCAAGACAAAAAGACACCCTAGAGGGGCCGAGTGAACCCTTTTTTGGGAGGCCGGGTATCCTAAAACGAGACGGAAAAGGGTTTAGGGTTTGATTAGGCGGACCGCTACCGCGGATCCCCCTAATCAAACCCTAAACCCTTTCCCTTGCTTCTCATTTGAAGGTGGAAAGGCAAAAAGACACCCTAGAGGGGCGGAGTGAACTCTTTTTTGGTGGGCCGGGTATCCTAAAACGGCCGGGAAAGGGTTTAGGGTTTTATTAGGACCACCCTAATCAAACCGTAAACCCTTTCCCTTTCTTCTCATTTCAAGGCGGCAAGACAAAAAGACACCCTAGAGGGGCCGAGTGAACCCTTTTTTGAGGGGTCGGGTATCCTAAAACGAGACGGGAAAGGGTTTAGGGTTTGATTAGGATCCCCCTAAACAAACCCTAAACCCTTTCCCTTGCTTCTCATTTGAAGGCGGCAAGACAAAAAGACACCCTAGAGGGGCCGAGTGAGCTCTAGAGGGGCCGAGTGAACCCTTTTTTGGGGGGCCGGGTATCCTAAAATGGGACGAGAAAGGGTTTAGGGTTTGAAGGCGGACCGCTACCGCGGATCCCCTTAATCAAACCCTAAACCCTTTCCCTTGCTTCTCATTCGACGGCGGCAAGACAAAAAGACAACCTAGAGGGGTCGAGCGAACCCTTTTTTGGGGGGCCGGGTATCCTAAAACGGGACGGGAAGGGTTTAGAGTTTAAGTAGGCGAACTGCTACAGCGGATCCCCCTAATCAAACACTAAACCATTTCCCTTGCTTCTCAGTCGAAGGCGGCAAGACAAAAAGACACCCTAGAGGGGCCGAGTGAACCCTTTTTTTGGGGGCCGAGTATCCTAAAACGGGATGGGAAAGGGTTTAGGGATTGATTAGGCGGACCGCTACCGCGGATCCCCCTAATTAAAACCCTAAACCCTTT
Organism: Silene latifolia; assembly: GCF_048544455.1. NCBI lineage: Eukaryota > Viridiplantae > Streptophyta > Magnoliopsida > Caryophyllales > Caryophyllaceae > Silene > Silene latifolia. The sequence continues at coordinate 118,534,342 of NC_133538.1, read as the reverse complement.
TCCTTGCTTCTCATTTGAAGGCGGCAAGACAAAAAGACACCCTAGAGGGGCCGAGTGAAACCTTTTTCAGGGGGCCGGGTATCCTAAAACGGGACGGGAAAGGGTTTAGGGTTTGAAGGTGTAACGCTACTGCGGATCCCCCTAGTCAAACCCTAAACCCATTTCCTTGCTTCTCATTCGAAGGCAGCAAGACAAAAAGACACCCTAGAGGGGACGAGTGAACCTTTTTTGGGGGGACCGGGTATCCTAAAACGGGACGGGAAAGGGTTTAGGGTTTGAAGGCAGACCGCTACTGCGGATCCCCCTAGTCAAACCCTAAACCCATATCCTTGCTTCTCATTCGAAGGCAGCAAGACAGAAAGACACCCTAGAGGGGACGGGTGAACCTTTTTTGGGGGGACCGGGTACCCTAAAACGGGACGGGAAAGGGTTTAGGGCTTGATTAGGCGGACCGCTACCGCGGATCCCCCTAATCAAACCCTAATCCCTTCCCCTTGCTTCTTATTCGAAGGCGGAAAGATAAAAAGACACCTTAGAAGGGCCGAGTGAACCCTTTTTGGGGGGACCGGGTATCCTAAAATGGGAGGGGAAAGGGTTTAGGGTTTGATTAGGATCCCTCTAATCAAAATCTAAACCCTTTTCCTTGCTTCTCATTCGAAGGCGGCAAGACAAAAAGACACCCTAGAGAGGCCGAGTGAACCCTTTTGGGGGGACCGGTTATCCTAAAATGGGACGGGAAAGGGTTTAGGGTTTGATTAGGCGGACCGCTACCGCGGATCCCCCTAATCAAACCCTAAACCCTTTCCCTTTCTTCTCATTCGAAGGCGGCAAGACAAAAAGACAACCTAGAGGGGTCGAGCGAACCCTTTTTTGGGGGGCCTGGTATCCTAAAACGGGACGGGAAGGGTTTAGAGTTTAATTAGGAGAACTGCTACAGCGGATCCCCCTAATCAAACACTAAACCATTTCCCTTACTTCTCAGTCGAAGGCGGCAAGACAAAAAGACACCCTAGAGGGGCCGAGTGAACCTTTTTTAGGGGGGCCGAGTATCCTAAAACTGGACGGGAAAGGGTTTAGGGTTTGATTAGGCGGACCACTACCGCGGATCCCCCTAATTAAAACCCTAAACCCTTTTCCTTGCTTCTCATTTGAAGGCGGCAAGACAAAAAGACACCCTAGAGGGGCCGAGTGAAACCTTTTTCAGGGGGCCGGGTATCCTAAAACGGGACGGGAAAGGTTTTAGGGTTTGATTAGGATCCCCCTAATCAAACCCTGAACTCTTTCCCTTGCATCTCATTGAAGGCGGTAAGACAAAAAGACATCCTAGAGGGGCCGAGTGAACCCTTTTTTGGGAGGCCGGGTATCCTAAAACGGGACGGAAAAGGGTTTAGGGTTTGATTAGGCGGACCGCTACCGCAGATCCCCCTAATCAAACCCTAAACCCTTTCCCTTGCTTCTCATTTGAAGGCGGAAAGGCAAAAAGACACCCTAGAGGGGCGGAGTGAACTCTTTTTTGGGGGGGCGGGTATCTTAAAACGGTCGGGAAAGGGTTTAGGGTTTGATTAGGACCACCCTAATCAAACCGTAAACCCTTTCCCTTTCTTCTCATTTCAAGGCGGCAAGACAAAAAGACACCCTAGAGGGGCCGAGTGAACCCTTTTTTGAGGGGTCGGGTATCCTAAAACGGCACGGGAAAGGGTTTAGGGTTTGATTAGGATCCCCCTAAACAAACCCTAAACCCTTTCCATTGCTTCTCATTTGAAGGCGGCAAGACAAAAAGACACCCTAGAGGGGCCGAGTGAGCTCTAGTGGGGCCGAGTGAACCCTTTTTTGGGGGACCGGGTATCCTAAAATGGGACGAGAAAGGGTTTAGGGTTTGAAGGCGGACCGCTACCGTGGATCCCCTTAATCAAACCCTAAACCCTTTCCCTTGCTTCTCATTCGAAGGCGGCAAGACAAAAAGACAACCTAGAGGGGTCGAGCGAACCCTTTGTTGGGGGGCCGGGTATCCTAAAACGGGACGGGAAGGGTTTAGAGTTTAATTAGGCGAACTGCTATAGCGGATCCCCCTAATCAAACACTAAACCATTTCCCTTGCTTCTCAGTCGAAGGCGGCAAGACAAAAAGACACCCTAGAGGGGCCGAGTGAACCTTTTTTTGGGGGGGGCGAGTATCCTAAAACGGGACGGGAAAGGGTTTAGGGTTTGATTAGGCGGACCGCTACCGCGGATCCCCCTAATTAAAACCCTAAACCCTTTTCCTTGCTTCTCATTTGAAGGCGGCAAGACAAAAAGACACCCTAGAGGGGCCGAGTGAAACCTTTTTCAGGGGGCCGGGTATCCTAAAATGGGACGGGAAAGGGTTTAGGGTTTGAAGGCGGACCGCTACTGCGGATCCCCCTAGTCAAACCCTAAACCCATTTCCTTGCTTCTCATTCGAAGGCAGCAAGACAAAAAGACACCCTAGAGGGGACGAGTGAACCTTTTTTGGGGGGACCGGGTATCCTAAAACGGGACGGGAAAGGGTTTAGGGTTTGAAGGCAGACCGCTACTGCGGATCCCCCTAGTCAAACCCTAAACCCATTTCCTTGCTTCTCATTCGAAGGCAGCAAGACAAAAAGACACCCTAGAGGGGACGAGTGAACCTTTTTTGGGGGGACCGGGTATCCTAAAATGGGACGAGAAAGGGTTTAGGGTTTGAAGGCGGACCGCTACCGCGGATCCCCTTAATCAAACCCTAAACCCTTTCCCTTGCTTCTCATTCGAAGGCGGCAAGACAAAAAGACAACCTAGAGGGGTCGAGCGAACCCTTTTTTGGGGGGCCGGGTATCCTAAAATGGGTCGAGAAAGGGTTTAGGGTTTGAAGGCGGACCGCTACAGCGGATCCCCTTAATCAAACCCTAAACCCTTTCCCTTGCTTCTCATTCGAAGGCGGCAAGACAAAAAGACAACTAGAGGGGTCGAGCGAACCCTTTTTTGGGGGGCCGGGTATCCTAAAACGGGACGGGAAGGGTTTAGAGTTTAATTAGGTGAACTGCTACAGCGGATCCCCCTAATCAAACACTAAACCATTTTCCTTGCTTCTCAGTCTAAGGCGGCAAGAGAAAAAGACACCCTAGAGGGGCCGAGTGAACCCTTTTTTGGGGGGGGGGCGAGTATCCTAAAACGGGACGGGAAAGGTTTTAGGGTTTGATTAGGATCCCCCTAATCAAACCCTGAACTCTTTCCCTTGCTTCTCATTGAAGGAGGTAAGACAAAAAGACATCCTAGAGGGGCCGAGTGAACCCTTTTTTGAGGGGTCGGGTATCCTAAAACGGGACGGGAAAGGGTTTAGGGTTTGATTAGGATCCCCCTAAACAAACCCTAAACCCTTTCCATTGCTTCTCATTTGAAGGCGGCAAGACAAAAAGACACCCTAGAGGGGCCGAGTGAGCTCTAGAGGGGCCGAGTGAACCCTTTTTTGGGGGGCCGGGTATCCTAAAATGGTACGAGAAAGGGTTTTGGGTTTGAAGGCGGACCGCTACCGCGGATCCCCTTAATCAAACCCTAAACCCTTTCCCTTGCTTCTCATTCGAAGGCGGCAAGACAAAAAGACAACCTAGAGGGGTCGAGCGAACCCTTTGTTGGGGGGCCGGGTATCCTAAAACGGGACGGGAAGGGTTTAGAGTTTAATTAGGCGAATCGCTATAGCAGATCCCCCTAATCAAACCCTAAACCATTTCCTGCTTCTCGATCGAAGGCGGCAAGACAAAAAGACACCCTAGAGGGGCCGAGTGAACCCTTTTTTTTTGGGGGAGTATCCTAAAACGGGACGGGAAAGGGTTTAGGGTTTGATTAGGCGGACCGCTACCGCAGATCCCCCTAATTAAAACCCTAAACCCTTTTTCTTGCTTCTCATTTGAAGGCGGCAAGACACCCTAGAGGGGCCGAGTGAAACCTTTTTCAGGGGGCCGGGTATCCTAAAACGGGACGGGAAAGGGTTTAGGGTTTGAAGGCGGACCGCCATCGCGGATCCCCTAGTCAAACCCTAAACCCATTTCCTTGCTTCTCATTCGAAGGCAGCAAGACAAAAAGACACCCTAGAGGGGACGAGTGAACCTTTTTTGGGGGGACCGGGTATCCTAAAACGGGACGGGAAAGGGTTTAGGGTTTGAAGGCAGACCGCTACTGCGGATCCCCCAAGTCAAACCCTAAACCCATTTCCTTGCTTCTCATTCAAGGCAAAGAAGACAAAAAGACACCCTAGAGGGGACGAGTGAACCTTTTTTGGGGGGACCGGGTATCCTAAAACGGGACGGGAAAGGGTTTAGGGTTTGATTAGGTGGACCGCTACCGCGGATCCCCCTAATCAAACCCTAATCCCTTCCCCTTGCTTCTTATTCGAAGGAGGAAAGATAAAAAGACACCTTAGAAGGGCCGAGTGAACCCTTTTTGGGGGGACCGGGTATCCTAAAATGGGAGGGGAAAGGGTTTAGGGTTTGATTAGGATCCCTCTAATCAAAATCTAAACCCTTTTCCTTGCTTCTCATTCGAAGGCGGCAAGACAAAAAGACACCCTAGAGAGGCCGAGTGAACCCTTTTGGGGGACCGGGTATCCTAAACGGGACGGGGAAAGGGTTTAGGGTTTGATTAGGCGGACCGCTACCGCGGATCCCCCTAATCAAACCGTAAACCCTTTCCCTTTCTTCTCATTAGAAGGCGGCAAGACAAAAAGACACCCTAGAGGGGCCGAGTGAACCCTTTTTTGGGGAGCCGGGTATCCTAAAACGGGACGGGAAAGGGTTTAGGGTTTAATTAGGTGAACCGCTACAGGGGATCCCCCTAATCAAACCCTAAACCCTTTCCCTTGCTTCTCATTCGAAGGTGGCAAGACAAAAAGACACCCTAGAGGGGCCGAGTGAACCCTTTTTTGGGAGGCCGGGTATCCTAAAACGGGACGGAAAAGGGTTTAGGGTTTGATTAGGCGGACCGCTACCGCGGATCCCTCTAATCAAACCCTAAACCCTTTCCCTTGCTTCTCATTTGAAGGTGGAAAGGCAAAAAGACACCCTAGAGGGGCGGAGTGAACTCTTTTTTGGGGGGCCGGGTATCCTAAAACGGCCGGGAAAGGGTTTAGGGTTTGATTAGGACCACCCTAATCAAACCGTAAACCCTTTCCCTTTCTTCTCATTTCAAGGCGGCAAGACAAAAAGACACCCTAGAGGGGCCGAGTGAACCCTTTTTTGAGGGGTCGGGTATCCTAAAACGGGACGGGAAAGGGTTTAGGGTTTGATTAGGATCCCCCTAAACAAACCCTAAAACCTTTCCATTGCTTCTCATTTGAAGGCGGCAAGACAAAAAGACACCCTAGAGGGGGCGAGTGAGCTCTAGAGGGGCCGAGTGAACCCTTTTTTGGGGGGCCGGGTATCCTAAAATGGGACGAGAAAGGGTTTAGGGTTTGAAGGCGGACCGCTACCGCGGATCCCCTTAATCAAACCCTAAACCCTTTCCCTTGCTTCTCATTCGAAGGCGGCAAGACAAAAAGACAACCTAGAGGGGTCGAGCGAACCCTTTGTTGGGGGGCCGGGTATCCTAAAACGGGACGGGAAGGGTTTAGAGTTTAATTAGGCGAATCGCTATAGCGGATCCCCTAATCAAACACTAAACCATTTCCCTTGCTTCTCGATCGAAGGCGGCAAGACAAAAAGACACCCTAGAGGGGCCGAGTGAAACCTTTTCAGGGGGCGGGTATCCTAAAACGGCACGGGAAAGGTTTTAGGGTTTGATTAGGATCCCCTAATCAAACCCTAAACTCTTTCCCTTGCTTCTCATTGAAGGCGGTAAGACAAAAAGACATCCTAGAGGGGCCGAATGAACCCTTTTTTTTGGGGGGGGGGGGGGTATCCTAAAATGGGACGGGAAAGGGTTTAGGGTTTGAAGGCGGACCGCCATCGCAGATCCCCTAGTCAAACCCTATACCCATTTCCTTGCTTCTCATTCGAAGGCGCAAGAAGAAAAAGACACCTTAGAGGGGACGAGTGAACCTTTTTTGGGGGGACCGGGTATCCTAAAACGGGACGGGAAAGGGTTTAGGGTTTGATTAGGCGGACCGCTACCGCGGATCCCCATAATCAAACCCTAAACCCTTTCCCTTTCTTGTCATTCTAAGGCGGCAAGACAAAAAGACACCCTAGAGGGGCCGAGTGAACCCTTTTTTGGGGGGCCGGGTATCCTAAAACGGGACGGGAAAGGGTTTAGGGTTTGATTAGGCGGTCCTCTACCGCGGATCCCCCTAATTAAACCCTAAACCCTTTCCCTTGCTTCTCATTCGAAGGCGGCAAGACAAAAAGACACCCTAGAGGGGCCAGGTGAACCCTTTTTGGGGAGCCGGGTATCCGAAAACGGGACGGGAAAGGGTTTATGGTTTAGTTAGGCGAACCGCTACAGCTGATCCCCCTAATTAAACCCTAAACCCTTTCCCTTGCTTCTCATTCGAAGGCGGCAAGACAAAAAGACACCCTAGAGGGGCCGAGTGAACCCTTTTTTGGGGGGCCGGGTATCCTAAAACGGGACGGGAAAGGGTTTAGGGTTTGATTAGGCGGACCGCTACCGCGGATCCCCCTAATTAAAACCCTAAACCCTTTTCCTTCTTCTCATTTGAAGGCGGCAAGACAAAAAGACACCCTAGAGGGGCCGAGTGAAACCTCTTTCAGGAGGCCGGGTATCCTAAAACGGGACGGGAAAGGTTTTAGTGTTTGATTAGGATCCCCCTAATCAAACCCTAAACTCTTTCCCTTGCTTCTCATTGAAGGCGGCAAGACAAAAAGACATCCTAGAGGGGCCGAGTGAACCCTATTTGGGGGTAGGGTATCCTAAAATGGGCGGGAAAGGGTTTAGGGTTTGAAGGCGGACCGCCATGCGGATCCCCTACTCAAACCCTAAACCCATTCCCTTGCTTCTCATTCAAGGCAAAGCAAGACAAAAAGACACCCTAGAGGGGCCGAGTGAACCTTTTTTGGGGGGGCCGGGTATCCTAAAACGGGACGGGAAAGGGTTTAGGGTTTGATTAGGCGGACCGCTACCGCGGATCCCCCTAATCAAACCCTAATCCCTTCCCCTTGCTTCTTATTCGAAGGCGGCAAGACAAAAAGACACCTTAGAAGGGCCGAGTGAACCCTTTTTGGGGGGACCGGGTATCCTAAAATGGGACGGGAAAGGGTTTAGGGTTTGATTAGGATCCCCCTAAACAAACCCTAAACCCTTTCCCTTGCTTCTCATTAGAAGGCGGCAAGACAAAAAGACACCTTAGAGGGGCCGAGTGAGCTTTAGAGGGGCCGAGTGAACCCTTTTTTGGGGGGCCGGGTATCCTAAAATTGGACGAGAAAGGGTTTAGGGTTTGAAGGCGGACCGCCACCGCGGATCCCCTTAATCAAACCCTAAACCCTTTCCCTTGCTTCTCATTCGAACGCGGCAAGACAAAAAGACAACCTAGAGGGGTCGAGCGAATCCTTTTTTGGGGGGCCGGGTATCCTAAAATGGGACGGGAAAGGGTTTAGGGTTTGATTATGCGGACCGCTACCGCAGATCCCCCTAATTAAAACCCTAAACCCTTTTCCTTGCTTCTCATTTGAAGGCGGCAAGACAAAAAGACACCCTAGAGGGGCCGAGTGAAACCTTTTTTTTTTGGGGGGCCGGGTATCCTAAAACGGGACGGGAAAGGTTTTAGGGTTTGATTAGGATCCCCCTAATCAAACCCTGAACTCTTTCCCTTGCTTCTCATTGAAGGTGGTAAGACAAAAAGACATCCTAGAGGGGCCGAATGAACCCTTTTTTGGGGGGCCGGGTATCCTAAAATGGGACGGGAAAGGGTTTAGGGTTTGAAGGCAGACCGCTACTGCGGATCCCCCTAGTCAAACCCTATACCCATTTCCTTGCTTCTCATTCGAAGGCAGCAAGACAAAAAGACACCTTAGAGGGGACGAGTGAACCTTTTTTGGGGGGACCGGGTATCCTAAAATAGGACGGGAAAGGGTTTAGGGTTTGATTAGGCGGACCGCTACCGCGGATCCCCCTAATCAAACCCTAATCCCTTCCCCTTGCTTCTTATTCGAAGGCGGAAAGACAAAAAGACACCTTAGAAGGGCCGAGTGAACCCTTTTTGAGGGGACCGGGTATCCTAAAATGGGAGGGGAAAGGGTTTAGGGTTTGATTAGGATCCCTCTAATCAAAATCTAAACGCTTTTCCTTGCTTCTCATTCGAAGGCGGCAAGACAAAAAGACACCCTAGAGAGGCCGAGTGAACCCTTTTGGGGGGACCGGGTATCCTAAAACGGGACGGGAAAGGGTTTAGGGTTTGATTAGGCGGACCGCTACCGCGGATCCCCCTAATCAAACCCTAAACCCTTTCCCTTTCTTGTCATTCTAAGGCGGCAAGACAAAAAGACACCCTAGAGGGGCCGAGTGAACCCTTTTTTGGGGGACCGGGTATCCTAAAAACGGACGGGAAAGGGTTTAGGGTTTGATTAGGCGGACCGCGGATCCCCCTATCAAACCCTAAACCCTTTCCCTTGCTTCTCATTCGAAGGCGGCAAGACAAAAAGACACCCTAGAGGGGCCAAGTGAACCCTTTTTGGGGGGACCGGGTATCCTAAAACGGGACGGGAAAGGGTTTAGGGTTTGATTAGGCGGTCCTCTACCGCGGATCCCCCTAATCAAACCCTAATCCCTTCCCCTTGCTTCTTATTCGAAGGCGGCAAGACAAAAAGACACCTTAGAAGGGCCGAGTGAACCCTTTTTGGGGGGACCGGGTATCCTAAAATGGGACGGGAAAGGGTTTAGGGTTTGATTAGGATCCCCCTAAACAAACCCTAAACCCTTTCCCTTGCTTCTCATTAGAAGGCGGCAAGACAAAAAGACACCTTAGAGGGGCCGAGTGAGCTTTAGAGGGGCCGAGTGAACCCTTTTTTGGGGGGCCGGGTATCCTAAAATTGGACGAGAAAGGGTTTAGGGTTTGAAGGCGGACCGCCACCGCGGATCCCCTTAATCAAACCCTAAACCCTTTCCCTTGCTTCTCATTCGAACGCGGCAAGACAAAAAGACAACCTAGAGGGGTCGAGCGAATCCTTTTTGGGGGCGGGTATCCTAAAATGGGACGGGGGAAAGGGTTTAGGGTTTGATTATGCGGACCGCCACCGCGGATCCCCCTTAATTAAACCCTAAACCCTTTTCCTTGCTTCTCATTTGAAGGCGGCAAGACAAAAAGACACCCTAGAGGGGCCGAGTGAAACCTTTTCAGGGGGCCGGTATCCTAAAACGGGACGGGAAAGGTTTTAGGGTTTGATTAGGATCCCCTAATCAAACCCTAAACCCTTTCCCTTGCTTCTCATTGAAGGTGGTAAGACAAAAAGACATCCTAGAGGGGCCGAATGAACCCTTTTTTGGGGGGGGCGGGTATCCTAAAATGGGACGGGAAAGGGTTTAGGGTTTGAAGGCGGAGATCCATCGCGGATCCCCCTAGTCAAACCCTATACCCATTTCCTTGCTTCTCATTCGAAGGCAGCAAGACAAAAAGACACCTTAGAGGGGACGAGTGAACCTTTTTTGGGGGGACCGGGTATCCTAAAACGGGACGGGAAAGGGTTTAGGGTTTGATTAGGCGGACCGCTACCGCGGATCCCCCTAATCAAACCCTAATCCCTTCCCCTTGCTTCTTATTCGAAGGCGGAAAGACAAAAAGACACCTTAGAAGGGCCGAGTGAACCCTTTTTGAGGGGACCGGGTATCCTAAAATGGGAGGGGAAAGGGTTTAGGGTTTGATTAGGATCCCTCTAATCAAAATCTAAACGCTTTTCCTTGCTTCTCATTCGAAGGCGGCAAGACAAAAAGACACCCTAGAGAGGCCGAGTGAACCCTTTTGGGGGACCGGTATCCTAAACGGGACGGGGGGAAAGGGTTTAGGGTTTGATTAGGCGGACCGCACCGCGGATCCCCTAATCAAACCCTAAACCCTTTCCCTTTCTTGTCATTCTAAGGCGGCAAGACAAAAAGACACCCTAGAGGGGCCGAGTGAACCCTTTTTTGGGGGGCCGGGTATCCTAAAACGGGACGGGAAAGGGTTTAGGGTTTGATTAGGCGGGCCGCTACCGCGGATCCCCCTAATCAAACCCTAAACCCTTTCCCTTGCTTCTCATTCGAAGGCGGCAAGACAAAAAGACACCCTAGAGGGGCCAAGTGAACCCTTTTTTGGGGGGCCGGGTATCCTAAAACGGGACGGGAAAGGGTTTAGGGTTTGATTAGGCGGTCCTCTACCGCGGATCCCCCTAATCAAACCCTAATCCCTTCCCCTTGCTTCTTATTCGAAGGCGGCAAGACAAAAAGACACCTTAGAAGGGCCGAGTGAACCCTTTTTGGGGGGACCGGGTATCCTAAAATGGGACGGGAAAGGGTTTAGGGTTTGATTAGGATCCCCCTAAACAAACCCTAAACCCTTTCCCTTGCTTCTCATTTGAAGGCGGCAAGACAAAAAGACACCTTAGAGGGGCCGAGTGAGCTTTAGAGGGGCCGAGTGAACCCTTTTTTGGGGGGCCGGGTATCCTAAAATTGGACGAGAAAGGGTTTAGGGTTTGAAGGCGGACCGCCACCGCGGATCCCCTTAATCAAACCCTAAACCCTTTCCCTTGCTTCTCATTCGAACGCGGCAAGACAAAAAGACAACCTAGAGGGGTCGAGCGAATCCTTTTTTGGGGGGCCGGGTATCCTAAAACGGGACGGGAAGAGTTTAGACTTTAATTAGGCGAACTGCTACAGCGGATCCCCCTAATCAAACACTAAACCATTTCCCTTGCTTCTCTGTCGAAGGCGGCAAGACAAAAATACACCCTAGAGGGGCCGAGTGAACCCTTTTTTGGGGGACCGAGTATCCTAAAATGGGACGGGAAAGGGTTTAGGGTTTGATTAGGCGGACCGCTACCGCAGATCCCCCTAATTAAAACCCTAAACCCTTTTCCTTGCTTCTCATTTGAAGGCGGCAAGACAAAAAGACACCCTAGAGGGGCCGAGTGAAACCTTTTTCAGGGGGCCGGGTATCCTAAAACGGGACGGGAAAGGTTTTAGGGTTTGATTAGGATCCCCCTAATCAAACCCTGAACTCTTTCCCTTGCTTCTCATTGAAGGTGGTAAGACAAAAAGACATCCTAGAGGGGCCGAATGAACCCTTTTTTGGGGGGCCGGGTATCCTAAAATGGGACGGGAAAGGGTTTAGGGTTTGAAGGCGGACCGCTACTGCGGATCCCCCTAGTCAAACCCTATACCCATTTCCTTGCTTCTCATTCAAGGCGCAAGACAAAAAGACACCTTAGAGGGGACGAGTGAACCTTTTTTGGGGGGACGGGTATCCTAAAACGGGACGGGAAAGGGTTTAGGGTTTGATTAGGCGGACCGCCACCGCAGATCCCCTAATCAAACCCTAATCCCTTCCCCTTGCTTCTTATTCGAAGGCGGAAAGACAAAAAGACACCTTAGAAGGGCCGAGTGAACCCTTTTTGGGGGGACCGGGTATCCTAAAATGGGAGGGGAAAGGGTTTAGGGTTTGATTAGGATCCCTCTAATCAAAATCTAAACCCTTTTCCTTGCTTCTCATTCGAAGGCGGCAAGACAAAAAGACACCCTAGAGAGGCCGAGTGAACCCTTTTGGGGGACGGGTATCCTAAAACGGGACGGGAAAGGGTTTAGGGTTTGATTAGGCGGACCCGCTACCGCGGATCCCCTAATCAAACCCTAAACCCTTTCCCTTTCTTGTCATTCTAAGGCGGCAAGACAAAAAGACACCCTAGAGGGGCCGAGTGAACCCTTTTTTGGGGGGCCGGGTATCCTAAAACGGGACGGGAAAGGGTTTAGGGTTTGAAGGCGGACCGCCACCGCGGATCCCCTTAATCAAACCCTAAACCCTTTCCCTTGCTTCTCATTCGAACGCGGCCGACAAAAAAGACAACCTAGAGGGGTCGAGCGAATCCTTTTTGGGGGGGGTATCCTAAAACGGGACGGGAAGAATTTAGACTTTAATTAGGCGAATCGCTATAGCGGATCCCCCTAATCAAACACTAAACCATTTCCCTTGCTTCTCTGTCGAAGGCGGCAAGACAAAAATACACCCTAGAGGGGCCGAGTGAACCCTTTTTTGGGGGGCCGGGTATCCTAAAATGGGACGGGAAAGGGTTTAGGGTTTGAAGGCGGACCGCTACTGCGGATCCCCCTAGTCAAACCCTATACCCATTTCCTTGCTTCTCATTCGAAGGCAGCAAGACAAAAAGACACCTTAGAGGGGACGAGTGAACCTTTTTGGGGGACCGGTATCCTAAAGCAGGCACGGGGGAAAGGGTTTAGGGTTTGATTAGGCGGACGCCACCGCGGATCCCCCTAATCAAACCCTAATCCCTTCCCCTTGCTTCTTATTCGAAGGCGGAAAGACAAAAAGACACCTTAGAAGGGCCGAGTGAACCCTTTTTGGGTGGACCGGGTATCCTAAAATGGGAGGGGAAAGGGTTTAGGGTTTGATTAGGATCCCTCTAATCAAAATCTAAACCCTTTTCCTTGCTTCTCATTCGAAGGCGGTAAGACAAAAAGACACCCTAGAGAGGCCGAGTGAACCCTTTTGGGGGGACCGGGTATCCTAAACAGGACGGGGAAAGGGTTTAGGGTTTGATTAGGCGGACCGCTACCGCGGATCCCCCTAATCAAACCCTAAACCCTTTCCCTTTCTTGTCATTCTAAGGCGGCAAGACAAAAAGACACCCTAGAGGGGCCGAGTGAACCCTTTTTTGGGGGGCCGGGTATCCTAAAACGGGACGGGAAAGGGTTTAGGGTTTGAAGGCGGACCGCCACCGCGGATCCCCTTAATCAAACCCTAAACCCTTTCCCTTGCTTCTCATTCGAACGCGCGACAAAAAAGACAACCTAGAGGGGTCGAGCGAATCCTTTTTGGGGGCCGGGTATCCTAAAACGGGACGGGAAGAGTTTAGACTTTAATTAGGCGAATCGCTACAAGCCGGATCCCCTAATCAAACACTAAACCATTTCCCTTGCTTCTCGTCGAAGGCGGCAAGACAAAAATACACCCTAGAGGGGCCGAGTGAACCCTTTTTTGGGGGACCGAGTATCCTAAAATGGGACGGGAAAGGGTTTAGGGTTTGATTAGGCGGACCGCTACCGCAGATCCCCTAATTAAAACCCTAAACCCTTTTCCTTCGCTTCTCATTTGAAGGCGGCAAGACAAAAAGACACCCTAGAGGGGCCGAGTGAAACCTTTTTCAAGGGTATCCTAAAACGGACGGAAAGGTTTTAGGGTTTGATTAGGATCCCCTAATCAAACCCCGAACTCTTTCCCTTGCTTCTCATTGAAGGTGGTAAGACAAAAAGACATCCTAGAGGGGCCGAATGAACCCTTTTTTGGGGGGCCAGGTATCCTAAAATGGGACGGGAAAGGGTTTAGGGTTTGAAGGCGGACCGCTACTGCGGATCCCCCTAGTCAAACCCTATACCCATTTCCTTGCTTCTCATTCGAAGGCAGCAAGACAAAAAGACACCTTAGAGGGGACGAGTGAACCTTTTTTGGGGGGACCGGGTATCCTAAAACGGGACGGGAAAGGGTTTAGGGTTTGATTAGGCGGACCGCTACCGCGGATCCCCCTAATCAAACCCTAATCCCTTCCCCTTGCTTCTTATTCGAAGGCGGAAAGACAAAAAGACACCTTAGAAGGGCCGAGTGAACCCTTTTTGGGGGGACCGGGTATCCTAAAATGGGAGGGGAAAGGGTTTAGGGTTTGATTAGGATCCCTCTAATCAAAATCTAAACCCTTTTCCTTGCTTCTCATTCGAAGGCGGCAAGACAAAAAGACACCCTAGAGAGGCCGAGTGAACCCTTTTGGGGGGACCGGGTATCCTAAAACGGGACGGGAAAGGGTTTAGGGTTTGATTAGGCGGACCGCTACCGCGGATCCCCCTAATCAAACCCTAAACCCTTTCCCTTGCTTCTCATTCGAAGGCGGCAAGACAAAAAGACACCCTAGAGGGGCCGAGTGAACCCTTTTTTGGGGGGCCGGGTATCCTAAAACGGGACGGGAAAGGGTTTAGGGTTTGATTAGGCGGACCGCTACCGCGGATCCCCCTAATTAAAACCCTAAACCCTTTTCCTTCTTCTCATTTGAAGGCGGCAAGACAAAAAGACACCCTAGAGGGGCCGAGTGAAACCTCTTTCAGGAGGCCGGGTATCCTAAAACGGGACGGGAAAGGTTTTAGTGTTTGATTAGGATCCCCCTAATCAAACCCTAAACTCTTTCCCTTGCTTCTCATTGAAGGCGGCAAGACAAAAAGACATCCTAGAGGGGCCGAGTGAACCCTTTTTTGGTGGGCCGGGTATCCTAAAATGGGGCGGGAAAGGGTTTAGGGTTTGAAGGCGGACCGCCATGCGGATCCCCTACTCAAACCCTAAACCCATTCCCTTGCTTCTCATTCGAAGGCAGCAAGACAAAAAGACACCCTAGAGGGGCCGAGTGAACCTTTTTTGGGGGGGCCGGGTATCCTAAAACGGGACGGGAAAGGGTTTAGGGTTTGATTAGGCGGACCGCTACCGCGGATCCCCCTAATCAAACCCTAATCCCTTCCCCTTGCTTCTTATTCGAAGGCGGAAAGACAAAAAGACACCTTAGAAGGGCCGAGTGAACCCTTTTTGGGGGACCGGTATCCTAAAATGGGAGGGGAAAGGGTTTAGGGTTTGATTAGGATCCCTCTAATCAAAATCTAAACCCTTTTCCTTGCTTCTCATTCGAAGGCGGCAAGACAAAAAGACACCCTAGAGAGGCCGAGTGAACCCTTTTGGGGGGACCGGGTATCCTAAAACGGGACGGGAAAGGGTTTAGGGTTTGATTAGGCGGACCGCTACCGCGGATCCCCCTAATCAAACCCTAAACCCTTTCCCTTTCTTCTCATTCGAAGGCGGCAAGACAAAAAGACACCCTAGAGGGGCCGAGTGAACCCTTTTTTGGGGGCCGGTATCCTAAAACGGGACGGGGAAAGGGTTTAGGGTTTGATTAGGCGGACTGCCACCGCGGATCCCCTAATTAAAACCCTAAACCCTTTTCCTTCTTCTCATTTGAAGGCGGCAAGACAAAAAGACACCCTAGAGGGGCCGAGTGAAACCTCTTTCAGGAGGCCGGGTATCCTAAAACGGGACGGGAAAGGTTTTAGTGTTTGATTAGGATCCCCCTAATCAAACCCTAAACTCTTTCCCTTGCTTCTCATTGAAGGCGGCAAGACAAAAAGACATCCTAGAGGGGCCGAGTGAACCCTTTTTTGGTGGGCCGGGTATCCTAAAATGGGGCGGGAAAGGGTTTAGGGTTTGAAGGCGGACCGCTACTGCGGATCCCCCTACTCAAACCCTAAACCCATTCCCTTGCTTCTCATTCGAAGGCAGCAAGACAAAAAGACACCCTAGAGGGGCCGAGTGAACCTTTTTTGGGGGGGCCGGGTATCCTAAAACGGGACGGGAAAGGGTTTAGGGTTTGATTAGGCGGACCGCTATCGCGGATCCCCCTAATCAAACCCTAATCCCTTCCCCTTGCTTCTTATTCGAAGGCGGCAAGACAAAAAGACACCTTAGAAGGGCCGAGTGAACCCTTTTTGGGGGGACCGGGTATCCTAAAATGGGACGGGAAAGGGTTTAGGGTTTGATTAGGATCCCCCTAAACAAACCCTAAACCCTTTCCCTTGCTTCTCATTAGAAGGCGGCAAGACAAAAAGACACCTTAGAGGGGCCGAGTGAGCTTTAGAGGGGCCGAGTGAACCCTTTTTTGGGGGGGTATCCTAAAATTGGACGAGAAAGGGTTTAGGGGTTTGAAGGCGGACCGCCACCGCGGATCCCCTTAATCAAACCCTAAACCCTTTCCCTTGCTTCTCATTCGAACGCGGCAAGACAAAAAGACAACCTAGAGGGGTCGAGCGAATCCTTTTTTGGGGGGCCGGGTATCCTAAAATGGGACGGGAAAGGGTTTAGGGTTTGATTATGCGGACCGCTACCGCAGATCCCCCTAATTAAAACCCTAAACCCTTTTCCTTGCTTCTCATTTGAAGGCGGCAAGACAAAAAGACACCCTAGAGGGGCCGAGTGAAACCTTTTTCAGGGGGCCGGGTATCCTAAAACGGGACGGGAAAGGTTTTAGGGTTTGATTAGGATCCCCCTAATCAAACCCTGAACTCTTTCCCTTGCTTCTCATTGAAGGTGGTAAGACAAAAAGACATCCTAGAGGGGCCGAATGAACCCTTTTTTGGGGGGCCGGGTATCCTAAAATGGGACGGGAAAGGGTTTAGGGTTTGAAGGCAGACCGCTACTGCGGATCCCCCTAGTCAAACCCTATACCCATTTCCTTGCTTCTCATTCGAAGGCAGCAAGACAAAAAGACACCTTAGAGGGGACGAGTGAACCTTTTTTGGGGGGACCGGGTATCCTAAAACGGGACGGGAAAGGGTTTAGGGTTTGATTAGGCGGACCGCTACCGCGGATCCCCCTAATCAAACCCTAATCCCTTCCCCTTGCTTCTTATTCGAAGGCGGAAAGACAAAAAGACACCTTAGAAGGGCCGAGTGAACCCTTTTTGAGGGGACCGGGTATCCTAAAATGGGAGGGGAAAGGGTTTAGGGTTTGATTAGGATCCCTCTAATCAAAATCTAAACGCTTTTCCTTGCTTCTCATTCGAAGGCGGCAAGACAAAAAGACACCCTAGAGAGGCCGAGTGAACCCTTTTGGGGGGACCGGGTATCCTAAAACGGGACGGGAAAGGGTTTAGGGTTTGATTAGGCGGACCGCTACTGCGGATCCCCCTACTCAAACCCTAAACCCATTCCCTTGCTTCTCATTCGAAGGCAGCAAGACAAAAAGACACCCTAGAGGGGCCGAGTGAACCTTTTTTGGGGGGGCCGGGTATCCTAAAACGGGACGGGAAAGGGTTTAGGGTTTGATTAGGCGGACCGCTATCGCGGATCCCCCTAATCAAACCCTAATCCCTTCCCCTTGCTTCTTATTCGAAGGCGGCAAGACAAAAAGACACCTTAGAAGGGCCGAGTGAACCCTTTTGGGGGACCAGGGTATCCTAAAATGGGACGGGAAAGGGTTTAGGGTTTGATTAGGATCCCCCTAAACAAACCCTAAACCCTTTCCCTTGCTTCTCATTAGAAGGCGGCAAGACAAAAAGACACCTTAGAGGGGCCGAGTGAGCTTTAGAGGGGCCGAGTGAACCCTTTTTTGGGGGGCCGGGTATCCTAAAATTGGACGAGAAAGGGTTTAGGGTTTGAAGGCGGACCGCCACCGCGGATCCCCTTAATCAAACCCTAAACCCTTTCCCTTGCTTCTCATTCGAACGCGGCAAGACAAAAAGACAACCTAGAGGGGTCGAGCGAATCCTTTTTGGGGGCCGGTATCCTAAAATGGGACGGGGAAAGGGTTTAGGGTTTGATTATGCGGACGCTACCGCAGATCCCCCTAATTAAAACCCTAAACCCTTTTCCTTGCTTCTCATTTGAAGGCGGCAAGACAAAAAGACACCCTAGAGGGGCCGAGTGAAACCTTTTTCGGGGGGCCGGGTATCCTAAAACGGGACGGGAAAGGGTTTAGGGTTTGATTAGGATCCCCCTAATCAAACCCTGAACTCTTTCCCTTGCTTCTCATTGAAGGTGGTAAGACAAAAAGACATCCTAGAGGGGCCGAATGAACCCTTTTTTGGGGGGCCGGGTATCCTAAAATGGGACGGGAAAGGGTTTAGGGTTTGAAGGCAGACCGCTACTGCGGATCCCCCTAGTCAAACCCTATACCCATTTCCTTGCTTCTCATTCGAAGGCAGCAAGACAAAAAGACACCTTAGAGGGGACGAGTGAACCTTTTTTGGGGGGACCGGGTATCCTAAAACGGGACGGGAAAGGGTTTAGGGTTTGATTAGGCGGACGCCACCGCGGATCCCCTAATCAAACCCTAATCCCTTCCTCGCTTCTTATTCAAGGCGGAAAGACAAAAAGACACCTTAGAAGGGCCGAGTGAACCCTTTTTGAGGGGACCGGGTATCCTAAAATGGGAGGGGAAAGGGTTTAGGGTTTGATTAGGATCCCTCTAATCAAAATCTAAACGCTTTTCCTTGCTTCTCATTCGAAGGCGGCAAGACAAAAAGACACCCTAGAGAGGCCGAGTGAACCCTTTTGGGGGGACCGGGTATCCTAAAACGGGACGGGAAAGGGTTTAGGGTTTGATTAGGCGGACCGCGGATCCCCCTAATCAAACCCTAAACCCTTTCCCTTTCTTGTCATTCTAAGGCGGCAAGACAAAAAGACACCCTAGAGGGGCCGAGTGAACCCTTTTTTGGGGGGCCGGGTATCCTAAAACGGGACGGGAAAGGGTTTAGGGTTTGATTAGGCGGGCCGCTACCGCGGATCCCCCTAATCAAACCCTAAACCCTTTCCCTTGCTTCTCATTCGAAGGCGGCAAGACAAAAAGACACCCTAGAGGGGCCAAGTGAACCCTTTTTTGGGGGGCCGGGTATCCTAAAACGGGACGGGAAAGGGTTTAGGGTTTGATTAGGCGGTCCTCTACCGCGGATCCCCCTAATCAAACCCTAATCCCTTCCCCTTGCTTCTTATTCGAAGGCGGCAAGACAAAAAGACACCTTAGAAGGGCCGAGTGAACCCTTTTTGGGGGGACCGGGTATCCTAAAATGGGACGGGAAAGGGTTTAGGGTTTGATTAGGATCCCCCTAAACAAACCCTAAACCCTTTCCCTTGCTTCTCATTTGAAGGCGGCAAGACAAAAAGACACCTTAGAGGGGCCGAGTGAGCTTTAGAGGGGCCGAGTGAACCCTTTTTTGGGGGGCCGGGTATCCTAAAATTGGACGAGAAAGGGTTTAGGGTTTGAAGGCGGACCGCCACCGCGGATCCCCTTAATCAAACCCTAAACCCTTTCCCTTGCTTCTCATTCGAACGCGGCAAGACAAAAAGACAACCTAGAGGGGTCGAGCGAATCCTTTTTTGGGGGGCCGGGTATCCTAAAACGGGACGGGAAGAGTTTAGACTTTAATTAGGCGAATCGCACAGCGGATCCCCCTAATCAAACACTAAACCATTTCCCTTGCTTCTCTGTCGAAGGCGGCAAGACAAAAATACACCCTAGAGGGGCCGAGTGAACCCTTTTTTGGGGGACCGAGTATCCTAAAATGGGACGGGAAAGGGTTTAGGGTTTGATTAGGCGGACCGCTACCGCAGATCCCCCTAATTAAAACCCTAAACCCTTTTCCTTGCTTCTCATTTGAAGGCGGCAAGACAAAAAGACACCCTAGAGGGGCCGAGTGAACCCTTTTCAGGGGGCCGGGTATCCTAAAACGGGACGGAAAGGTTTTAGGGTTTGATTAGGATCCCCTAATCAAACCCTGAACTCTTTCCCTTGCTTCTCATTGAAGGTGGTAAGACAAAAAGACATCCTAGAGGGGCCGAATGAACCCTTTTTTGGGGGGCCGGGTATCCTAAAATGGGACGGGAAAGGGTTTAGGGTTTGAAGGCGGACCGCTACTGCGGATCCCCCTAGTCAAACCCTATACCCATTTCCTTGCTTCTCATTCGAAGGCAGCAAGACAAAAAGACACCTTAGAGGGGACGAGTGAACCTTTTTTGGGGGGACCGGGTATCCTAAAACGGGACGGGAAAGGGTTTAGGGTTTGATTAGGCGGACCGCTACCGCGGATCCCCCTAATCAAACCCTAATCCCTTCCCCTTGCTTCTTATTCGAAGGCGGAAAGACAAAAAGACACCTTAGAAGTGCCGAGTGAACCCTTTTTGGGGGGACCGGGTATCCTAAAATGGGAGGGGAAAGGGTTTAGGGTTTGATTAGGATCCCTCTAATCAAAATCTAAACCCTTTTCCTTGCTTCTCATTCGAAGGCGGCAAGACAAAAAGACACCCTAGAGAGGCCGAGTGAACCCTTTTGGGGGACCGGGTATCCTAAACGGGACGGGAAAGGGTTTAGGGTTTGATTAGGCGGACGCTACCGCGGATCCACCTAATCAAACCCTAAACCCTTTCCCTTTCTTGTCATTCTAAGGCGGCAAGACAAAAAGACACCCTAGAGGGGCCGAGTGAACCCTTTTTTGGGGGGCCGGTATCCTAAAAACGGACGGGAAAGGGTTTAGGGTTTGAAGGCGGACCGCCACCGCGGATCCCCTTAATCAAACCCTAAACCCTTTCCCTTGCTTCTCATTCAACGGCGGCAAGACAAAAAGACACCCTAGAGGGGCCGAGTGAACCCTTTTTTGGGGGGCCGGGTATCCTAAAACGGGACGGGAAGAGTTTAGACTTTAATTAGGCGAACTGCTACAGCGGATCCCCCTAATCAAACACTAAACCATTTCCCTTGCTTCTCTGTCGAAGGCGGCAAGACAAAAATACACCCTAGAGGGGCCGAGTGAACCCTTTTTTGGGGGACCGAGTATCCTAAAATGGGACGGGGAAAGGGTTTAGGGTTTGATTAGGCGGACCGCTACCGCAGATCCCCTAATTAAAACCCTAAACCCTTTTCCTTGCTTCTCATTTGAAGGCGGCAAGACAAAAAGAAACCCTAGAGGGGCCGAGTGAAACCTTTTTTGGGGGGCCGGGTATCCTAAAACGGGACGGGAAAGGTTTTAGGGTTTGATTAGGATCCCCTAATCAAACCCTAAACCCTTTCCCTTGCTTCTCATTGAAGGTGGTAAGACAAAAGACATCCTAGAGGGGCCGAATGAACCCTTTTTTGGGGGGCCGGGTATCCTAAAATGGGACGGGAAAGGGTTTAGGGTTTGAAGGCGGACCGCTACTGCGGATCCCCCTAGTCAAACCCTATACCCATTTCCTCGCTTCTCATTCGAAGGCAAGCAAGACAAAAAGACACCTTAGAGGGGACGAGTGAACCTTTTTGGGGGACCGGTATCCTAAAACGGGGGGGAAAGGGTTTAGGGTTTGATTAGGCGGACCGCTACCGCGGATCCCCCTAATCAAACCCTAATCCCTTCCCCTTGCTTCTTATTCGAAGGCGGCAAGACAAAAAGACACCTTAGAAGGGCCGAGTGAACCCTTTTTGGGGGACCGGTATCCTAAAATGGGAGGGGAAAGGGTTTAGGTTTGATTAGGATCCCTCTAATCAAAATCTAAACCCTTTTCCTTGCTTCTCATTCGAAGGCGGCAAGACAAAAAGACACCCTAGAGAGGCCGAGTGAACCCTTTTGGGGGGACCGGGTATCCTAAAACGGGACGGGAAAGGGTTTAGGGTTTGATTAGGCGGACCGCTACCGCGGATCCCCCTAATCAAACCCTAAACCCTTTCCCTTTCTTGTCATTCTAAGGCGGCAAGACAAAAAGACACCCTAGAGGGGCCGAGTGAACCCTTTTTTGGGGGGCCGGGTATCCTAAAACGGGACGGGAAAGGGTTTAGGGTTTGAAGGCGGACCGCCACCGCGGATCCCCTTAATCAAACCCTAAACCCTTTCCCTTGCTTCTCATTCGAACGCGGCAAGACAAAAAGACAACCTAGAGGGGTCGAGCGAATCCTTTTTTGGGGGGCCGGGTATCCTAAAACGGGACGGGAAGAGTTTAGACTTTAATTAGGCGAACTGCTACAGCGGATCCCCCTAATCAAACACTAAACCATTTCCCTTGCTTCTCTGTCGAAGGCGGCAAGACAAAAATACACCCTAGAGGGGCCGAGTGAACCCTTTTTTGGGGGACCGAGTATCCTAAAATGGGACGGGAAAGGGTTTAGGGTTTGATTAGGCGGACCGCTACCGCAGATCCCCCTAATTAAAACCCTAAACCCTTTTCCTTGCTTCTCATTTGAAGGCGGCAAGACAAAAAGACACCCTAGAGGGGCCGAGTGAAACCTTTTTCAGGGGG
Organism: Silene latifolia; assembly: GCF_048544455.1. Classification (NCBI taxonomy): domain Eukaryota; kingdom Viridiplantae; phylum Streptophyta; class Magnoliopsida; order Caryophyllales; family Caryophyllaceae; genus Silene; species Silene latifolia. The sequence goes on along the minus strand of NC_133538.1, from coordinate 118,512,422 downwards.
CCGGGTATCCTAAAACGGGACGGGAAAGGTTTTAGGGTTTGATTAGGATCCCCCTAATCAAACCCTGAACTCTTTCCCTTGCTTCTCATTGAAGGTGGTAAGACAAAAAGACATCCTAGAGGGGCCGAATGAACCCTTTTTTGGGGGGCCGGGTATCCTAAAATGGGACGGGAAAGGGTTTAGGGTTTGAAGGCGGACCGCTACTGCGGATCCCCCTAGTCAAACCCTATACCCATTTCCTTGCTTCTCATTCGAAGGCAGCAAGACAAAAAGACACCTTAGAGGGGACGAGTGAACCTTTTTTGGGGGGACCGGGTATCCTAAAACGGGACGGGAAAGGGTTTAGGGTTTGATTAGGCGGACCGCTACCGCGGATCCCCCTAATCAAACCCTAATCCCTTCCCCTTGCTTCTTATTCGAAGGCGGAAAGACAAAAAGACACCTTAGAAGGGCCGAGTGAACCCTTTTTGGGGGGACCGGGTATCCTAAAATGGGAGGGGAAAGGGTTTAGGGTTTGATTAGGATCCCTCTAATCAAAATCTAAACCCTTTTCTTGCTTCCATTCGAAGGCGGCAAGACAAAAAGACACCCTAGAGAGGCCGAGTGAACCCTTTGGGGGGACCGGGTATCCTAAAACGGGACGGGAAAGGGTTTAGGGTTTGATTAGGCGGACCGCTACCGCGGATCCCCCTAATCAAACCCTAAACCCTTTCCCTTTCTTGTCATTCTAAGGCGGCAAGACAAAAAGACACCCTAGAGGGGCCGAGTGAACCCTTTTTTGGGGGGCCGGTATCCTAAAACGGGACGGGAAAGGGTTTAGGGTTTGATTAGGCGGGCCGCTACCGCGGATCCCCCTAATCAAACCCTAAACCCTTTCCCTTGCTTCTCATTCGAAGGCGGCAAGACAAAAAGACACCCTAGAGGGGCCGAGTGAACCCTTTTTGGGGGGCGGGTATCCTAAAACGGGACGGGAAAGGGTTTAGGGTTTGATTAGGCGGTCCTCTACCGCGGATCCCCCTAATCAAACCCTAATCCCTTCCCCTTGCTTCTTATTCGAAGGCGGCAAGACAAAAAGACACCTTAGAAGGGCCGAGTGAACCCTTTTTGGGGGGACCGGGTATCCTAAAATGGGACGGGAAAGGGTTTAGGGTTTGATTAGGATCCCCCTAAACAAACCCTAAACCCTTTCCCTTGCTTCTCATTTGAAGGCGGCAAGAAAAAAAGACACCTTAGAGGGGCCGAGTGAGCTTTAGAGGGGCCGAGTGAACCCTTTTTTAAGGGGCCGGGTATCCTAAAATTGGACGAGAAAGGGTTTAGGGTTTGAAGGCGGACCGCCACCGCGGATCCCCTTAATCAAACCCTAAACCCTTTCCCTTGCTTCTCATTCGAACGCGGCAAGACAAAAAGACAACCTAGAGGGGTCGAGCGAATCCTTTTTGGGGGCCGGTATCCTAAAACGGGGGAAGAGTTTAGACTTTAATTAGGCGAATCGCTACAGCGGATCCCCTAATCAAACACTAAACCATTTCCCTTGCTTCTCTGTCGAAGGCGGCAAGACAAAAATACACCCTAGAGGGGCCGAGTGAACCCTTTTTTGGGGACCGGGTATCCTAAAATGGGACTGGAAAGGGTTTAGGGTTTGATTAGGCGGACGCACCGCAGATCCCCTAATTAAAACCCTAAACCCTTTTCCTTGCTTCTCATTTGAAGGCGGCAAGACAAAAAGACACCCTAGAGGGGCCGAGTGAAACCTTTTTCAGGGGGCCGGGTATCCTAAAACGGGACGGGAAAGGTTTTAGGGTTTGATTAGGATCCCCCTAATCAAACCCTGAACTCTTTCCCTTGCTTCTCATTGAAGGTGGTAAGACAAAAAGACATCCTAGAGGGGCCGAATGAACCCTTTTTTGGGGGGCCGGGTATCCTAAAATGGGACGGGAAAGGGTTTAGGGTTTGAAGGCGGACCGCTACTGCGGATCCCCCTAGTCAAACCCTATACCCATTTCCTTGCTTCTCATTCGAAGGCAGCAAGACAAAAAGACACCTTAGAGGGGACGAGTGAACCTTTTTGGGGGGACCGGGTATCCTAAAACGGGACGGGAAAGGGTTTAGGGTTTGATTAGGCGGACCGCTACCGCGGATCCCCCTAATCAAACCCTAATCCCTTCCCCTTGCTTCTTATTCGAAGGCGGAAAGACAAAAAGACACCTTAGAAGGGCCGAGTGAACCCTTTTTGGGGGACCGGTATCCTAAAATGGGAGGAAAGGGTTTAGGGTTTGATTAGGATCCCTCTAATCAAAATCTAAACCCTTTTCCTTGCTTCTCATTCGAAGGCGGCAAGACAAAAAGACACCCTAGAGAGGCCGAGTGAACCCTTTTGGGGGACCGGGTATCCTAAAAACGGGACGGGAAAGGGTTTAGGGTTTGATTAGGCGGACCGCTCACCGCGGATCCCCTAATCAAACCCTAAACCCTTTCCTTTCTTGTCATTCTAAGGCGGCAAGACAAAAAGACACCCTAGAGGGGCCGAGTGAACCCTTTTTTGGGGGGCCGGATATCCTAAAACGGGACGGGAAAGGGTTTAGGGTTTGATTAGGCGGGCTGCTACCGCGGATCCCCCTAATCAAACCCTAAACCCTTTCCCTTGCTTCTCATTCGAAGGCGGCAAGACAAAAAGACACCCTAGAGGGGCCAAGTGAACCCTTTTTTGGGGGGCCGGGTATCCTAAAACGGGACGGGAAAGGGTTTAGGGTTTGATTAAGCGGTCCTCTACCGCGGATCCCCCTAATCAAACCCTAATCCCTTCCCCTTGCTTCTTATTCGAAGGCGGCAAGACAAAAAGACACCTTAGAAGGGCCGAGTGAACCCTTTTTGGGGGGCCGGGTATCCTAAAATGGGACGGGAAAGGGTTTAGGGTTTGATTAGGATCCCCCTAATCAAACCCTAAACCCTTTCCTTGCTTCTCATTTGAAGGCGGCAAGACAAAAAGACACCTTAGAGGGGCCGAGTGAGCTTTAGAGGGGCCGAGTGAACCCTTTTTTGGGGGGCCGGGTATCCTAAAATTGGACGAGAAAGGGTTTAGGGTTTGAAGGCGGACCGCCACCGCGGATCCCCTTAATCAAACCCTAAACCCTTTCCCTTGCTTCTCATTCGAACGCGGCAAGACAAAAAGACAACCTAGAGGGGTCGAGCGAATCCTTTTTGGGGGGCTAGGGTATCCTAAAACGGGACGGGAAGAGTTTAGACTTTAATTAGGCGAATCGCACGCCGGATCCCCCTAATCAAACACTAAACCATTTCCTTGCTTCTCTGTCGAAGGCGGCAAGACAAAAATACACCCTAGAGGGGCCGAGTGAACCCTTTTTTGGGGGACCGAGTATCCTAAAATGGGGACAGAAAGGGTTTAGGGTTTGATTAGGCGGACGCCACTACCGCAGATCCCCTAATTAAAACCCTAAACCCTTTTCCTTGCTTCTCATTTGAAGGCGGCAAGACAAAAAGACACCCTAGAGGGGCCGAGTGAAACCTTTTTCAGGGGGCCGGGTATCCTAAAACGGGACGGGAAAGGGTTTAGGGTTTGATTAGGATCCCCTAATCAAACCCTAAACCCTTTCCCTTGCTTCTCATTGAAGGTGGTAAGACAAAAAGACATCCTAGAGGGGCCGAATGAACCCTTTTTTGGGGGGCCGGGTATCCTAAAATGGGACGGAAAGGGTTTAGGTTTGAAGGCGGACGCCATCGCGGATCCCCTAGTCAAACCCTATACCCATTTCCTTGCTTCTCATTCAAGGCAAAGAAGACAAAAAGACACCTTAGAGGGGACGAGTGAACCTTTTTTGGGGGACCGGGTATCCTAAAACGGGACGGGAAAGGGTTTAGGGTTTGATTAGGCGGACCGCGGATCCCCCTAATCAAACCCTAATCCCTTCCCCTTGCTTCTTATTCGAAGGCGGAAAGACAAAAAGACACCTTAGAAGGGCCGAGTGAACCCTTTTTGGGGGGACCGGGTATCCTAAAATGGGAGGGTAAAGGGTTTAGGGTTTGATTAGGATCCCTCTAATCAAAATCTAAACCCTTTTCCTTGCTTCTCATTCGAAGGCGGCAAGACAAAAAGACACCCTAGAGAGGCCGAGTGAACCCTTTTGGGGGGACCGGGTATCCTAAAACGGGACGGGAAAGGGTTTAGGGTTTGATTAGGCGGACCGCTACCGCGGATCCCCCTAATCAAACCCTAAACCCTTTCCCTTTCTTGTCATTCTAAGGCGGCAAGACAAAAAGACACCCTAGAGGGGCCGAGTGAACCTTTTTTTGGGGGGCCGGGTATCCTAAAACGGGACGGGAAAGGGTTTAGGGTTTGATTAGGCGGGCCGCTACCGCGGATCCCCCTAATCAAACCCTAAACCCTTTCCCTTGCTTCTCATTCGAAGGCGGCAAGACAAAAAGACACCCTAGAGGGGCCAAGTGAACCCTTTTTTGGGGGGCCGGGTATCCTAAAACGGGACGGGAAAGGGTTTAGGGTTTGATTAGGCGGTCCTCTACCGCGGATCCCCCTAATCAAACCCTAAACCCTTTCCCTTGCTTCTCATTCGAAGGCGGCAAGACAAAAAGACACCCTAGAGGGGCCAGGTGAAACCTTTTTGGGGAGCCGGGTATCCTAAAACGGGACGGGAAAGGGTTTATGGTTTAATTAGGCGAACCGCTACAGCGGATCCCCCTAATTAAACCCTAAACCCTTTACCTTGCTTCTCATTCGAAGGCGGCAAGACAAAAAGACACCCTAGAGGGGCCGAGTGAACCCTTTTTTGGGGGGCCGGGTATCCTAAAACGGGACGGGAAAGGGTTTAGGGTTTGATTAGGCGGACCGCTACCGTGGATCCCCCTAATTAAAACCCTAAACCCTTTTCCTTCTTCTCATTTGAAGGCGGCAAGACAAAAAGACACCCTAGAGGGGCCGAGTGAAACCTCTTTCAGGAGGCCGGGTATCCTAAAAACGGACGGAAAGGTTTTAGTGTTTGATTAGGATCCCCCTAATCAAACCCTAAACTCTTTCCCTTGCTTCTCATTGAAGGCGGCAAGACAAAAAGACATCCTAGAGGGGCCGAGTGAACCCTTTTTTGGGGGCCGGGTATCCTAAAATGGGACGGGAAAGGGTTTAAGGTTTGAAGGCGGACCGCCATCTGCGGATCCCCTACTCAAACCCTAAACCCATTCCCTTGTTTCTCATTCGAAGGCAGCAAGACAAAAAGACACCCTAGAGGGGCCGAGTGAACCTTTTTTGGGGGGGCCGGGTATCCTAAAACGGGACGGGAAAGGGTTTAGGGTTTGATTAGGCGGACGCTACCGCGGATCCACCTAATCAAACCCTAATCCCTTCCCCTCGCTTCTTATTCGAAGGCGGAAAGACAAAAAGACACCTTAGAAGGGCCGAGTGAACCCTTTTTGGGGGGACCGGGTATCCTAAAATGGGAGGGGAAAGGGTTTAGGGTTTGATTAGGATCCCTCTAATCAAAATCTAAACCCTTTTCCTTGCTTCTCATTCGAAGGCGGCAAGACAAAAAGACACCCTAGAGAGGCCGAGTGAACCCTTTTGGGGGATAGGGTATCCTAAAACGGGACGGGAAAGGGTTTAGGGTTTGATTAGGCGGACCGCACCGCGGATCCCCCTAATCAAACCCTAAACCCTTTCCCTTTCTTGTCATTCTAAGGCGGCAAGACAAAAGACACCCTAGAGGGGCCGAGTGAACCCTTTTTTGGGGGGGCCGGTATCCTAAAACGGGACGGGAAAGGGTTTAGGGTTTGATTAGGCGGGCCGCTACCGCGGATCCCCCTAATCAAACCCTAAACCCTTTCCCTTGCTTCTCATTCGAAGGCGGCAAGACAAAAAGACACCCTAGAGGGGCCAAGTGAACCCTTTTTTGGGGGGCCGGGTATCCTAAAACGGGACGGGAAAGGGTTTAGGGTTTGATTAGGCGGTCCTCTACCGCGGATCCCCCTAATCAAACCCTAAACCCTTTCCCTTGCTTCTCATTCGAAGGCGGCAAGACAAAAAGACACCCTAGAGGGGCCAGGTGAACCCTTTTTGGGGAGCCGGGTATCCTAAAACGGGACGGGAAAGGGTTTATGGTTTAATTAGGCGAACCGCTACAGCGGATCCCCCTAATTAAACCCTAAACCCTTTACCTTGCTTCTCATTCGAAGGCGGCAAGACAAAAAGACACCTTAGAGGGGCCGAGTGAACCCTTTTTTGGGGGGCCGGGTATCCTAAAACGGGACGGGAAAGGGTTTAGGGTTTGATTAGGCGGACCGCTACCGTGGATCCCCCTAATTAAAACCCTAAACCCTTTTCCTTCTTCTCATTTGAAGGCGGCAAGACAAAAAGACACCCTAGAGGGGCCGAGTGAAACCTCTTTCAGGAGGCCGGGTATCCTAAAACGGGACGGGAAAGGTTTTAGTGTTTGATTAGGATCCCCCTAATCAAACCCTAAACTCTTTCCCTTGCTTCTCATTGAAGGCGGCAAGACAAAAAGACATCCTAGAGGGGCCGAGTGAACCCTTTTTTGGGGGGCCGGGTATCCTAAAATGGGGCGGGAAAGGGTTTAAGGTTTGAAGGCGGACCGCTACTGCGGATCCCCCTACTCAAACCCTAAACCCATTCCCTTGCTTCTCATTCGAAGGCAGCAAGACAAAAAGACACCCTAGAGGGGCCGAGTGAACCTTTTTGGGGGCAACGGGTATCCTAAAACGGGACGGGAAAGGGTTTAGGGTTTGATTAGGCGGACCGCTATCGCGGATCCCCCTAATCAAACCCTAATCCCTTTCCCATGCTTCTTATTCGAAGGCGGCAAGACAAAAAGACACCTTAGAAGGGCCGAGTGAACCCTTTTTGGGGGGACCGGGTATCCTAAAATGGGACGGGAAAGGGTTTAGGGTTTGATTAGGATCCCCCTAAACAAACCCTAAACCCTTTCCTTGCTTCTCATTTGAAGGCGGCAAGACAAAAAGACACCTTAGAGGGGCCGAGTGAGCTTTAGAGGGGCCGAGTGAACCCTTTTTGGGGGTAGGGTATCCTAAAATGGGACGAGAAAGGGTTTAGGGTTTGAAGGCGGACCGCCACCGCGGATCCCCTTAATCAAACCCTAAACCCTTTCCCTTGCTTCTCATTCGAAGGCGGCAAGACAAAAAGACAACCTAGAGGGGTCGAGCGAATCCTTTTTTGGGGGGCCGGGTATCCTAAAACGGGACGGGAAGAGTTTAGACTTTAATTAGGCGAACTGCTAGAGCGGATCCCCCTAATCAAACACTAAACCATTTCCTTTGCTTCTCTGTCGAAGGCGGCAAGACAAAAAGACACCCTAGAGGGGCCGAGTGAACCCTTTTTTGGGGGGCCGAGTATCCTAAAACGGGACGGGAAAGGGTTTAGGGTTTGATTAGGCGGACCGCTATCGCAGATCCCCCTAATTAAAACCCTAAACCCTTTTCCTTGCTTCTCATTTGAAGGCGGCAAGACAAAAAGACACCCTATAGGGGCCGAGTGAAACCTTTTTCAGGGGGCCGGGTATCCTAAAACGGGACGGGAAAGGTTTTAGGGTTTGATTAGAATCCCCCTAATCAAACCCTGAACTCTTTCCCTTGCTTCTCATTGAAGGCGGTAAGACAAAAAGACATCCTAGAGGGGCCGAATGAACCATTTTTTGGGGGGTCGGGTATCCTAAAATGGGGCGGGAAAGGGTTTAGGGTTTGAAGGCGGACCGCTACTGCGGATCCCCCTACTCAAACCCTAAACCCATTCCCTTGCTTCTCATTCGAAGGCAGCAAGACAAAAAGACACCCTAGAGGGGCCGAGTGAACCTTTTTTTGGAGGACCGGGTATCCTAAAATGGGTCGGGAAAGGGTTTAGGGTTTGATTAGGCGGACCGCTTCCGCGGATCCCCCTAATCAAACCTTAATCCCTTCCCCTTGCTTCTTATTCGAAGGCGGCAAGACAAAAAGACACCTTAGAAGGGCCGAGTGAACCCTTTTTGGGGGGACCGGGTATCCTAAAATGGGACGGGAAAGGGTTTAGGGTTTGATTAGGCGGACCGCTACCGCAGATCCCCCTAATTAAAACCCTAAACCCTTTTCCTTGCTTCTCATTTGAAGGCGGCAAGACAAAAAGACACCCTAGAGGGGCCGAGTGAAACCTTTTTCAGGGGGTCGGGTATCCTAAAACGGGACGGGAAAGGTTTTAGGGTTTGATTAGGATCCCCCTAATCAAACCCTGAACTCTTTCCCTTGCTTCTCATTGAAGGCGGTAAGACAAAAAGACATCCTAGAGGGGCCGAGTGAACCCTTTTTTGGGGGGCCGGGTATCCTAAAATGGGGCGGGAAAGGGTTTAGGGTTTGAAGGCGGACCGCCACGTGGATCCCCTACTCAAACCCTAAACCCATTCCCTTGCTTCTCATTCAAGGCAAAGCAAGACAAAAAGACACCCTAGAGGGGCCGAGTGAACCTTTTTGGGGGACCGGTATCCTAAACGGGACGGGAAAGGGTTTAGGTTTGATTAGGTGGACCGCTATCACGGATCCCCTAATCAAACCCTAATCCCTTCCCCTTGCTTCTTATTCGAAGGCGGCAAGACAAAAAGACACCTTAGAAGGGCCGAGTGAACCCTTTTGGGGGACCAAGGGTATCCTAAAATGGGACGGAAAGGGTTTAGGGTTTGATTAGGATCCCCCTAAACAAACCCTAAACCCTTTCCCTTGCTTCTCATTTGAAGGCGGCAAGACAAAAAGACACCTTAGAGGGGCCGAGTGAACCCTTTTTTGGGGGGCCGGGTATCCTAAAATGGGACGAGAAAGGGTTTAGGGTTTGAAGGAGGACCGCCACCGCGGATCCCCTTAATCAAACCCTAAACCCTTTCCCTTGCTTCTCATTCGAAGGCGGCAAGACAAAAAGACAACCTAGAGGGGTCGAGCGAATCCTTTTTTGGGGGGCCGGGTATCCTAAAACGGGACGGGAAGAGTTTAGACTTTAATTAGGCGAACTGCTACAGCGAATCCCCGTAATCAAACACTAAACCATTTCCCTTGCTTCTCGCCGAAGGCGGCAAGACAAAAAGACACCCTAGAGGGGCCGAGTGAACCCTTTTTGGGGGCCGAGTATCCTAAAACGGACGGGGAAAGGGTTTAGGGTTTGATTAGGCGGACCGCTACCGCAGATCCCCTAATTAAAACCCTAAACCCTTTTCCTTGCTTCTCATTTGAAGACGGCAAGACAAAAAGACACCCTAGAGGGGCCGAATGAAACCTTTTTGGGGGGGTATCCTAAAACGGATCGGAAAGGTTTTAGGGTTTGATTAGGATCCCCCTAATCAAACCCTGAACTCTTTCCCTTGCTTCTCATTGAAGGCGGTAAGACAAAAAGACATCCTAGAGGGGCCGAATGAACCCTTTTTTGGGGGGTCGGGTATCCTAAAATGGGGCGGGAAAGGGTTTAGGGTTTGAAGGCGGACCGCTACTGCGGATCCCCCTACTCAAACCCTAAACCCATTCCCTTGCTTCTCATTCGAAGGCAGGAAGACAAAAAGACACCCTATAGGGGCCGAGTGAACCTTTTTTGGGGGGACCGGGTATCCTAAAACGGGACGGGAAAGGGTTTAGGGTTTGATTAGGCGGACCGCTACCGCGGATCCCCCTAATCAAACCCTAAACCCTTCCCCTTGCTTCTTATTCGAAGGCGGCAAGACAAAAAGACACCCTAGAGGGGCCGAGTGAACCCTTTTTGGGGGGACCGGGTATCCTAAAATGGGACGGGAAAGGGTTTAGGGTTTGATTAGGATCCCCCTAAACAAACCCTAAACCCTTTCCCTTGCTTCTCATTTGAAGGCGGCAAGACAAAAAGACACCCTAGAGGGGCCGAGTGAACCCTTTTTTGGGGGGCCGAGTATCCTAAAACGGGACGGGAAAGGGTTTAGGGTTTGATTAGGCGGACGCCACCGCAGATCCCCTAATTAAAACCCTAAACCCTTTTCCTTGCTTCTCATTTGAAGGCGGCAAGACAAAAAGACACCCTAGAGGGGCCGAGTGAAACCTTTTTCAGGGGGCCGGGTATCCTAAAACGGCACGGGAAAGGTTTTAGGGTTTGATTAGGATCCCCTAATCAAACCCTAAACTCTTTCCCTTGCTTCTCATTGAAGGCGGTAAGACAAAAAGACATCCTAGAGGGGCCGAATGAACCCTTTTTTGGGGGCCGGGTATCCTAAAATGGGACGGGAATGGGTTTAGGGTTTGAAGGCGGACCGCCATCGCGGATCCCCCTACTCAAACCCTAAACCCATTCCCTTGCTTCTCATTCGAAGGCAAAGAAGACAAAAGACACCCTAGAGGGGCCGAGTGAACCTTTTTGGGGGACGGGTATCCTAAAATGGGACGGGAAAGGGTTTAGGGTTTGATTAGGATCCCCCTAAACAAACCCTAAACCCTTTCCCTTGCTTCTCATTTGAAGGCGGCAAGACAAAAAGACACCTTAGAGGGGCCGAGTGAGCTCTAGAGGGGCCGAGTGAACCCTTTTTTGGGGGGCCGGGTATCCTAAATTGGGACGAGAAAGGGTTTAGGGTTTGAAGGCGGAGCGCCACCGCGGATCCCCTTAATCAAACCCTAAACCCTTTCCCTTGCTTCTCATTCGAAGGCGGCAAGACAAAAAGACAACCTAGAGGGGTCGAGCGAATCCTTTTTTGGGGGGCCGGGTATCCTAAAACGGGACGGGAAGAGTTTAGACTTTAATTAGGCGAACTGCTACAGCGGATCCCCTTAATCAAACACTAAACCATTTCCCTTGCTTCTCAGTCGAAGGCGGCAAGACAAAAAGACACCCTAGAGGGGCCGAGTGAACCCTTTTTTGGGGGGCCGAGTATCCTAAAACGGGACGGGAAAGGGTTTAGGGTTTGATTAGGCGGACCGCTACCGCAGATCCCCCTAATTAAAACCCTAAACCCTTTTCCTTGCTTATCATTTGAAGGCGGCAAGACAAAAAGACACCCTAGAGGGGCCGAGTGAAACCTTTTTCAGGGGGCCGGGTATCCTAAAACGGGACGGGAAAGGGTTTAGGGTTTGATTAGGATCCCCCTAATCAAACCCTGAACTCTTTCCCTTGCTTCTCATTGAAGGCGGTAAGACAAAAAGACATCCTAGAGGGGCCGAATGAACCCTTTTTTGGGGGGCCGGGTATCCTAAAATGGGGCGGGAAAGGGTTTAGGGTTTGAAGGCGGACCGCTACTGCGGATCCCCCTACTCAAACCCTAAACCCATTCCCTTGCTTCTCATTTGAAGGCAGCAAGACAAAAAGACACCCTAGAGGGGCCGAGTGAACCTTTTTTGGGGGGACCGGGTATCCTAAAACGGGACAGGAAAGGGTTTAGGGTTTGATTAGGCGGACCGCTACCGCAGACCCCCCTAATCAAACCCTAATCCCTTCCCCTTGCTTCTTATTCGAAGGCGGCAAGACAAAAAGACACCTTAGAAGGGCCGAGTGAACCCTTTTTGGGGGGACCGGGTATCCTAAAATGGGACGGGAAAGGGGTTAGGGTTTGATTAGGATCCCCCTAAACAAACCTTAAACCCTTTCCCTTGCTTCTCATTTGAAGGCGGCAAGACAAAAAGACACCTTAGAGGGGCCGAGTGAGCTCTAGAGGGGCCGAATGAACCCTTTTTTGGGGGGCCGGGTATCCTAAAATGGGACGAGAAAAGGTTTAGGGTTTGAAGGCGGAGCGCCACCGCGGATCCCCTTAATCAAACCCTAATCCCCTTCCCTTGCTTCTCATTCGAAGGCGGCAAGACAAAAAGACAACCTAGAGGGGTCGAGCGAATCCTTTTTTGGGGGGCCGGGTATCCTAAAACGGGACGGGAAGAGTTTAGACTTTAATTAGGCAAACTGCTACAGCGGATCCCCTTAATCAAACACTAAACCATTTCCCTTGCTTCTCAGTCGAAGGTGGCAAGACAAAAAGACACCCTAGAGGGGCCGAGTGAACCCTTTTTTGGGGGGCCGAGTATCCTAAAACGGGACGGGAAAGGGTTTAGGGTTTGATTAGGCGGACCGCTACCGCAGATCCCCCTAATTAAAACCCTAAACCCATTTCCTTGCTTCTCATTTGAAGGCGGCAAGACAAAAAGACACCCTAGAGGGGCCGAGTGAAACCTTTTTCAGGGGGTCGGGTATCCTAAAACGGGACGGGAAAGGTTTTAGGGTTTGATTAGGATCCCCCTAATCAAACCCTAAACTCTTTCCCTTGCTTCTCATTGAAGGCGGTAAGACAAAAAGACATCCTAGAGGGGCCGAATGAACCCTTTTTTGGGGGGTCGGGTATCCTAAAATGGGGCGGGAAAGGGTTTAGGGTTTGAAGGCGGACCGCTACTGCGGATCCCCCTACTCAAACCCTAAACCCATTCCCTTGCTTCTCATTCGAAGGCAGGAAGACAAAAAGACACCCTAGAGGGGCCGAGTGAACCTTTTTTGGGGGGACCGGGTATCCTAAAACGGGACGGGAAAGGGTTTAGGGTTTGATTAGGCGGACCGCTACCGCGGATCCCCCTAATCAAACCCTAAACCCTTCCCCTTGCTTCTTATTCGAAGGCGGCAAGACAAAAAGACACCCTAGAGGGGCCGAGTGAACCCTTTTTGGGGGGACCGGGTATCCTAAAATGGGACGGGAAAGGGTTTAGGGTTTGATTAGGATCCCCCTAAACAAACCCTAAACCCTTTCCCTTGCTTCTCATTTGAAGGCGGCAAGACAAAAAGACACCCTAGAGGGGCCGAGTGAACCCTTTTTTGGGGGGCCGGGTATCCTAAAACGGGACGGGAAAGGGTTTAGGGTTTGATTAGGCGAACCGCTACCGCAGATCCCCCTAATTAAAACCCTAAACCCTTTTCCTTGCTTCTCATTTGAAGGCGGCAAGACAAAAAGACACCCTAGAGGGGCCGAGTGAAACCTTTTTCAGGGGGTCGGGTATCCTAAAACGGGACGGGAAAGGTTTTAGGGTTTGATTAGGATCCCCCTAATCAAACCCTGAACTCTTTCCCTTGCTTCTCATTGAAGGCGGTAAGACAAAAAGACATCTTAGAGGGGCCGAATGAACCCTTTTTTGGGGAAATAGGGTATCCTAAAATGGGCGGGAAAGGGTTTAGGGTTTGAAGGCGGACCGCACTGCGGATCCCCTACTCAAACCCTAAACCCATTCCCTTGCTTCTCATTCGAAGGCAGCAAGACAAAAAGACACCCTAGAGGGGCCGAGTGAACCTTTTTGGGGGACGGGTATCCTAAAATGGGACGGGGAAAGGGTTTAGGGTTTGATTAGGATCCCCCTAAACAAACCCTAAACCCTTTCCCTTGCTTCTCATTTGAAGGCGGCAAGACAAAAAGACACCTTAGAGGGGCTGAGTGAGCTCTAGAGGGGCCGAGTGAACCCTTTTTTGGGGGGCCGGGTATCCTAAATTGGGACGAGAAAGGGTTTAGGGTTTGAAGGCGGAGCGCCACCGCGGATCCCCTTAATCAAACCCTAAACCCTTTCCCTTGCTTCTCATTCGAAGGCGGCAAGACAAAAAGACAACCTAGAGGGGTCGAGCGAATCCTTTTTTGGGGGGCCGGGTATCCTAAAACGGGACGGGAAAGGGTTTAGGGTTTGATTAGATGGAACGCTACCGCGGATCCCCCTAATCAAACCCTAATCCCTTCCCCTTGCTTCTTATTCGAAGGCGGCAAGACAAAAAGACACCTTAGAAGGGCCGAGGGAACCCTTTTTGGGGGGACCGGGTATCCTAAAATGGGAGGGGAAAGGGTTTAGGGTTTGATTAGGATCCCTCTAATTAAAATCTAAACCCTTTCCCTTGCTTCTCATTCGAAGGCGGCAAGACAAAAAGGCACCCTAGAGAGGCCGAGTGAATCGTTTTGGGGGGACCGGGTATCCTAAAACGGGACGGGAAAGGGTTTAGGGTTTGATTAGGCGGAACGCTACCGCGGATCCCCCTAATCAAACCCTAAACCCTTTCCCTTTATTCTCATTCGAAGGCGGCAAGACAAAAAGACACCCTAGAGGGGCCGAGTGAACCCTTTTTTGGGGGGTCGGGTATCCTAAAACGGGACGGGAAAGGGTTTAGGGTTTGATTAGGCGGGCCGCTACCGCGGATCCCCCTAATAAAACCCTAAACCCTTTCCCTTGCTTCTCATTCGAAGGTGGCAAGACAAAAAGACACCCTAGAGGGGCCGAGTGAACCCTTTTTTGAGGGGCCGGGTATCCTAAAACGGGATGGGAAAGGGTTTAGGGTTTGATTAGGCGGACCGCTACCGCGGATCCCCCTAATTAAAACCCTAAACCCTTTTCCTTGCTTCTCATTTGAAGGCGGCAAGACAAAAAGACACCCTAGAGGGGCCGAGTGAAACCTTTTTCAGGGGGCCGGGTATCCTAAAACGGGACGGGAAAAGTTTTAGGGTTTGATTAGGATCCCCCTAATCAAACCCTAAACTCTTTCCCTTGCTTCTCATTGAAGGCGGCAAGACAAAAAGACATCCTAGAGGGGCCGAGTGAACCCTTTTTTGGGGGGCCGGGTATCCTAAAATGGTACGGGAAAGGGTTTAGGGTTTGAAGGCGGACCGCTACTGTGGATCCCCCTACTCAAACCCTAAACTCATTCCCTTGCTTCTCATTCGAAGGCAGCAAGACAAAAAGACACCCTAGAGGGGCCGAGTGGACCTTTTTTGGGGGGACCGGGTATCCTAAAACGGGACGGGAAAGGGTTTAGGGTTTGATTAGACGGACCGCTACCGCGGATCCCCCTAATCAAACCCTAATCCCTTCCCCTTGCTTCTTATTCGAAGGCGGCAAGACAAAAAGACACCTTAGAAGGGCCGAGTGAACCCTTTTTGGGGGGACCGGGTATCCTAAAATGGGAGGGGAAAGGGTTTAGGGTTTGATTAGGATCCCTCTAATCAAAATCTAAACCCTTTCCCTTGCTTCTCATTCGAAGGCGGCAAGACAAAAAGACACCCTAGAGAGGCCGAGTGAACCCTTTTGGGGGGACCGGGTATCCTAAAACGGGACGGGAAAGGGTTTAGGGTTTGATTAGGCGGACCGCTACCGCGGATCCCCCTAATTAAAACCCTAAACCCTTTTCCTTCTCATTTGAAGGCGGCAAGACAAAAAGACACCCTAGAGGGGCCGAGTGAAACCTTTTCAGGGTAGGGTATCCTAAAACGGGACGGGAAGGTTTCAGTGGTTTGATTAGGATCCTCCTAATCAAACCCTAAACTCTTTCCCTTGCTTCTCATTGAAGGCGGCAAGACAAAAAGACATCCTAGAGGGGCCGAGTGAACCTTTTTTTGGGGAGCCGGGTATCCTAAAATGGGGCGGGAAAGGGTTTAGGGTTTGAAGGCGGACCGCTACTGCGGATCCCCCTACTCAAACCCTAAACCCATTCCCTTGCTTCTCATTCGAAGGCAGCAAGACAAAAAGACACCCTAGAGGGGCCGAGTGGACCTTTTTTGGGGGGACCGGGTATCCTAAAACGGGACGGGAAAGGGTTTAGGGTTTGATTAGATGGACCGCTACCGCGGATCCCCCTAATCAAACCCTAATCCCTTCCCCTTGCTTCATATTCGAAGGCGGCAACACAAAAAGACACCTTAGAAGGGCCGAGTGAACCCTTTTTGGGGGGACCGGGTATCCTAAAATGGGAGGGGAAAGGGTTTAGGGTTTGATTAGGATCCCTCTAATCAAAATCTAAACCCTTTCCTCTGCTTCTCATTCAAGGCGGCAAGACAAAAAGACACCCTAGAGAGGCCGAGTGAACCCTTTTGGGGGAACCGGGTATCCTAAAACGGGACGGGAAAGGGTTTAGGTTTTGATTAGGCTGCCGCTTACCGCGGATCCCCCTAATCAAACCCTAAACCCTTTCCCTTTCGTCTCATTCGAAGGCGGCAAGACAAAAAGACACCCTAGAGGGGCCGAGTGAACCCTTTTTTGGGGGGCCGGGTATCCTAAAACGGGACGGGAAAGGGTTTAGGGTTTCAGTAGGCGGGCCGCTACCGCGGATCCCCCTAATCAAACCCTAAACCCTTTCCCTTGCTTCTCATTCGAAGGCGGCAAGACAAAAAGACACCCTAGAGGGGCCGAGTGAACCCTTTTTTGGGGGGCCGGGTATCCTAAAACGGGATGGGAAAGGGTTTAGGGTTTGATTAGGCGGACCGCTACCGCGGATCCCCCTAATTAAAACCCTAAACCCTTTTCCTTGCTTCTCATTTGAAGGCGGCAAGACAAAAAGACACCCTAGAGGGGCCGAGTGAACCCTTTTTTGGGGGGCCGGGTATCCTAAAATGGTACGGGAAAGGGTTTAGGGTTTGAAGGCGGACCGCTACTGCGGATCCCCCTACTCAAACCCTAAACTCATTCCCTTGCTTCTCATTCGAAGGCAGCAAGACAAAAAGACACCTTAGAAGGGCCGAGTGAATCCTTTTTGGGGGGACCGGGTATCCTAAAATGGGAGGGGAAAGGGTTTAGGGTTTGATTAGGATCCCTCTAATCAAAATATAAACCCTTTCTCTTGCTTCTCATTCGAAGGCGGCAAGACAAAAAGACACCCTAGAGAGGCCGAGTGAACCCTTTTGGGGGGACCGGGTATCCTAAAACGGGATAGGAAAGGGTTTAGGGTTTGATTAGGCGGACCGCTACCGCGGATCCCCTAATCAAACCCTAAACCCTTTCCCTTTCTTCTCATTTGAAGGCGGCAAGACAAAAAGACACCCTAGAGGGGCCGAGTGAACCCTTTTTGGGGGCGTCGGGTATCCTAAAACGGGACGGGAAAGGGTTTAGGGTTTCGAGAGGCGGGCCGCTACCGCGGATCCCCTAATCAAATCCTAAACCCTTTCCCTTGCTTCTCATTCGAAGGCGGCAAGACAAAAAGACACCCTAGAGGGGCCGAGTGAACCCTTTTTTGGGGGGCCGGGTATCCTAAAACGGGACGGGAAAGGCTTTAGGGTTTGATTAGGCGGTCCTCTACCGCGAATCCCCCTAATCAAACCCTAAACCCTTTCCCTTGCTTCTCATTCGAAGGCGGCAAGACAAAAAGACACCCTAGAGAGGCCGAGTGAACCCTTTTGGGGGGACCGGGTATCCTAAAACGGGACGGGAAAGGGTTTAGGGTTTGATTAGGCTGACCGCTACCGCGGATCCCCCTAATCAAACCCTAAACCCTTTCCCTTTCGTCTCATTCGAAGGCGGCAAGACAAAAAGACACCCTAGAGGGGCCGAGTGAACCCTTTTTTGGGGGGCCGGGTATCCTAAAACGGGACGGGAAAGGGTTTAGGGTTTCGATGGCGGGCGCTACCGCGGATCCCCCTAATCAAACCCTAAACCCTTTCCCTTGCTTCTCATTCGAAGGCGGCAAGACAAAAAGACACCCTAGAGGGGCCGAGTGAACCCTTTTTTGGGGGGCCGGGTATCCTAAAACGGGACGGGAAAGGTTTCAGGGTTTGATTAGGATCCTCCTAATCAAACCCTAAACTCTTTCCCTTGCTTCTCATTGAAGGCGGCAAGACAAAAAGACATCCTAGAGGGGCCGAGTGAACCTTTTTTTGGGGAGTCGGGTATCCTAAAATGGGGCGGGAAAGGGTTTAGGGTTTGAAGGCGGACCGCTACTGCGGATCCCCCTACTCAAACCCTAAACCCATTCCCTTGCTTCTCATTCGAAGCGCAAAGAAGACAAAAAGACACCCTAGAGGGGCCGAGTGGACCTTTTTGGGGGGACCGGGTATCCTAAAACGGGACGGGAAAGGGTTTAGGGTTTGATTAGATGGACCGCTACCGCGGATCCCCCTAATCAAACCCTAATCCCTTCCCCTTGCTTCATATTCGAAGGCGGCAACACAAAAAGACACCTTAGAAGGGCCGAGTGAACCCTTTTTGGGGGGACCGGGTATCCTAAAATGGGAGGGGAAAGGGTTTAGGGTTTGATTAGGATCCCTCTAATCAAAATCTAAACCCTTTCCCTTGCTTCTCATTCGAAGGCGGCAAGACAAAAAGACACCCTAGAGAGGCCGAGTGAACCCTTTTGGGGGGACCGGGTATCCTAAAACGGGACGGGAAAGGGTTTAGGTTTTGATTAGGCTGACCGCTACCGCGGATCCCCCTAATCAAACCCTAAACCCTTTCCCTTTCGTCTCATTCGAAGGCGGCAAGACAAAAAGACACCCTAGAGGGGCCGAGTGAACCCTTTTTGGGGGGGGTATCCTAAACGGGACGGGAAAGGGTTTAGGGTTTGATTAGGCGGGCCGCTACCGCGGATCCCCCTAATCAAACCCTAAACCCTTTCCCTTGCTTCTCATTCAAAGGCGGCAAGACAAAAAGACACCCTAGAGGGGCCGAGTGAACCCTTTTTGGGGGCGTCGGGTATCCTAAAACGGGATGGGAAAGGGTTTAGGGTCTGATTAGGCGGACCGCTACCGCGGATCCCCTAATAAAACCCTAAACCCTTTCCTTGCTTCTCATTTGAAGGCGGCAAGACAAAAAGACACCCTAGAGGGGCCGAGTGAACCCTTTTTTGGGGGGCCGGGTATCCTAAAATGGTACGGGAAAGGGTTTAGGGTTTGAAGGCGGACGCCATCGCGGATCCCCCTACTCAAACCCTAAACTCATTCCCTTGCTTCTCATTCGAAGGCAGCAAGACAAAAAGACACCTTAGAAGGGCCGAGTGAATCCTTTTTGGGGGGACCGGGTATCCTAAAATGGGAGGGGAAAGGGTTTAGGGTTTGATTAGGATCCCTCTAATCAAAATATAAACCCTTTCTCTTGCTTCTCATTCGAAGGCGGCAAGACAAAAAGACACCCTAGAGAGGCCGAGTGAACCCTTTTGGGGGGACCGGGTATCCTAAAACGGGACGGGAAAGGGTTTAGGGTTTGGTTAGGCTGACCGCTACCGCGGATCCCCCTAATCAAACCCTAAACCCTTTCCCTTTCTTCTCATTTGAAGGCGGCAAGACAAAAAAACACCCTAGAGGGGCCGAGTGAACCCTTTTTTGGGGGGCCGGGTATCCTAAAACGGGACGGGAAAGGGTTTAGGGTTTCAGTAGGCGGGCCGCTACCGCGGATCCCCCTAATCAAATCCTAAACCCTTTCCCTTGCTTCTCATTCGAAGGCGGCAAGACAAAAAGACACCCTAGAGGGGCCGAGTGAACCCTTTTTTGGGGGGCCGGGTATCCTAAAACGGGACGGGAAAGGCTTTAGGGTTTGATTAGGCGGTCCTCTACCGCGAATCCCCCTAATCAAACCCTAAACCCTTTCCCTTGCTTCTCATTCGAAGGCGGCAAGACAAAAAGACACCCTAGAGAGGCCGAGTGAACCCTTTTGGGGGACCGGTATCCTAAACGGGACGGGGAAAGGGTTTAGGGTTTGATTAGGCTGACCGCTACCGCGGATCCCCCTAATCAAACCCTAAACCCTTTCCCTTTCGTCTCATTCGAAGGCGGCAAGACAAAAAGACAACCTAGAGGGGCCGAGTGAACCCTTTTTTGGGGGGCCGGGTATCCTAAAACGGGACGGGAAAGGGTTTAGGGTTTCAGTAGGCGGGCCGCTACCGCGGATCCCCCTAATCAAACCCTAAACCCTTTCCCTTGCTTCTCATTCGAAGGCGGCAAGACAAAAAGACACCCTAGAGAGGCCGAGTGAACCCTTTTTTGGGGGGCCGGGTATCCTAAAACAGGATGGGAAAGGGTTTAGGGTTTGATTAGGCGGACCGCTACCGCGGATCCCCCTAATTAAAACCCTAAACCCTTTTCCTTGCTTCTCATTTGAAGGCGGCAAGACAAAAAGACACCCTAGAGGGGCTGAGTGAAACCTTTTCAGGGGGGTTTCCTAAAACGGGACGGGAAAAGTTTTAGGGTTTGATTAGGATCCCCCTAATCAAACCCTAAACTCTTTCCCTTGCTTCTCATTGAAGGCGGCAAGACAAAAAGACATCCTAGAGGGGCCGAGTGAACCCTTTTTTGCGGGGCCGGGTATCCTAAAATGGTACGGGAAAGGGTTTAGGGTTTGAAGGCGGACCGCTACTGCGGACCCCCCTACTCAAACCCTAAACTCATTCCCTTGCTTCTCATTCGAAGGCAGCAAGACAAAAAGACACCTTAGAAGGGCCGAGTGAATCCTTTTTGGGGGGACCGGGTATCCTAAAATGGGAGGGGAAAGGGTTTAGGGTTTGATTAGGATCCCTCTAATCAAAATATAAACCCTTTCTCTTGCTTTTCATTCGAAGGCGGCAAGACAAAAAGACACCCTAGAGAGGCCGAGTGAACCCTTTTGGGGGGACCGGGTATCCTAAAACGGGACGGGAAAGGGTTTAGGGTTTGATTAGGCTGACCGCTACCGCGGATCCCCCTAATCAAACCCTAAACCCTTTCCCTTTCTTCTCATTTGAAGGCGGCAAGACAAAAAGACACCCTAGAGGGGCCGAGTGAACCCTTTTTTGGGGGGCCAGGTATCCTAAAACGGGACGGGAAAGGGTTTAGGGTTTCAGTAGGCGGGCCGCTACCGCGGATCCCCCTAATCAAATCCTAAACCCTTTCCCTTGCTTCTCATTTGAAGGCGGCAAGACAAAAAGACACCCTAGAGGGGCCGAGTGAACCCTTTTTTGGGGGGCCGGGTATCCTAAAACGGGACGGGAAAGGCTTTAGGGTTTGATTAGGCGGTCCTCTACCGCGAATCCCCCTAATCAAACCCTAAACCCATTCCCTTGCTTCTCATTCGAAGGCGGCAAGACAAAAAGACACCCTAGAGGGGCCGAGTGAACCCTTTTTGGGGGGCCGGGTATCCTAAAACGGGACGGGAAAGGGTTTATGGTTTAATTAGGCGAACCGCTACAGCGGATCCCTCTAATCAAACCCTAAACCCTTTCCCTTGCTTCTCATTCGAAGGCGGCAAGACAAAAAGACACCCTAGAGGGGCCGAGTGAACCCTTTTTTGGGGGGCCGGGTATCCTAAAACGGGATGGGAAAGGGTTTAGGGTTTGATTAGGCGGACCGCTACCGCGGATCCCCCTAATTAAAACCCTAAACCCTTTTCCTTGCTTCTCATTTGAAGGCGGCAAGACAAAAAGACACCCTAGAGGGGCTGAGTGAAACCTTTTTCAGGGGGCCGGGTTTCCTAAAACGGGACGGGAAAAGTTTTAGGGTTTGATTAGGATCCCCCTAATCAAACCCTAAACTCTTTCCCTTGCTTCTCATTGAAGGCGGCAAGACAAAAAGACATCCTAGAGGGGCCGAGTGAACCCTTTTTTGGGGGGCCGGGTATCCTAAAATGGTACGGGAAAGGGTTTAGGGTTTGAAGGTGGACCGCTACTGCGGATCCCCCTACTCAAACCCTAAACTCATTCCCTTGCTTCTCATTCAAGGCAAAGAAGACAAAAAGACACCTTAGAAGGGCCGAGTGAATCCTTTTTGGGGGACCGGTATCCTAAAATGGGAGGGGAAAGGGTTTAGGGTTTGATTAGGATCCCTCTAATCAAAATATAAACCCTTTCTCTTGCTTCTCATTCGAAGGCGGCAAGACAAAAAGACACCCTAGAGAGGCCGAGTGAACCCTTTTGGGGGGACCGGGTATCCTAAAACGGGACGGGAAAGGGTTTAGGGTTTGATTAGGCGGACCGCTACCGCGGATCCCCCTAATCAAACCCTAAACCCTTTCCCTTTCTTCTCATTTGAAGGCGGCAAGACAAAAAGACACCCTAGAGGGGCCGAGTGAACCCTTTTTTGGGGGGCCGGGTATCCTAAAACGGGACGGGAAAGGGTTTAGGGTTTCAGAAGGCGGGCCACTACCGCGGATCCCCCTAATCAAATCCTAAACCCTTTCCCTTGCTTCTCATTCGAAGGCGGCAAGACAAAAAGACACCCTAGAGGGGCCGAGTGAACCCTTTTTTGGGGGGCCGGGTATCCTAAAACGGGACGGGAAAGGCTTTAGGGTTTGATTAGGCGGTCCTCTACCGCGAATCCCCCTTATCAAACCCTAAACCCTTTCCCTTGCTTCTCATTCGAAGGCGGCAAGACAAAAAGACACCCTAGAGGGGCCGAGTGAACCCTTTTTGGGGGGCCGGGTATCCTAAAACGGGACGGGAAAGGGTTTATGGTTTAATTAGGCGAACCGCTACAGCGGATCCCCCTAATCAAACCCTAAAACCTTTCCCTTGCTTCTTATTCGAAGGCGGCAAGACAAAAAGACACCCTAGAGGGGCCGAGTGAACCCTTTTTTGGGGGGCCGGGTATCCTAAAACGGGATGGGAAAGGGTTTAGGGTTTGATTAGGCGGACCGCTACCGCGGATCCCCCTAATTAAAACCCTAAACCCTTTTCCTTGCTTCTCATTTGAAGGCGGCAAGACAAAAAGACACCCTAGAGGGGCTGAGTGAAACATTTTTCAGGTAGGGTTTCCTAAAACGGACGGGAAAAGTTTTAGGGTTTGATTAGGATCCCCTAATCAAACCCTAAACTCTTTCCTTGCTTCTCATTGAAGGCGGCAAGACAAAAAGACACCCTAGATTGGCGGAGTAAACCCTTTTGGGGGGGGTAGGGTATCCTAAAAGTCGGGAAAGGGTTTAGGGTTTGATTAGGATCCCCCTAATCAAACCCTAAACCCTTTCCCTTGCTTCTCATTTGAAGGCGGCAAGACAAAAAGACACCCTAGAGGGGCCGAGGGAACCCTTTTTTGGGGGGCCGGGTATCCTAAAATGGGACGAGAAAGGGTTTAGGGTTTGAAGGCGGACCGCTACCACGGATCCCCTTAATCAAACCCTAAACCCTTTCCCTTGCTTCTCATTCGAAGGCGGCAAGACAAAAAGAAAACCTAGAGGGGTCGAGCGAACCCTTTTTTAGGAGGCCGGGTATCCTAAAACGGGACGGGAAGGGATTAGAGTTTAATTAGGCGAACTGCTACAGTGGATCCCCCTAATCAAACACTAAACCATTTCCCTTGCTTCTCATTCAAAGGCGGCAAGACAAAAAGACACCCTAGAGGGGCCTAGTGAACCCTTTTTTGGGGGGCCGAGTATCTTAAAACGGGACGGGAGAGGGTTTAGGGTTTGATTAGGCGGACCGCTACCGCGGATCTCCCTAATTAAAACCCTAAACCCTTTTCCTTGCTTCTCATTTGAAGGCGGTAAGACAAAAAGACACCCTAGAGGGGCTGAGTGAAACCTTTTTCAGGGGGCCGGGTATCCTAAAACGGGACGGGAAAAGTTTTAGGGTTTGATTAGGATCCCCCTAATCAAACCCTAAACTCTTTCCCTTGCTTCTCATTGAAGGCGGTAAGACAAAAAGACATCCTAGAGGGGCCGAGTGAACCCTTTTTTGGGGGGCCGGGTATCCTAAAATGGTACGGGAAAGGGTTTAGGGTTTGAAGGCGGACCGCTACTGCGGATCCCCCTACTCAAACCCTAAACTCATTCCGTTGCTTCTCATTCGAAGGCAGCAAGACAAAAAGACACCTTAGAAGGGCCGAGTGAATCCTTTTTGGGGGGACCGGGTATCCTAAAATGGGAGGGGAAAGGGTTTAGGGTTTGATTAGGATCCCTCTAATCAAAATATAAACCCTTTCTCTTGCTTCTCATTTGAAGGCGGCAAGACAAAAAGACACCCTAGAGAGGCCGAGTGAACCCTTTTGGGAGGACCGGGTATCCTAAAACGGGACGGGAAAGGGTTTAGGGTTTGATTAGGCTGACCGCTACCGCGGATCCCCCTAATCAAACCCTAAACCCTTTCCCTTTCTTCTCATTTGAAGGCGGCAAGACAAAAAGACACCCTAGAGGGGCCGAGTGAACCCTTTTTCGGGGGGCCGGGTATCCTAAAACGGGACGGGAAAGGGTTTAGGGTTTCAGTAGGCGGGCCGGTACCGCGGATCCCCCTAATCAAATCCTAAACCCTTTCCCTTGCTTCTCATTCGAAGGCGGCAAGACAAAAAGACACCCTAGAGGGGCCGAGTGAACCCTTTTTTGGGGGGCCGGGTATCCTAAAACGGGACGGGAAAGGGTTTAGGGTTTGATTAGGCGGACCGCGGATCCCCCTAATAAAACCCTAAACCCTTTTCCTTGCTTCTCATTTGAAGGCGGCAAGACAAAAAGACACCCTAGAGGGGCTGAGTGAAACCTTTTTCAGGGGGCCGGGTTTCCTAAAACGGGACGGGAAAAGTTTTAGGGTTTGATTAGGATCCCCCTAATCAAACCCTAAACTCTTTCCCTTGCTTCTCATTAAAGGCGGCAAGACAAAAAGACACCCTAGATAGGCGGAGTAAACCCTTTTTTGGGGGGCCGGGTATCCTAAAACGGTCGGGAAAGGGTTTAGGGTTTGATTAGGATCCCCCTAATCAAACCCTAAACCCTTTCCCTTGCTTCTCATTTGAAGGCGGCAAGACAAAAAGACACCCTAGAGGGGCCGAGGGAACCCTTTTTTGGGGGGCCGGGTATCCTAAAATGGGACGAGAAAGGGTTTAGGGTTTGAAGGCGGACCGCTACCACGGATCCCCTTAATCAAACCCTAAACCCTTTCCCTTGCTTCTCATTCGAAGGCGGCAAGACAAAAAGAAAACCTAGAGGGGTCGAGCGAACCCTTTTTTAGGAGGCCGGGTATCCTAAAACGGGACGGGAAGGGATTAGAGTTTAATTAGGCGAACTGCTACAGTGGATCCCCCTAATCAAACACTAAACCATTTCCCTTGCTTCTCATTCAAAGGCGGCAAGACAAAAGACACCCTAGAGGGGCCGAGTGAACCCTTTTTTGGGGGGGCCGAGTATCTTAAAACGGGACGGGAAAGGGTTTAGGGTTTGATTAGGCGGACGGGACCGCGGATCTCCCTAATTAAAACCCTAAACCCTTTTCCTTGCTTCTCATTTGAAGGCGGTAAGACAAAAAGACACCCTAGAGGGGCTGAGTGAAACCTTTTCGGGGGTAGGGTATCCTAAAACGGGACGGGAAAAGTTTTAGGGTTTGATTAGGATCCCCCTAATCAAACCCTAAACTCTTTCCCTTGCTTCTCATTGAAGGCGGCAAGACAAAAAGACATCCTAGAGGGGCCGAGTGAACCCTTTTTTGGGGGCCGGGTATCCTAAAATGGGACGGGAAAGGGTTTAGGGTTTGAAGGCGGACCGCCACGCGGATCCCCTACTCAAACCCTAAACTCATTCCGTTGCTTCTCATTCGAAGGCAGCAAGACAAAAAGACACCTTAGAAGGGCCGAGTGAATCCTTTTTGGGGGGACCGGGTATCCTAAAATGGGAGGGGAAAGGGTTTAGGGTTTGATTAGGATCCCTCTAATCAAAATATAAACCCTTTCTCTTGCATCTCATTTGAAGGCGGCAAGACAAAAAGACACCCTAGAGTGGCCGAGTGAACCCTTTTGGGAGGAGGCGGGTATCCTAAACGGGACGGGAAAGGGTTTAGGGTTTGATTAGGCTGACCGCTACCGCGGATCCCCCTAATCAAACCCTAAACCCTTTCCCTTTCTTCTCATTTGAAGGCGGCAAGACAAAAAGACACCCTAGAGGGGCCGAGTGAACCCTTTTTGGGGGGGCCGGGTATCCTAAAACGGGACGGGAAAGGGTTTAGGGTTTCAGTTAGGCGGGCGGTACCGCGGATCCCCCTAATCAAATCCTAAACCCTTTCCCTTGCTTCTCATTCGAAGGCGGCAAGACAAAAAGACACCCTAGAGGGGCCGAGTGAACCCTTTTTTGGGGGGCCGGGTATCCTAAAACGGGATGGGAAAGGGTTTAGGGTTTGATTAGGCGGACCGCTACCGCGGATCCCCCTAATTAAAACCCTAAACCCTTTTCCTTGCTTCTCATTTGAAGGCGGCAAGACAAAAAGACACCCTAGAGGGGCTGAGTGAAACCTTTTTCAGGGGGCCGGGTATCCTAAAACGGGACGGGAAAAGTTTTAGGGTTTGATTAGGATCCCCCTAATCAAACCCTAAACTCTTTCCCTTGCTTCTCATTAAAGGCGGCAAGACAAAAAGACACCCTAGATAGGCGGAGTAAACCCTTTTTTGGGGGGCCGGGTATCCTAAAACGGTCGGGAAAGGGTTTAGGGTTTGATTAGGATCCCCCTAATCAAACCCTAAACCCTTTCCCTTGCTTCTCATTTGAAGGCGGCAAGACAAAAAGACACCCTAGAGGGGCCGAGGGAACCCTTTTTTGGGGGGCCGGGTATCCTAAAATGGGACGAGAAAGGGTTTAGGGTTTGAAGGCGGACCGCTACCACGGATCCCCTTAATCAAACCCTAAACCCTTTCCCTTGCTTCTCATTCGAAGGCGGCAAGACAAAAAGAAAACCTAGAGGGGTCGAGCGAACCCTTTTTTAGGAGGCCGGGTATCCTAAAACGGGACGGGAAGGGATTAGAGTTTAATTAGGCGAACTGCTACAGTGGATCCCCCTAATCAAACACTAAACCATTTCCCTTGCTTCTCATTCAAAGGCGGCAAGACAAAAAGACACCCTAGAGGGGCCTAGTGAACCCTTTTTTGGGGGGCCGAGTATCTTAAAACGGGACGGGAGAGGGTTTAGGGTTTGATTAGGCGGACCGCTACCGCGGATCTCCCTAATTAAAACCCTAAACCCTTTTCCTTGCTTCTCATTTGAAGGCGGCAAGACAAAAAGACACCCTAGAGGGGCTGAGTGAAACCTTTTTCAGGGGGCCGGGTTTCCTAAAACGGGACGGGAAAAGTTTTAGGGTTTGATTAGGATCCCCCTAATCAAACCCTAAACTCTTTCCCTTGCTTCTCATTAAAGGCGGCAAGACAAAAAGACACCCTAGATAGGCGGAGTAAACCCTTTTTTGGGGGGCCGGGTATCCTAAAATGGTACGGGAAAGGGTTTAGGGTTTGAAGGCGGACCGCTACTGCGGATCCCCCTACTCAAACCCTAAACTCATTCCGTTGCTTCTCATTCGAAGGCAGCAAGACAAAAAGACACCTTAGAAGGGCCGAGTGAATCCTTTTTGGGGGGACCGGGTATCCTAAAATGGGAGGGGAAATGGTTTAGGGTTTGATTAGGATCCCTCTAATCAAAATATAAACCCTTTCTCTTGCTTCTCATTTGAAGGCGGCAAGACAAAAAGACACCCTAGAGAGGCCGAGTGAACCCTTTTGGGAGGACCGGGTATCCTAAAACGGGACGGGAAAGGGTTTAGGGTTTGATTAGGCTGACCGCTACCGCGGATCCCCCTAATCAAACCCTAAACCCTTTCTCTTTCGTCTCATTCGAAGGCGGCAAGACAAAAAGACACCTTAGAGAGGCCGAGTGAACCCTTTTTCGGGGGGCCGGGTATCCTAAAACGGGACGGGAAAGGGTTTAGGGTTTGATTAGGCGGACTGCTACCACGGATCCCTCTAATCAAACCCTAAACCCTTTCCCTTGCTTCTCATTCGAAGGCGGCAAGACAAAAAGACACCCTAGAGGGGCCGAGTGAACCCTTTTTTGGGGGGCCGGGTATCCTAAAACGGGACGGGAAAGGGTTTAGGGTTTGATTAGGCGGGCCGCTACCGCGGATCCCCCTAATCAAATCCTAAACCCTTTCCCTTGCTTCTCATTCGAAGCCGGCAAGACAAAAAGACACCCTAGAGGGGCCGAGTGAACCCTTTTTGGGGGGCCGGGTATCCTAAAACGGGACGGGAAAGGGTTTAGGGTTTGATTAGGATCCCCCTAATCAAACCCTAAACCCCTTCCCTTGCTTCTCATTTGAAGGCGGCAAGACAAAAAGACACTCAAGAGGGGCCGAGTGAACCCTTTTTTGGGGGGCCGTGTATCCTAAAACGGGACGGGAAAGGGTTTAGGGTTTGATTAGGATCCCCCTAAACAAACCCTAAACCCTTTCCCTTGCTTCTCATTTGAAGGCGGCAAGACAAAAAGACACCCTAGAGGGGCCGAGTGAACCCTTTTTTGGGGGGCCGGGTATCCTAAAATGGGACGGGAAAGGGTTTAGGGTTTGATTAGGCGGACCGCTACCGCGGATCCCCTTAATCAAACCCTAAACCCTTTCCCTTGCTTCTCATTCGAAGGCGGCAAGACAAAAAGACAACCTAGAGGGGTCGAGCGAACCCTTTTTTGGGGGGCCGGGTATCCTAAAACGGGGCGGGAAGGGTTTAGAGTTTAATTAGGCGAATAGCTACGGTGGATCCCCCTAATCAAACACTTAACCATTTCCCTTGCTTCTCATTCGAAGGCGGAAAGACAAAAAGACACCCTAGAGGGGCCGAGTGAACCTTTTTTTGGGGGGACGAGTATCCTAAAATGGGACGAGAAAGGGTTTAGGGTTTGTTTAGGATCCCCCTAATCAAACCCTAAACTCTTTCCCTTACTTCTCATTCGAAGGCGGAAAGACAAAAAGACACCCTAGAGGGGCCAAGTGAAACCTTTTTCAGGGGGTCGGGTATCCTAAAACGGGACGGGAAAGGTTTTAGGGTTTGATTAGGATCCCCCTAATCAAACCCTAAACTCTTTCCCTTGCTTCTCATTATAGACAGCAAGACAAAAAGACACCCTTTTTTGGGGGGCGGGGTATCCTAAAATGGGACGGGAAAGAGTTTAGGGTTTGAAGGCGGACCGCTACTGTGGATCCCCCTAGTCAAACCCTAAACCCTTTCCCTTGCTTCTCTTTCGAAGGCGGCAAGACAAACAGACACCCTAGAGGGGCCGAGTGAACCCTTTTTGGGGG
The DNA here is from genome assembly GCF_048544455.1 of Silene latifolia. Classification (NCBI taxonomy): domain Eukaryota; kingdom Viridiplantae; phylum Streptophyta; class Magnoliopsida; order Caryophyllales; family Caryophyllaceae; genus Silene; species Silene latifolia. The sequence continues at coordinate 118,483,719 of NC_133538.1, read as the reverse complement.
GACCGGGTATCCTAAACTGGGACGGAAAAGGGTTTAGGGTTTGATTAGGCGGACCGCTACCGCGGATCCCCCTAATTAAACCCTAATCTCTTCCCCTTGCTTCTTATTTGAAGGTGGCAAGAGAAAAAGACACCCTAGAAGGGCCGAGTGAACCCTTTTTGGGGGGACCGGGTATCCTAAAACGGGAGGGGAAAGGGTTTAGGGTTTGATTAGGATCCCTCTAATCAAACTCTAAACCCTTTCCCTTGCTTCTCATTCGAAGGCAGCAAGACAAAAAGACACCCTAGAGAGGCCGAGTGAACCCTTTTGGGGGGACCGGGTATCCTAAAACGGGACGGGAAAGGGTTTAGGGTTTGATTAGGCGGACCGCTACCGCGGATCCCCCTAATCAAACCCTATACCCTTTCCCTTGCTTCTCATTCGAAAGCGGCAAGACAAAAAGACACCCTAGAGGGGCCGAGTGAACCCTTTTTTGGGGGGCCGGGTATCCTATAACGGAACGGGAAAGGGTTTAGGGTTTGATTAGGCGGACCGCGGTCCCCTAATCAAACCCTAAACCCTTTCCCTTGCTTCTCATTCGAAGGCGGCAAGACAAAAGACACCCTAGAGGGGCCGAGTGAACCCTTTTTTGGGGGCCGGGTATTCTAAAACGGGACGGGAAAGGGTTTAGGGTTTGATTAGGCGGGCCGCTACCGCGGATCCCCCTAATCAAACCCTAAACCCTTTCCCTTTCTTCTCATTCGAAGGCGGCAAGACAAAAAGACACCCTAGAGGGGCCGAGTGAACCCTTTTTGGGGGGCCGGGTATCCTAAAACGGAACGGAAAAGGGTTTATTGTTTAATTAGGCGAACCGCTACAAATGGATCCCCTAATCAAACCCTAAACCCTTTCCCTTGCTTCTCATTCGAAGCCGGCAAGACAAAAATACACCCTAGAGAGGCCGAGTGAACCCTTTTTTGGGGGCCGGGTATCCTAAAACGGGACGGGAAAGGGTTTAGGGTTTGATTAGGCGGACCGCTACCGCGGATCCCCCTAATCAAACCCTAAACCCTTTCCCTTACTTCTCATTTGAAGGCGGCAAGAAAAAAAGACACCCTAGAGGGGAGGAGTGAACCCTTTTTTGGGGGGCCAGGTATCCTAAAACGGTCAGTAAAGGGTTTAGGGTTTGATTAGGATCCCCCTAATCAAACCCTAAACCCTTTCCCTTGCTTCTCATTTGAAGGCGGCAAGACAAAAAGACATCCTAGAGGGGCCGAGTGAACCCTTTTTTGGGGGCCGGGTATCCTAAAACGGGACGGGAAAGGGTTTAGGGTTTGATTAGGATCTCCCTAAATAAACCCTAAACCCTTTCCCTTGCTTCTCATTTGAAGGCGGCAAGACAAAAAGACACCCTAGAGGGGCCGAGTGAACCCTTTTTGGGGGGACCGGGTATCCTAAAACGGGATGGGAAAGGGTTTAGGGTTTGATTAGGCGGACCGCTACTGTGGATCCCCTTAATCAAACCCTAAACCCTTTCCCTTGCTTCTCATTCCAAGGCGGCAAAACAAAATGACACCCTAGAGGGGTCGAGTGAACCCTTTGGGCCGGGTATCCTAAAATGGGACGGGAAAGGGTTTATGGTTTAATTAGGTGAACCGCTATAGCGGATCCCCCTAATCAAACCCTAAACCCTTTCCCTTGCTTCTCATTCGAAGCCGGCAAGACAAAAAGACACCCTAGAGAGGCCGAGTGAACCCTTTTTGGGGGCCGGGTATCCCCTAAAACGGGACGGGAAAGGGTTTAGGGTTTGATTAGGCGGATTGCTACCGCGGATCCCCCTAATCAAACCCTAAACCCTTTCCTTTACTTCTCATTTGAAGGCGGCAAGAAAAAAAGACACCCTAGAGGGGAGGAATGAACCCTTTTTTGGGGGGCCAGGTATCCTAAAACGGTCAAGAAGAGTTTAGGGTTTGATTAGGATCCCCTAATCAAACCCTAAACCCTTTCCCTTGCTTCTCATTTGAAGGCGGCAAGACAAAAAGACATCCTAGAGGGGCCGAGTGAACCCTTTTTTGGGGGCCGGGTATCCTAAAACGGGACGGGAAAGGGTTTAGGGTTTGATCAGGATCTCCCTAAATAAACCCTAAACCCTTTCCCTTGCTTCTCATTTGAAGGCGGCAAGACAAAAAGACACCCTAGAGGGGCCGAGTGAACCCTTTTGGGGGACCGGGTATCCTAAAACGGGACGGGAAAGGGTTTAGGGTTTGATTAGGCGGACCGCCACCGTGGATCCCCCTAATCAAACCCTAAACCCTTTCCCTTGCTTCTCATTCCAAGGCGGCAAAACAAAAAGACACCCTAGAGGGGTCGAGTGAACCCTTTGGGCCGGGTATCCTAAAATGGGACGGGAAAGGGTTTATGGTTTAATTAGGTGAACCGCTATAGCGGATCCCCCTAATCAAACCCTAAACCCTTTCCCTTGCTTCTCATTCGAAGGCGGAAAGACAAAAAGGCACCCTAGGGGGGCCGAGTGAACCCTTTTTGGGGGCCGGGTATCCTAAAACGGGACGGGAAAGGGTTTAGGGTTTGATTAGGCGGACCGCTACCGCGGATCCCCTAATTAAACCCTAATCTCTTCCCCGTGCTTCTTATTCGAAGGCGGCAAGAGAAAAAGACACCCTAAAAGGGCCGAGTGAACCCTTTTTGGGGGGACCGGGTATCCTAAAACGGGAGGGGAAAGGGTTTAAGGTTTGATTAGGATCCCTCTAATCAAACTCTAAACCCTTTCCCATGCTTCTCATTCGAAGGCAGCAAGACAAAAAGACACCCTAGAGAGGCCGAGTGAACTCTTTTGGGGGGACCGGGTATCCTAAAACGGGACGGGAAAGGGTTTATGGTTTGATTAGGCAGACCGCTACCGCAGATCCCCCTAATCAAACCCTATACCCTTCCCCTTGCTTCTCATTCGAAGGCGGCAAGACAAAAAGACACCCTAGAGGGGCCGAGTGAACCCTTTTTTGGGGGGCCGGGTATCCTAAAACGGGACGGGAAAGGGTTTAGGGTTTGATCAGGATCTCCCTAAATAAACCCTAAACCCTTTCCCTTGCTTCTCATTTGAAGGCGGCAAGACAAAAAGACACCCTAGAGGGGCCGAGTGAACCCTTTTTGGGGGGACCGGGTATCCTAAAACGGGATGGGAAAGGGTTTAGGGTTTGATTAGGCGGACCGCTACTGTGGATCCCCTTAATCAAACCCTAAACCCTTTCCCTTGCTTCTCATTCCAAGGCGGCAAAACAAAAAGACACCCTAGAGGGGTCGAGTGAACCCTTTGGGCCGGGTATCCTAAAATGGGACGGGAAAGGGTTTATGGTTTAATTAGGTGAACCGCTATAGCGGATCCCCCTAATCAAACCCTAAACCCTTTCCCTTGATTCTCATTCGAAGGCGGAAAGACAAAAAGGCACCCTAGGGGGGCCGAGTGAACCCTTTTTTGGGGGCCGGGTATCCTAAAACGGGACGGGAAAGGGTTTAGGGTTTGATTAGGCGGACCGCTACCGCGGATCCCCTAATTAAACCCTAATCTCTTCCCCGTGCTTCTTATTCGAAGGCGGCAAGAGAAAAAGACACCCTAAAAGGGCCGAGTGAACCCTTTTTGGGGGGACCGGGTATCCTAAAACGGGAGGGGAAAGGGTTTAGGGTTTGATTAGGATCCCTCTAATCAAACTCTAAACCCTTTCCCATGCTTCTCATTCGAAGGCAGCAAGACAAAAAGACACCCTAGAGAGGCCGAGTGAACTCTTTTGGGGGGACCGGGTATCCTAAAACGGGACGGGAAAGGGTTTATGGTTTGATTAGGCGGACCGCTACCGCAGATCCCCCTAATCAAACCCTATACCCTTCCCCTTGCTTCTCATTCGAAGGCGGCAAGACAAAAAGACACCCTAGAGGGGCCGAGTGAACCCTTTTTTGGGGGGCCGGGTATCCTAAAACGGGACGGGAAAGGGTTTAGGGTTTCAGTAGGCGGGCCGGTACCGCGGATCCCCCTAATCAAATCCTAAACCCTTTCCCTTGCTTCTCATTCGAAGGCGGCAAGACAAAAAGACACCCTAGAGGGGCCGAGTGAACCCTTTTTTGGGGGGCCGGGTATCCTAAAACGGGATGGGAAAGGCTTTAGGGTTTGATTAGGCGGTCCTCTACCGCGAATCCCCCTAATCAAACCCTAAACCCTTTCCCTTGCTTCTCATTTGAAGGCGGCAAGACAAAAAGACACCCTAGAGGGGCCGAGTGAACCCTTTTTGGGGGGCCGGGTATCCTAAAACGGGACGGGAAAGGGTTTATGGTTTAATTAGGCGAACCGCTACAGCGGATCCCCCTAATCAAACCCTAAACCCTTTCCCTTGCTTCTCATTCGAAGGCGGCAAGACAAAAAGACACCCTAGAGGGGCCGAGTGAACCCCTTTTTGGGGGGCCGGGTATCCTAAAACGGGACGGGAAAGGGTTTAGGGTTTGATTAGGCGGACGCTGCCACCGCAGATCCCCCTAATCAAACCCTAAACCCTTTCCCTTGCTTCTCATTTGAAGGCGGCAAGACAAAAAGAGACCCTAGAGGGGCGGAGTGAACTCTTTTTTGGGGGGCCGGGTATCCTAAAACAGTCGGGAAAGGCTTTAGGGTTTGATTAGGATCCCCCTAATCAAACCCTAAACTCTTTCCCTTGCTTATCATTTGAAGGCGTCAAGACAAAAAGACACCCTAGATTGGCGGAATAAACCCTTTTTTGGGGGGCCGGGTATCCTAAAACGGTCGGGAAAGGGTTTAGGGTTTGATTAGGATCCCCCTAATCAAACCCTAAACCCTTTCCCTTGCTTCTCATTTGAAGGCGGCAAGACAAAAAGACACCCTAGAGGGGCCGAGGGAACCCTTTTTTGGGGGGCCGTGTATCCTAAAATGGGACGAGAAAGGGTTTAGGGTTTGAAGGCGGACCGCTACCGCGGATCCCCTTAATCAAACCCTAAACCCTTTCCCTTGCTTCTCATTCGAAGGCGGCAAGACAAAAAGAAAACCTAGAGGGGTCGAGCGAACCCTTTTTTAGGAGGCCGGGTATCCTAAAACGGGACGGGAAGGGTTTAGAGTTTAATTAGGCGAACTGCTACAGTGGATCCCCCTAATCAAACACTAAACCATTTCCCTTGCTTCTCATTCAAAGGCGGCAAGACAAAAAGACACCCTAGAGGGGCCTAGTGAACCCTTTTTTGGGGGGCCGAGTATCTTAAAACGGGACGGGAAAGGGTTTAGGGTTTGATTAGGCGGACCGCTACCGCGGATCTCCCTAATTAAAACCGTAAACCCTTTTCCTTGCTTCTCATTTGAAGGAGGCAAGACAAAAAGACACCCTAGAGGGGCCGAGTGAAACCTTTTTCAGGGGGCCGTGTATCCTAAAACGGGACGGGAAAGGTTTTAGGGTTTTATTAGGATCCTCCTAATCAAACCCTAAACTCTTTCCCTTGCTTCTCATTGAAGGCGGCAAGACAAAAAGACATCCTAGAGGGGCCGGGTATCCTAAAATGGGACGGGAAAGGGTTTAGGGTTTGAAAGCGGACCGCTACTGCGGATCCCACTAGTCAAACCCTAAACACATTCCCTTGCTTCTCATTCGAAGGCAGCAAGACAAAAAGACACCCTAGAGGGGCCGAGTGAACCTTATTTGGGGGGACCGGGTATCCTAAAACGGGACGGAAAAGGGTTTTGGGTTTGATTAGGCGGACCGCTACCGCGGATCCCCCTAATCAAACCCTAATCCCTTCCCCTTGCTTCTTATTCGAAGGCAGCAAGACAAAAAGACACCCTAGAAGGGTCGAGTGAACTCTTTTTGGGGGGACCGGGTATCCTAAAATGGGAGGGGAAAGGGTTTAGGGTTTGATTAGGATCCCTCTAATCAAAATCTAAACCCTTTCTCTTTCGTCCCATTCGAAGGCGGCAAGACAAAAAGACACCCTAGAGAGGCCGAGTGAACCCTTTTGGGGGGACCGGGTATCCTAAAACGGGACGGGAAAGGGTTTAGGGTTTGATTAGGCGGACTGCTACCACGGATCCCTCTAATCAAACCCTAAACCCTTTCCCTTGCTTCTCATTCGAAGGCGGCAAGACAAAAAGACACCCTAGAGGGGCCGAGTGAACCCTTTTTTGGGGGGCCGGGTATCCTAAAACGGGACGGGAAAGGGTTTAGGGTTTGATTAGGCGGGCCGCTACCGCGGATCCCCCTAATCAAACCCTAAACCCTTTCCCTTGCTTCTCATTCGAAGCCGGCAAGACAAAAAGACACCCTAGAGGGGCCGAGTGAACCCTTTTTGGGGGGCCGGGTATCCTAAAACGGGACGGGAAAGGGTTTATGGTTTAATTAGGCGAACCGCTACAGCGGATCCCCCTAATCAAACCCTAAACCCTTTCCCTTGATTCTCATTCGAAGGCGGCAAGACAAAAAGACACCCTAGAGGGGCCGAGTGAACCCTTTTTTAGGGGGTCGGGTATCCTAAAACGGGACGGGAAAGGGTTTAGGGTTTGATTAGGCGGACTGCTACCGCGGATCCCCCTAATCAAACCCTAAACCCTTTCCCTTACTTCTCATTTGAAGGCGGCAAAACAAAAAGACACCCTAGAGGGGAGGAGTGAACCCTTTTTTGGGGGGCCGGGTATGCTAAAACGGTCGGGAAAGGGTTTAGGGTTTGATTAGGATCCCCCTAATCAAACCCTAAACCCTTTCCCTTGCTTCTCATTTGAAGGCGGCAAGACAAAAAGACACTCAAGAGGGGCCGAGTGAACCCTTTTTTGGGGGGACCGGGTATCCTAAAACGGGACGGGAAAGGGTTTATGGTTTGATTAGGCGGACCGCTACCGCAGATCCCCCTAATCAAACCCTATACCCTTCCCCTTGCTTCTCATTCGAAGGCGGCAAGACAAAAAGACACCCTAGAGGGGCCGAGTGAACCCTTTTTTGGGGGGCCGGGTATCCTAAAACGGGACGGGAAAGGGTTTAGGGTTTCAGTAGGCGGGCCGGTACCGCGGATCCCCCTAATCAAATCCTAAACCCTTTCCCTTGCTTCTCATTCGAAGGCGGCAAGACAAAAAGACACCCTAGAGGGGCCGAGTGAACCCTTTTTTGGGGGGCCGGGTATCCTAAAACGGGATGGGAAAGGCTTTAGGGTTTGATTAGGCGGTCCTCTACCGCGAATCCCCCTAATCAAACCCTAAACCCTTTCCCTTGCTTCTCATTTGAAGGCGGCAAGACAAAAAGACACCCTAGAGGGGCCGAGTGAACCCTTTTTGGGGGGCCGGGTATCCTAAAACGGGACGGGAAAGGGTTTATGGTTTAATTAGGCGAACCGCTACAGCGGATCCCCCTAATCAAACCCTAAACCCTTTCCCTTGCTTCTCATTCGAAGGCGGCAAGACAAAAAGACACCCTAGAGGGGCCGAGTGAACCCTTTTTGGGGGGGCCGGGTATCCTAAAACGGGACGGGAAAGGGTTTAGGGTTTGATTAGGCGGACCGCTACCGCAGATCCCCCTAATCAAACCCTAAACCCTTTCCCTTGCTTCTCATTTGAAGGCGGCAAGACAAAAAGAGACCCTAGAGGGGCGGAGTGAACTCTTTTTTGGGGGGCCGGGTATCCTAAAACAGTCGGGAAAGGCTTTAGGGTTTGATTAGGATCCCCCTAATCAAACCCTAAACTCTTTCCCTTGCTTATCATTTGAAGGCGTCAAGACAAAAAGACACCCTAGATTGGCGGAATAAACCCTTTTTTGGGGGGCCGGGTATCCTAAAACGGTCGGGAAAGGGTTTAGGGTTTGATTAGGATCCCCCTAATCAAACCCTAAACCCTTTCCCTTGCTTCTCATTTGAAGGCGGCAAGACAAAAAGACACCCTAGAGGGGCCGAGTGAACCCTTTTTTGGGGGGCCGTGTATCCTAAAACGGGACGGGAAAGGGTTTAGGGTTTGAAGGCGGACCGCTACCGCGGATCCCCTTAATCAAACCCTAAACCCTTTCCCTTGCTTCTCATTCGAAGGCGGCAAGACAAAAAGAAAACCTAGAGGGGTCGAGCGAACCCTTTTTTAGGAGGCCGGGTATCCTAAAACGGGACGGGAAGGGTTTAGAGTTTAATTAGGCGAACTGCTACAGTGGATCCCCCTAATCAAACACTAAACCATTTCCCTTGCTTCTCATTCAAAGGCGGCAAGACAAAAAGACACCCTAGAGGGGCCTAGTGAACCCTTTTTTGGGGGGCCGAGTATCTTAAAACGGGACGGGAAAGGGTTTAGGGTTTGATTAGGCGGACCGCTACCGCGGATCTCCCTAATTAAAACCGTAAACCCTTTTCCTTGCTTCTCATTTGAAGGAGGCAAGACAAAAAGACACCCTAGAGGGGCCGAGTGAAACCTTTTTCAGGGGGCCGTGTATCCTAAAACGGGACGGGAAAGGTTTTAGGGTTTTATTAGGATCCTCCTAATCAAACCCTAAACTCTTTCCCTTGCTTCTCATTGAAGGCGGCAAGACAAAAAGACATCCTAGAGGGGCCGGGTATCCTAAAATGGGACGGGAAAGGGTTTAGGGTTTGAAAGCGGACCGCCATGCGGATCCCACTAGTCAAACCCTAAACACATTCCCTTGCTTCTCATTCGAAGGCAGCAAGACAAAAAGACACCCTAGAGGGGCCGAGTGAACCTTATTTGGGGGGACCGGGTATCCTAAAACGGGACGGAAAAGGGTTTTGGGTTTGATTAGGCGGACCGCTACCGCGGATCCCCCTAATCAAACCCTAATCCCTTCCCCTTGCTTCTTATTCAAGGCAAAGAAGACAAAAAGACACCCTAGAAGGGTCGAGTGAACTCTTTTTGGGGGACCAGGGTATCCTAAAATGGGAGGGGAAAGGGTTTAGGGTTTGATTAGGATCCCTCTAATCAAAATCTAAACCCTTTCTCTTTCGTCCCATTCGAAGGCGGCAAGACAAAAAGACACCCTAGAGAGGCCGAGTGAACCCTTTTGGGGGGACCGGGTATCCTAAAACGGGACGGGAAAGGGTTTAGGGTTTGATTAGGCGGACTGCTACCACGGATCCCTCTAATCAAACCCTAAACCCTTTCCCTTGCTTCTCATTCGAAGGCGGCAAGACAAAAAGACACCCTAGAGGGGCCGAGTGAACCCTTTTTGGGGGGCCGGGTATCCTAAAACGGGACGGGAAAGGGTTTAGGGTTTGATTAGGCGGGCCGCTACCGCGGATCCCCCTAATCAAACCCTAAACCCTTTCCCTTGCTTCTCATTCGAAGCCGGCAAGACAAAAAGACACCCTAGAGGGGCCGAGTGAACCCTTTTTGGGGGGCCGGGTATCCTAAAACGGGACGGGAAAGGGTTTATGGTTTAATTAGGCGAACCGCTACAGCGGATCCCCCTAATCAAACCCTAAACCCTTTCCCTTGATTCTCATTCGAAGGCGGCAAGACAAAAAGACACCCTAGAGGGGCCGAGTGAACCCTTTTTTAGGGGGCCGGGTATCCTAAAACGGGACGGGAAAGGGTTTAGGGTTTGATTAGGCGGACTGCTACCGCGGATCCCCCTAATCAAACCCTAAACCCTTTCCCTTACTTCTCATTTGAAGGCGGCAAAACAAAAAGACACCCTAGAGGGGAGGAGTGAACCCTTTTTTGGGGGGCCGGGTATGCTAAAACGGTCGGGAAAGGGTTTAGGGTTTGATTAGGATCCCCCTAATCAAACCCTAAACCCTTTCCCTTGCTTCTCATTCGAAGGCGGCAAGACAAAAAGACACTCAAGAGGGGCCGAGTGAACCCTTTTTTGGGGGGCCGTGTATCCTAAAACGGGACGGGAAAGGGTTTAGGGTTTGATTAGGATCCCCCTAAACAAACCCTAAACCCTTTCCCTTGCTTCTCATTTGAAGGCGGCAAGACAAAAAGACACCCTAGAGGGGCCGAGTGAACCCTTTTTTGGGGGGCCGGGTATCCTAAAATGGGACGGGAAAGGGTTTAGGGTTTGATTAGGCGGACCGCTACCGCGGATCCCCTTAATCAAACCCTAAACCCTTTCCCTTACTTCTCATTCGAAGGCGGCAAGACAAAAAGACAACCTAGAGGGGTCGAGCGAACCCTTTTTTGGGGGGCCGGGTATCCTAAAACGGGGCGGGAAGGGTTTAGAGTTTAATTAGGCGAATAGCTACGGTGGATCCCCCTAATCAAACACTTAACCATTTCCCTTGCTTCTCATTCGAAGGCGGAAAGACAAAAAGACACCCTAGAGGGGCCGAGTGAACCTTTTTTGGGGGGAACGAGTATCCTAAAATGGGACGAGAAAGGGTTTAGGGTTTGTTTAGGATCCCCCTAATCAAACCCTAAACTCTTTCCCTTACTTCTCATTCGAAGGCGGAAAGACAAAAAGACACCCTAGAGGGGCCAAGTGAAACCTTTTTCAGGGGGTCGGGTATCCTAAAACGGGACGGGAAAGGTTTTAGGGTTTGATTAGGATCCCCCTAATCAAACCCTAAACTCTTTCCCTTGCTTCTCATTATAGACAGCAAGACAAAAAGACACCCTTTTTTGGGGGGCGGGGTATCCTAAAATGGGACGGGAAAGAGTTTAGGGTTTGAAGGCGGACCGCTACTGTGGATCCCCCTAGTCAAACCCTAAACCCTTTCCCTTGCTTCTCTTTCGAAGGCGGCAAGACAAACAGACACCCTAGAGGGGCCGAGTGAACCCTTTTTGGGGGGACCGGGTATCCTAAACCGGGACGGAAAAGGGTTTAGGGTTTGATTAGGCGGACCGCTACCGCGGATCCCCCTAATTAAACCCTAATCTCTTCCCCTTGCTTCTTATTCGAAGGTGGCAAGAGAAAAAGACACCCTAGAAGGGCCGAGTGAACCCTTTTTGGGGGGACCGGGTATCCTAAAACGGTAGGGGAAAGGGTTTAGGGTTTGATTAGGATCCCTCTAATCAAACTCTAAACCCTTTCCCTTGCTTCTCATTCGAAGGCAGCAAGACAAAAAGACACCCTAGAGAGGCCGAGTGAACCCTTTTGGGGGGACCGGGTATCCTAAAACGGGACGGGAAAGGGTTTAGGGTTTGATTAGGCGGACCGCTACCGCGGATCCCCCTAATCAAACCCTAAACCCTTTCCTTTGCTTCTCTTTCGAAGGCGGCAAGACAAAAAGACACCCTAGAGGGGCCGAGTGAACCCTTTTTTGGGGGGCCGGGTATCCTAAAACGGGACGGGAAAGGGTTTAGGGTTTGATTAGGCGGGCCGCTACCGCGGATCCCCCTAATCAAACCCTAAACCCTTTCCCTTTCTTCTCATTCGAAGGCGGCAAGACAAAAAGACACCCTAGAGGGGCCGAGTGAACCCTTTTTGGGGGGCCGGGTATCCTAAAACGGAACGGAAAAGGGTTTATTGTTTAATTAGGCGAACCGCTACAGCGGATCCCCCTAATCAAACCCTAAACCCTTTCCCTTGCTTCTCATTCGAAGCCGGCAAGACAAAAAGACACCCTAGAGAGGCCGAGTGAACCCTTTTTTGGGGGGCCGGGTATCCTAAAACGGGACGGGAAAGGGTTTAGGGTTTGATTAGGCGGACCGCTACCGCGGATCCCCCTAATCAAACCCTAAACCCTTTCCCTTACTTCTCATTTGAAGGCCGCAAGAAAAAAAGACACCCTAGAGGGGAGGAGTGAACCCTTTTTTGGGGGGCCAGGTATCCTAAAACGGTCAGTAAAGGGTTTAGGGTTTGATTAGGATCCCCTTAATCAAACCCTAAACCCTTTCCTCGCTTCCCATTTGAAGGCGGCAAGACAAAAAGACATCCTAGAGGGGCCGAGTGAACCCTTTTTTGGGGGGCCGGGTATCCTAAAACGGGACGGGAAAGGGTTTAGGGTTTGATTAGGATCTCCCTAAATAAACCCTAAACCCTTTCCCTTGCTTCTCATTTGAAGGCGGCAAGACAAAAAGACACCCTAGAGGGGCCGAGTGAACCCTTTTTGGGGGGACCGGGTATCCTAAAACGGGATGGGAAAGGGTTTAGGGTTTGATTAGGCGGACCGCTACCGCGGATCCCCTTAATCAAACCCTAAACCCTTTCCCTTGCTTCTCATTCCAAGGCGGCAAAACAAAAAGACACCCTAGAGGGGTCGAGTGAACCCTTTGGGCCGGGTATCCTAAAATGGGACGGGAAAGGGTTTATGGTTTAATTAGGTGAACCGCTATAGCGGATCCCCCTAATCAAACCCTAAACCCTTTCCCTTGCTTCTCATTCGAAGCCGGCAAGACAAAAAGACACCCTAGAGAGGCCGAGTGAACCCTTTTTTGGGGGGCCGGGTATCCTAAAACGGGATGGGAAAGGGTTTAGGGTTTGATTAGGCGGACCGCTACCGCGGATCCCCCTAATCAAACCCTAAACCCTTTCCCTTTCTTCTCATTCGAAGGCGGCAAGACAAAAAGACACCCTAGAGGGGCCGAGTGAACCCTTTTTGGGGGGCCGGGTATCCTAAAACGGAACGGAAAAGGGTTTATTGTTTAATTAGGCGAACCGCTACAGCGGATCCCCCTAATCAAACCCTAAACCCTTTCCCTTGCTTCTCATTCGAAGCCGGCAAGACAAAAAGACACCCTAGAGAGGCCGAGTGAACCCTTTTTTGGGGGGCCGGGTATCCTAAAACGGGACGGGAAAGGGTTTAGGGTTTGATTAGGCGGACCGCTACCGCGGATCCCCCTAATCAAACCCTAAACCCTTTCCCTTACTTCTCATTTGAAGGCCGCAAGAAAAAAAGACACCCTAGAGGGGAGGAGTGAACCCTTTTTTGGGGGGCCAGGTATCCTAAAACGGTCAGTAAAGGGTTTAGGGTTTGATTAGGATCCCCTTAATCAAACCCTAAACCCTTTCCCTTGCTTCTCATTTGAAGGCGGCAAGACAAAAAGACATCCTAGAGGGGCCGAGTGAACCCTTTTTTGGGGGGCCGGGTATCCTAAAACGGGACGGGAAAGGGTTTAGGGTTTGATTAGGATCTCCCTAAATAAACCCTAAACCCTTTCCCTTGCTTCTCATTTGAAGGCGGCAAGACAAAAAGACACCCTAGAGGGGCCGAGTGAACCCTTTTTGGGGGGACCGGGTATCCTAAAACGGGATGGGAAAGGGTTTAGGGTTTGATTAGGCGGACCGCTACTGTGGATCCCCTTAATCAAACCCTAAACCCTTTCCCTTGCTTCTCATTCCAAGGCGGCAAAACAAAAAGACACCCTAGAGGGGTCGAGTGAACCCTTTGGGCCGGGTATCCTAAAATGGGACGGGAAAGGGTTTATGGTTTAATTAGGTGAACCGCTATAGCGGATCCCCCTAATCAAACCCTAAACCCTTTCCCTTGCTTCTCATTCGAAGCCGACAAGACAAAAAGACACCCTAGAGGGGCCTAGTGAACCCTTTTTGGGGGACCGGGTATCCTAAAACGGGACGGGGAAAGGGTTTAGGGTTTGATTAGGCGGACCGCTACCGCGGATCCCCTAATCAAACCCTAAACCCTTTCCCTTACTTCTCATTTGAAGGCGGCAAGAAAAAAAGACACCCTAGAGGGGAGGAGTGAACCCTTTTTTGGGGGGCCAGGTATCCTAAAACGGTCAGTAAAGGGTTTAGGGTTTGATTAGGATCCCCTAATCAAACCCTAAACCCTTTCCCTTGCTTCTCATTTGAAGGCGGCAAGACAAAAAGACATCCTAGAGGGGCCGAGTGAACCCTTTTTGGGGTGGACCGGGTATCCTAAAACGGGACGGGAAAGGGTTTAGGGTTTGATCAGGATCTCCCTAAATAAACCCTAAACCCTTTCCCTTGCTTCTCATTTGAAAGCGGCAAGACAAAAAGACACCCTAGAGGGGCCGAGTGAACCCTTTTTGGGGGGACCGGGTATCCTAAAACGGGATGGGAAAGGGTTTAGGGTTTGATTAGGCGGACCGCTCTTGTGGATCCCCTTAATCAAACCCTAAACCCTTTCCCTTGCTTCTCATTCCAAGGCGGCAAAACAAAATGACACCCTAGAGGGGTCGAGTGAACCCTTTGGGCCGGGTATCCTAAAATGGGACGGGAAAGGGTTTATGGTTTAATTAGGTGAACCGCTATAGCGGATCCCCCTAATCAAACCCTAAACCCTTTCCCTTGCTTCTCATTCGAAGGCGGAAAGACAAAAAGGCACCCTAGGGGGGCCGAGTGAACCCTTTTTGGGGGCCGGGTATCCTAAAACGGGACGGGAAAGGGTTTAGGGTTTGATTAGGCGGACCGCTACCGCGGATCCCCCTAATTAAACCCTAATCTCTTCCCCGTGCTTCTTATTCGAAGGCGGCAAGAGAAAAAGACACCCTAAAAGGGCCGAGTGAACCCTTTTTGGGGGGACCGGGTATCCTAAAACGGGAGGGGAAAGGGTTTAGGGTTTGATTAGGATCCCTCTAATCAAACTCTAAACCCTTTCCCATGCTTCTCATTCGAAGGCAGCAAGACAAAAAGACACCCTAGAGAGGCCGAGTGAACTCTTTTGGGGGGACCGGGTATCCTAAAACGGGACGGGAAAGGGTTTAGGGTTTGATTAGGCGGACTGCTACCGCAGATCCCCCTAATCAAACCCTATACCCTTCCCCTTGCTTCTCATTCGAAGGCGGCAAGACAAAAAGACACCCTAGAGGGGCCGAGTGAACCCTTTTTGGGGGGCGGGTATCCTAAAACGGGACGGGAAAGGGTTTAGGGTTTGATTAGGCGGGCCGCTGCCACGGATCCCCCTAATCAAACCCTAAACCCTTTCCCTTTCTTCTCATTCGAAGGCGGCAAGACAAAAAGACACCCTAGAGGGGCCGAGTGAACCCTTTTTGGGGGGCCGGGTATCCTAAAACGGAACGGGAAAGGGTTTATGGTTTAATTAGGCGAACCGCTACAGCGGATCCCCCTAATCAAACCCTAAACCCTTTCCCTTGCTTCTCATTCGAAGCCGGCAAGACAAAAAGACACCCTAGAGGGGCCGAGTGAACCCTTTTTTGGGGGGCCGGGTATCCTAAAATGTGACGGGAAAGGGTTTAGGGTTTGATTAGGCGGACCGCTACCGCGGATCCCCCTAATCAAACCCTAAACCCTTTCCCTTTCTTCTCATTCGAAGGCGGCAAGACAAAAAGACACCCTAGAGGGGCCGAGTGAACCCTTTTTTGGGGGGCCGGGTATCCTAAAATGTGACGGGAAAGGGTTTAGGGTTTGATTAGGCGGGCCGCTACCGCGGATCCCCCTAATCAAACCCTAAACCCTTTCCCTTTCTTCTCATTCGAAGGCGGCAAGACAAAAAGACACCCTAGAGGGGCCGAGTGAACCCTTTTTTGGGGGGCCGGGTATCCTAAAACGGAACGGAAAAGGGTTTATTGTTTAATTAGGCGAACCGCTACAGCGGATCCCCCTAATCAAACCCTAAACCCTTTCCCTTGCTTCTCATTCGAAGCCGGCAAGACAAAAAGACACCCTAGAGGGGCCGAGTGAACCCTTTTTGGGGGGCCGGGTATCCTAAAATGGGACGGGAAAGGGTTTAGGGTTTGATTAGGCGGACCGCTACCGCGGATCCCCCTAATCAAACCCTAAACCCTTTCCCTTTCTTCTCATTCGAAGGCGGCAAGACAAAAAGACACCCTAGAGGGGCCGAGTGAACCCTTTTTGGGGGCGGGGCGGGTATCCTAAAATGTGACGGGAAAGGGTTTAGGGTTTGATTAGGCGGGCCGCTACCGCGGATCCCCCTAATCAAACCCTAAACCCTTTCCCTTTCTTCTCATTCGAAGGCGGCAAGACAAAAAGACACCCTAGAGGGGCCGAGTGAACCCTTTTTGGGGGGCCGGGTATCCTAAAACGGAACGGAAAAGGGTTTATTGTTTAATTAGGCGAACCGCTACAGCGGATCCCCCTAATCAAACCCTAAACCCTTTCCCTTGCTTCTCATTCGAAGCCGGCAAGACAAAAAGACACCCTAGAGAGGCCGAGTGAACCCTTTTTTGGGGGGCCGGGTATCCTAAAACAGGACGGGAAAGGGTTTAGGGTTTGATTAGGCGGACCGCTACCGCGGATCCCCTAATCAAACCCTAAACCCTTTCCCTTGCTTCTCATTCGAAGGCGGCAAGACAAAAGACACCCTAGAGGGGCCGAGTGAACCCTTTTTTGGGGGACCGGGTATCCTAAAATGGGACGGGAAAGGGTTTAGGGTTTGATTAGGCGGGCCGCTACCGCGGATCCCCCTAATCAAACCCTAAACCCTTTCCCTTTCTTCTCATTCGAAGGCGGCAAGACAAAAAGACACCCTAGAGGGGCCGAGTGAACCCTTTTTGGGGGGCCGGGTATCCTAAAACGGAACGGAAAAGGGTTTATTGTTTAATTAGGCGAACCGCTACAGCGGATCCCCCTAATCAAACCCTAAACCCTTTCCCTTGCTTCTCATTCGAAAGCGGCAAGACAAAAAGACACCCTAGAGAGGCCGAGTAAACCCTTTTTTGGGGGGCCGGGTATCCTAAAACGGGACGGGAAAGGGTTTAGGGTTTGATTAGGCGGACCGCTACCGCGGATCCCCTAATCAAACCCTAAACCCTTTCCCTTACTTCTCATTTGAAGGCGGCAAGACAAAAAGACACCCTAGAGGGGAGGAGTGAACCCTTTTTGGGGGGACCAGGTATCCTAAAACGGTCAGTAAAGGGTTTAGGGTTTGATTAGGATCCCCTTAATCAAACCCTAAACCCTTTCCCTTGCTTCTCATTTGAAGGCGGCAAGACAAAAAGACATCCTAGAGGGGCCGAGTGAACCCTTTTTTGGGGGGCCGGGTATCCTAAAACGGGACGGGAAAGGGTTTAGGGTTTGATTAGGATCTCCCTAAATAAACCCTAAACCCTTTCCCTTGCTTCTCATTTGAAGGCGGCAAGACAAAAAGACACCCTAGAGGGGCCGAGTGAACCCTTTTTGGGGGGACCGGGTATCCTAAAACGGGATGGGAAAGGGTTTAGGGTTTGATTAGGCGGACCGCTACTGTGGATCCCCTTAATCAAACCCTAAACCCTTTCCCTTGCTTCTCATTCCAAGGCGGCAAAACAAAAAGACACCCTAGAGGGGTCGAGTGAACCCTTTGGGCCGGGTATCCTAAAATGGGACGGGAAAGGGTTTATGGTTTAATTAGGTGAACCGCTATAGCGGATCCCCCTAATCAAACCCTAAACCCTTTCCCTTGCTTCTCATTCGAAGCCGGCAAGACAAAAAGACACCCTAGAGAGGCCGAGTGAACCCTTTTTTGGGGGGCCGGGTATCCTAAAACGGGACGGGAAAGGGTTTAGGGTTTGATTAGGCGGACCGCTACCGCGGATCCCCCTAATCAAACCCTAAACCCTTTCCCTTACTTCTCATTTGAAGGCGGCAAGAAAAAAAGACACCCTAGAGGGGAGGAGTGAACCCTTTTTTGGGGGGCCAGGTATCCTAAAACGGTCAGTAAAGGGTTTAGGGTTTGATTAGGATCCCCCTAATCAAACCCTAAACCCTTTCCCTTGCTTCTCATTTGAAGGCGGCAAGACAAAAAGACATCCTAGAGGGGCCGAGTGAACCCTTTTTTGGGGGGCCGGGTATCCTAAAACGGGACGGGAAAGGGTTTAGGGTTTGATCAGGATCTCCCTAAACAAACCCTAAACCCTTTCCCTTGCTTCTCATTTGAAAGCGGCAAGACAAAAAGACACCCTAGAGGGGCCGAGTGAACCCTTTTTGGGGGGACCGGGTATCCTAAAACGGGATGGGAAAGGGTTTAGGGTTTGATTAGGCGGACCGCTACTGTGGATCCCCTTAATCAAACCCTAAACCCTTTCCCTTGCTTCTCATTCCAAGGCGGCAAAACAAAAAGACACCCTAGAGGGGTCGAGTGAACCCTTTGGGCCGGGTATCCTAAAATGGGACGGGAAAGGGTTTATGGTTTAATTAGGTGAACCGCTATAGCGGATCCCCCTAATCAAACCCTAAACCCTTTCCCTTGCTTCTCATTCGAAGGCGGAAAGACAAAAAGGCACCCTAGGGGGGCCGAGTGAACCCTTTTTGGGGGGGCCGGGTATCCTAAAACGGGACGGGAAAGGGTTTAGGGTTTGATTAGGCGGACCGCTACCGCGGATCCCCCTAATTAAACCCTAATCTCTTCCCCGTGCTTCTTATTCGAAGGCGGCAAGAGAAAAAGACACCCTAAAAGGGCCGAGTGAACCCTTTTTGGGGGGACCGGGTATCCTAAAACGGGAGGGGAAAGGGTTTAGGGTTTGATTAGGATCCCTCTAATCAAACTCTAAACCCTTTCCCATGCTTCTCATTCGAAGGCAGCAAGACAAAAAGACACCCTAGAGAGGCCGAGTGAACTCTTTTGGGGGGACCGGGTATCCTAAAACGGGACGGGAAAGGGTTTTTGGTTTGATTAGGCGGACCGCTACCGCAGATCCCCCTAATCAAACCCTATACCCTTCCCCTTGCTTCTCATTCGAAGGCGGCAAGACAAAAAGACACCCTAGAGGGGCCGAGTGAACCCTTTTTTGGGGGGCCGGGTATCCTAAAACGGGACGGGAAAGGGTTTAGGGTTTGATTAGGCGGGCCGCTGCCACGGATCCCCCTAATCAAACCCTAAACCCTTTCCCTTTCTTCTCATTCGAAGGCGGCAAGACAAAAAGACACCCTAGAGGGGCCGAGTGAACCCTTTTTGGGGGGCCGGGTATCCTAAAACGGAACGGGAAAGGGTTTATGGTTTAATTAGGCGAACCGCTACAGCGGATCCCCCTAATCAAACCCTAAACCCTTTCCTCTGCTTCTCATTCGAAGGCGGCAAGACAAAAAGACACCCTAGAGGGGCCGAGTGAACCCTTTTTTGGGGGACCGGGTATCCTAAAATGGGACGGGAAAGGGTTTAGGGTTTGATTAGGCGGACCGCTACCGCGGATCCCCCTAATCAAACCCTAAACCCTTTCCCTTACTTCTCATTTGAAGGCGGCAAGACAAAAAGACACCCTAGAGGGGAGGAGTGAACCCTTTTTTGGGGGGCCAGGTATCCTAAAACTGTCAGTAAAGGGTTTAGGGTTTGATTAGGATCCCCCTAATCAAACCTTAAACCCTTTCCCTTGCTTCTCATTTGAAGGCGGCAAGACAAAAAGACATCCTAGAGGGGCCGAGTGAACCCTTTTTTGGGGGGCCGGGTATCCTAAAACGGGACGGGAAAGGGTTTAGGGTTTGATTAGGATCTCCCTAAACAAACCCTGAACCCTTTCCCTTGCTTCTCATTTGAAGGCGGCAAGACAAAAAGACACCCTAGAGGGGCCGAGTGAACCCTTTTTGGGGGGACCGGGTATCCTAAAACGGGACGGGAAAGGGTTTAGGGTTTGATTAGGCGGACCGCTACCGTGGATCCCCTTAATAAAACCCTAAACCCTTTCCCTTGCTTCTCATTCCAAGGCGGCAAGACAAAAAGACACCCTAGAGGGGTCGAGTGAACCCTTTTTAGGGGGCCGGGTATCCTAAAATGGGACGGGAAAGGGTGTATGGTTTAATTAGGTGAACCGCTATAGCGGATCCCCCTAATCAAACCCTAAACCCTTTCCCTTGCTTCTCATTCGTAGGCGGAAAGACAAAAAGACACCCTAGGGGGGCCGAGTGAACCCTTTTTGGGGGGACCGGGTATCCTAAAACGGGATGGGAAAGGGTTTAGGGTTTGATTAGGCGGACCGCTACTGTGGATCCCCTTAATCAAACCCTAAACCCTTTCCCTTGCTTCTCATTCCAAGGCGGCAAAACAAAAAGACACCCTAGAGGGGTCGAGTGAACCCTTTGGGCCGGGTATCCTAAAATGGGACGGGAACGGGTTTATGGTTTAATTAGGTGAACCGCTATAGCGGATCCCCCTAATCAAACCCTAAACCCTTTCCCTTGCTTCTCATTCGAAGGCGGAAAGACAAAAAGACACCCTAGGGGGGCCGAGTGAACCCTTTTTGGGGGGGCCGGGTATCCTAAAACGGGACGGGAAAGGGTTTAGGGTTTGATTAGGCGGACCGCTACCGCGGATCCCCCTAATTAAACCCTAATCTCTTCCCCGTGCTTCTTATTCGAAGGCGGCAAGAGAAAAAGACACCCTAAAAGGGCCGAGTGAACCCTTTTTGGGGGGACCGGGTATCCTAAAACGGGAGGGGAAAGGGTTTAGGGTTTGATTAGGATCCCTCTAATCAAACTCTAAAGCCTTTCCCATGCTTCTCATTCGAAGGCAGCAAGACAAAAAGACACCCTAGAGAGGCCGAGTGAACTCTTTTGGGGGGACCGGGTATCCTAAAACGGGACGGGAAAGGGTTTATGGTTTGATTAGGCGGACCGCTACCGCAGATCCCCCTAATCAAACCCTATACCCTTCCCCTTGCTTCTCATTCGAAGGCGGCAAGACAAAAAGACACCCTAGAGGGGCCGAGTGAACCCTTTTTTGGGGGGCCGGGTATCCTAAAACGGGACGGGAAAGGGTTTAGGGTTTGATTAGGCGGGCCGCTACCACGGATCCCCCTAATCAAACCCTAAACCCTTTCCCTTTCTTCTCATTCGAAGGCGGCAAGACAAAAAGACACCCTAGAGGGGCCGAGTGAACCCTTTTTGGGGGGCCGGTATCCTAAAACGGAACGGGAAAGGGTTTATGGTTTAATTAGGCGAACCGCTACAGCGGATCCCCCTAATCAAACCCTAAACCCTTTCCCTTGCTTCTCATTCGAAGCCGGCAAGACAAAAAGACACCCTAGAGGGGCCGAGTGAACCATTTTTTGGGGGGCCGGGTATCCTAAAATGTGACGGGAAAGGGTTTAGGGTTTGACTAGGCGGACCGCTACCGCGGATCCCCCTAATCAAACCCTAAACCCTTTCCCTTACTTCTCATTTGAAGGCGGCAAGACAAAAAGACACCCTAGAGGGGAGGAGTGAACCCTTTTTTGGGGGGCCAGGTATCCTAAAATCGATAAAGGGTTTAGGGTTTGATTAGGATCCCCCTAATCAAACCTTAAACCCTTTCCCTTGCTTCTCATTTGAAGGCGGCAAGACAAAAAGACATCCTAGAGGGGCCGAGTGAACCCTTTTTTGGGGGGCCGGGTATCCTAAAACGGGACGGGAAAGGGTTTAGGGTTTGATTAGGATCTCCCTAAACAAACCCTAAACCCTTTCCCTTGCTTCTCATTTGAAGGCGGCAAGACAAAAAGACACCCTAGAGGGGCCGAGTGAACCTTTTTGGGGGAGCCGGGTATCCTAAAACGGGACGGGAAAGGGTTTAGGGTTTGATTAGGCGGACCGCTACCGTGGATCCCCTTAATAAAACCCTAAACCCTTTCCCTTGCTTCTCATTCCAAGGCGGCAAGACAAAAAGACACCCTAGAGGGGTCGAGTGAACCCTTTTTAGGGGGCCGGGTATCCTAAAATGGGACGGGAAAGGGTGTATGGTTTAATTAGGTGAACCGCTATAGCGGATCCCCCTAATCAAACCCTAAACCCTTTCCCTTGCTTCTCATTCGTAGGCGGAAAGACAAAAAGACACCCTAGGGGGGCCGAGTGAACCCTTTTTGGGGGGGCCGGGTATCCTAAAGCGGGACGGGAAAGGGTTTAGGGTTTGATTAGGCGGACCGCTACCGCGGATCCCCCTAATTAAACCCTAATCTCTTCTCCGTGCTTCTTATTCGAAGGCGGCAAGAGAAAAAGACACCCTAAAAGGGCCGATTGAACCCTTTTTGAGGGGACCGGGTATCCTAAAACGGGAGGGGAAAGGGTTTAGGGTTTGATTAAGATCCCTCTAATCAAACTCTAAACCCTTTCCCTTGCTTCTCATTCGAAGGCAGCAAGACAAAAAGACACCCTAGAGAGGCCGAGTGAACCCTTTTGGGGGGACCGGGTATCCTAAAACGGGACGGGAAAGGGTTTAAGGTTTGATTAGGCAGACCGCTACCGCAGATCCCCCTAATCAAACCCTATACCCTTCCCCTTGCTTCTCATTCGAAGGCGGCAAGACAAAAAGACACCCTAGAGGGGCCGAGTGAACCCTTTTTTGGGGGGCCGGGTATCCTAAAACGGGACGGGAAAGAGATTAGGGTTTGATTAGGCGGACCGCTACCGCGGATCTCCCTAATCAAACCCTAAACCCTTTCCCTTGCTTCTCATTCGAAGGCGGCAAGACAAAAAGACCCCCTTGAGGGGCCGAGTTAACCCTTTTTGGGGGGAACGGGTATCCTAAAACGGGACGGGAAAGGGTTTAGGGATTGATTAGGCGGACCGCTACCGTGGATCCCCTTAATCAAACCCTAAACCCTTTCCCTTGCTTCTCATTCCAAGGCGACAAGACAAAAAGACACCCTAGAGGGGTCGAGTGAACCCTTTTTAGGGGGTCGGGTATCCTAAAACGGGACGGGAAAGGGTTTTTGGTTTAATTAGGCAAACCGCTATAGCGGATCCCCCTAATCAAACCCTAAACCCTTTCCCTTGCTTCTCATTCGAAGGCGGCAAGACAAAAAGACCCCCTTGAGGGGCCGAGTTAACCCTTTTTGGGGGGAACGGGTATCCTAAAACGGGACGGGAAAGGGTTTAGGGATTGATTAGGCGGACCGCTACCATGGATCCCCTTAATAAAACCCTAAACCCTTTCCCTTGCCTCTCATTCCAAGGCGACAAGACAAAAAGACACCCTAGAGGGTCGAGTGAACCCTTTTTAGGGGGTCGGGTATCCTAAAACGGGACGGGAAAGGGTTTTTGGTTTAATTAGGCAAACCGCTATAGCGGATCCCCCTAATCAAACCCTAAACCCTTTCCCTTACTTCTCATTTGAAGGCGGCAAGACAAAAAGACACCCTAGAGGGGAGGAGTGAACCCTTTTTTGGGGGGCCAGGTATCCTAAAACGGTCAGTAAAGGGTTTAGGGTTTGATTAGGATCCCCCGAATCAAACCCTAAACCCTTTCCCTTGCTTCTCATTTGAAGGCGGCAAGACAAAAAGACATCCTAGAGGGGCCGAGTGAACCCTTTTTTGGGGGGCCGGGTATCCTAAAACGGGACGGGAAAGGGTTTAGGGTTTGATTAGGATCTCCCTAAACAAACCCTAAACCCTTTCCCTTGCTTCTCATTTGAAGGCGGCAAGACAAAAAGACACCCTAGAGGGGCCGAGTGAACCCTTTTTGGGGGGACCGGGTATCCTAAAACGGGACGGGAAAGGGTTTAGTGTTTGATTAGGCGGACCGCTACCGTGGATCCCCTTAATCAAACCCTAATCCCTTTCCCTTGCTTCTCATTCCAAGGCGGCAAGACAAAAAGACACCCTAGAGGGGTCGAGTGAACCCTTTTTAGGGGGCCGGGTATCCTAAAATGGTACGGGAAAGGGTTTATGGTTTAATTAGGTGAACCGCTATAGCGGATCCCCCTAATCAAACCCTAAACCCTTTCCCTTGCTTCTCATTCGAAGGCGGAAAGACAAAAAGACACCCTAGAGGGGCCGAGTGAACCCTTTTTGGGGGGGTCGGGTATCCTAAAACGGGACGGGAAAGGGTTTAGGGTTTGATTAGGCGGATCG
The DNA here is from genome assembly GCF_048544455.1 of Silene latifolia. Taxonomy (NCBI): domain Eukaryota; kingdom Viridiplantae; phylum Streptophyta; class Magnoliopsida; order Caryophyllales; family Caryophyllaceae; genus Silene; species Silene latifolia. Next base: position 118,460,129 of record NC_133538.1, on the reverse strand, counting down.
CTACCGCGGATCCCCCTAATTAAACCCTAATCTCTTCCCCGTGCTTCTTATTCGAAGGCGGCAAGAGAAAAAGACACCCTTGAAGGGCCGAGTGAACCCTTTTTGGGGGGACCGGGTATCCTAAAACGGGAGGGGAAAGGGTTTAGGGTTTGATTAGGATCCCTCTAATCAAACTCTAAACCCTTTCCCTTGCTTCTCATTCGAAGGCAGCAAGACAAAAAGACACCCTAGAGAGGCCGAGTGAACCCTTTTGGGGGTACCGGGTATCCTAAAACGGGACGGGAAAGGGTTTATGGTTTGATTAGGCGGACCGCTACCGCAGATCCCCCTAATCAAACCCTAAACCCTTTCCCTTACTTCTCATTTGAAGGCGGCAAGACAAAAAGACACCCTAGAGGGGAGGAGTGAACCCTTTTTTGGGGGGCCAGGTATCCTAAAACGGTCAGTAAAGGGTTTAGGGTTTGATTAGGATCCCCCGAATCAAACCCTAAACCCTTTCCCTTGCTTCTCATTTGAAGGCGGCAAGACAAAAAGACATCCTAGAGGGGCCGAGTGAACCCTTTTTTGGGGGGCCGGGTATCCTAAAACGGGACGGGAAAGGGTTTAGGGTTTGATTAGGATCTCCCTAAACAAACCCTAACCCTTTCCCTTGCTTCTCATTTGAAGGCGGCAAGACAAAAAGACACCCTAGAGGGGCCGTGTGAACCCTTTTTGGGGGGACCGGGTATCCTAAAACGGGACGGGAAAGGGTTTAGGGTTTGATTAGGCGGACCGCTACCGTGGATCCCCTTAATCAAACCCTAATCCCTTTCCCTTGCTTCTCATTCCAAGGCGGCAAGACAAAAAGACGCCCTAGAGGGGTAGAGTGAACCCTTTTTAGGGGGCCGGGTATCCTAAAATGTTACGGGAAAGGGTTTATGGTTTAATTAGGTGAACCGCTATAGCGGATCCCCCTAATCAAACCCTAAACCCTTTCCCTTGCTTCTCATTCGAAGGCGGAAAGACAAAAAGACACCCTAGAGGGGCCGAGTGAACCCTTTTTTGGGGGGCCGGGTATCCTAAAACGGGACGGGAAAAGGTTTAGGGTTTGATTAGGCGGATCGCTACCGCGGATCCCCCTAATTAAACCCTAATCTCTTCGCCGTGCTTCTTATTCGAAGGCGGCAAGAGAAAAAGACACCCTTGAAGGGCCGAGTGAACCCTTTTTGGGGGGACCGGGTATCCTAAAACGGGAGGGGAAAGGGTTTAGGGTTTGATTAGGATCCCTCTAATCAAACTCTAAACCCTTTCCCTTGCTTCTCATTCGAAGGCAGCAAGACAAAAAGACACCCTAGAGAGGCCGAGTGAACCCTTTTGGGGGTACCGGGTATCCTAAAACGGGACGGGAAAGGGTTTATGGTTTGATTAGGCGGACCGCTACCGCAGATCCCCCTAATCAAACCCTATACCCTTTCCCTTGCTTCTCTTTCGAAGGCGGCAAGACAAACAGACACCCTAGAGGGGCCGAGTGAACCCTTTTTGGGGGGACCGGGTATCCTAAAACGGGACGAGAAAGGGTTTAGGGTTTGATTAGGCGGACCTCTACCGCGAATCCCCCTAATTAAACCCTAATCTCTTCCCCTTGCTTCTTATTCGAAGGCAGCAAGAGAAAAAGACACCCTAGAAGGGCTGAGTGAACCCTTTTTGGGGGGACCGGGTATCCTAAAACGGGAGGGGAAAGGGTTTAGGGTTTGATTAGGATCCCTCTAATCAAACTCTAAACCCTTTCCCTTGCTTCTCATTCGAAGGCAGCAAGACAAAAAGACACCCTAGAGAGGCCGAGTGAACCCTTTTGGGGGTACCGGGTATCCAAAAACGGGACGGGAAAGGGTTTATGGTTTGATTAGGCAGACCGCTACCGCAGATCCCCCTAATCAAACCCTATACCCTTCCCCTTGCTTCTCATTCGAAGGCGGCAAGACAAAAAGACACCCTAGAGGGGCCGAGTGAACCCTTTTTTGGGGGGCCGGGTATCCTAAAACGGGACGGGAAAGGGATTAGGGTTTGATTAGGCGGACCGCTACCGCGGATCCCCCAAATCAAACCCTAAACCCTTTCCCTTGCTTCTCATTCGAAGGCGGCAAGACAAAAAGACACACTAGAGGGGCGGAGTGAACCCTTTTTTGGGGGCCTGGGTATCCTAAAATGGTCGGGAAAGGGTTTAGGGTTTGATTAGGATCCCCAAAATCAAACCCTAAACCCTTTCCCTTGCTTCTCATTTGAAGGCGGTAAGACAAAGAGACAAGCTAGAGGGGCCGAGTGAACCCTTTTTTGGGAGGCCGGGTATCCTAAAACGGGACGGGAAAGGGTTTAGGGTTTGATTAGGATCCCCCTAATCAAACACTAAGCCCTTTCCTTTGCTTCTCATTTGAAGGCGACAAGACAAAAAGACACCCTAGAGGGGCCGAGTGAACCCTTTTTTGGGGGGCCGGGTATCCTAAAATGGGACGGGAAACGGTTTAGGGTTTGAAGGCGGATCGCTATTGCGGATCCCTCTACTCAAACCCTAAACGCTTTCCCTTGCTTCTCATTCGAAGGCGACATGACAAAAAGACACACTAGAGGGGCCGAGTGAACCCTTTTTGGGGGTACCGGGTATCCTAAAACGGGATTGGAAAGGGTTTAGGGTTTGATTAGGCTGACCGCTACCACGGATCCCCCTAATTAAACCCTAATCCCTTCCCCTTGCTTCTTATTCGAAGGCGGCAAGAGAAAAAGACACCCTAGAAGGGCCGAGTGAACCCTTTTTGGGGGGACCGGGTATCCTAAAACGGGAGGGGAAAGGGTTTAGGGTTTGATTAGGCGGACCGCTACCGCGGATCCCCCTAATCAAACCCTAAACTCTTTCCCTTGCTTCTCATTATAGGCGGCAAGACAAAAAGACACCCTAGAGGGGCCGAGTGAACCCTTTTTTGGGGGGCGGGGTATCCTAAAATGGGACGGGAAAGGGTTTAGGGTTTGAAGGTAGACCGCTACTGTGGATCCCCCTAGTCAAACCCTAAACCCTTTCCCTTGCTTCTCATTTGAAGGCGGCAAGACAAAAAGACACCCTAGAGGGGCCGAGTGAACCCTTTTTTGGGGGGCCGGGTATCCTAAAATGGGACGGGAAAGGGTTTAGGGTTTGAAGGCGGATCGCTACTGCGGATCCCCCTAGTCAAACCCTAAACGCTTTCCCTTGCTTCTCATTCGAAGGCGACATGACAAAAAGACACACAAGAGGGGCCGAGTGAACCCTTTTTGGGGGGACCGGGTATCCTAAAACGGGATTGGAAAGGGTTTAGCGTTTGATTAGGCTGACCGCTACCACGGATCCCCCTAATTAAACCCTAATCCCTTCCCCTTGCTTCTTATTCGAAGGCGGCAAGAGAAAAAGACACCCTAGAAGGGCCGAGTGAACCCTTTTTGGGGGGACCGGGTATCCTAAAACGGGACGGGAAAGGGTTTAGGGTTTGATTAGGTGGACCGCTACCGTGGATCCCCCTAATCAAACCCTATACCCTTTCCCTTGCTTCTCATTCGAAGGCGGCAAGACAAAAAGACACCCTAGAGGGGCCGAGTGAACCCTTTTTTGGGGGGACGAGTATCCTAAAACGGGACGAGAAAGGGTTTAGGGTTTGATTAGGCGGACCGCTACCGCGGATCCCCCTAATCAAACCCTAAACCCTTTCCCTTGCTTCTCATTTGAAGGCGGCAAGATAAAAAGACACCCTAGAGGGGCCAAGTGAAACCTTTTTCAGGGGGCCGGGTATCCTAAAACGGGACGGGAAAGGGTTTAGGGTTTGATTAGGCGGACCGCTACCGCAGATCCCCCTAATCAAACCCTAAACTCTTTCCCTTGCTTCTCATTATAGGCGGCAAGACAAAAAGACACCCTAGAGGGGCCGAGTGAACCCTTTTTTGGGGGGCGGGGTATCCTAAAATGGGACGGGAAAGGGTTTAAGGTTTGAAGGCGTACCGCTACAGTGGATCCCCCTAGTCAAACCCTAAACCCTTTCCCTTGCTTCTCATTCGAAGGCAGCAAGACAAAAAGACACCCTAGAGAGGCCGAGTGAACCCTTTTGGGGGGACCGGGTATCCTAAAACGGGACGGGAAAGGGTTTAGGGTTTGATTAGGCGGACCGCTACCGCGGATCCCCCTAATCAAACCCTAAACCCTTTCCCTTGCTTCTCATTTGAAGGCGGCAAGACAAAAAGACACCCTAGAGGGGCCAAGTGAAACCTTTTTCAGGGGGCCGGGTATCCTAAAACGGGACGGGAAAGGGTTTAGCTTTTGATTAGGCGGACCGCTACCGCGGATCCCCCTAATCAAACCCTAAACTCTTTCCCTTGCTTCTCATTATAGGCGGCAAGACAAAAAGACACCCTAGAGGGGCCGAGTGAACCCTTTTTTGGGGGGCGGGGTATCCTAAAATGGGACGGGAAAGGGTTTAGGGTTTGAAGGCAGACCGCTACTGTGGATCCCCCAAGTCAAACCCTAAACTCTTTCCCTTGCTTCTCATTCGAAGGCAGCAAGACAGAGAGACACCCTAGAGAGGCCGAGTGAACCCTTTTGGGGGGACCGGGTATCCTAAAACGGGATGGGAAAGGGTTTAGGGTTTGATTAGGCGGACCGCTACCGCGGATCCCCCTAATCAAACCCAAAACCCTTTTCCTTGCTTCTCATTTGAAGGCGGCAAGACAAAAAGACACTCTAGAGGAGCGGAGTGAACCCTTTTTTGGGGGGCTGGGTATCCTAAAATGGTCGGGAAAGGGTTTAGTGTTTGATTAGGATCCCCCAAATCAAACCCTAAACCCTTTCTCTTGCTTCTCATTTGAAGGCGGTAAGAAAAAGAGACAACCTAGAGGGGCCGAGTGAACCCTTTTTTGGGAGGCCGGGTATTCTAAAACGGGACGGTAATGGGTTTAGGGTTTGATTAGGATCCCGCTAATCAAACCCTAAGCCCTTTCCCTTGCTTCTCATTTGAAGGCGGCAAGACAAAAAGACACCCTAGAGGGGCCGAGTGAACCCTTTTTTAGGGGGCCGGGTATCCTAAAATGGGACGGGAAAGGGTTTAGGGTTTAAAGGCGGACCGCTACTGCGGATCCCCCTAGTCAAACCCTAAACGCTTTCCCTTGCTTCTCATTCGAAGGCGACATGACAAAAAGACACACTAGAGGGGCCGAGTGAACCCTTTTTGGGGGGACCGGGTATCCTAAAACGGGATTGGAAAGGGTTTAGGGTTTGATTAGGCAGACCGCTACCACGGATCCCCCTAATTAAACCCTAATCCCTTCCCCTTGCTTCTTATTCGAAGGCGGCAAGAGAAAAAGACACCCTAGAAGGGCCGAGTGAACCCTTTTTGGGGGGACCGGGTATCCTAAAACGGGACGGGAAAGGGTTTAGGGTTTGATTAGGCGGACCGCTACCGCGGATCCCCCTAATCAAACCCTATACCCTTTCCCTTGCTTCTCATTCGAAGGCGGCAAGGAAAAAAAACACCCTAGAGGGGCCGAGTGAACCCTTTTTTGGGGGGGCGGGTATCCTAAAACGGGACGGGAAAGGGTTTAGGGTTTGATTAGGCGGACCGCTACCGCAGATCCCCCTAATCAAACCCTAAACTCTTTCCCTTGCTTCTCATTATAGGCGGCAAGACAAAAAGACACCCTAGAGGGGCCGAGTGAACCCTTTTTTGGGGGGCGGGGTATCCTAAAATGGGACGGGAAAGGGTTTAAGGTTTGAAGGCGGACCGCTACAGTGGATCCCCCTAGTCAAACCCTAAACCCTTTCCCTTGCTTCTCATTCGAAGGCAGCAAGACAAAAAGACACCCTAGAGAGGCCGAGTGAACCCTTTTGGGGGGACCGGGTATCCTAAAACGGGACGGGAAAGGGTTTAGGTTTTGATTAGGCGGACCGCTACCGCGGATCCCCCTAATCAAACCCTAAACCCTTTCCCTTGCTTCTCATTTGAAGGCGGCAAGACAAAAAGACACTCTAGAGGGGCCAAGTGAAACCTTTTTCAGGGGGCCGGGTATCCTAAAACGGGACGGGAAAGGGTTTAGGTTTTGATTAGGCGGACCGCTACCGCGGATCCCCCTAATCAAACCCTAAACTCTTTCCCTTGCTTCTCATTATAGGCGGCAAGACAAAAAGACACCCTAGAGAGGCCGAGTGAACCCTTTTTTGGGGGGCGGGGTATCGTAAAATGGGACGGGAAAGGGTTTAGGGTTTGAAGGCAGACCGCTACTGTGGATCCCCCTAGTCAAACCCTAAACCCTTTCCCTTGCTTCTCATTCGAAGGCAGCAAGACAGAAAGACACCCTAGAGAGGCCGAGTGAACCCTTTTGGGGGGACCGGGTATCCTAAAACGGGATGGGAAAGGGTTTAGGGTTTGATTAGGCGGACCGCTACCGCGGATCCCCCTAATCAAACCCAAAACCCTTTTCCTTGCTTCTCATTTGAAGGCGGCAAGACAAAAAGACACTCTAGAGGAGCGGAGTGAACCCTTTTTTGGGGGGCTGGGTATCCTAAAATGGTCGGGAAAGGGTTTAGTGTTTGATTAGGATCCCCCAAATCAAACCCTAAACCCTTTCTCTTGCTTCTCATTTGAAGGCGGTAAGAAAAAGAGACAACCTAGAGGGGCCGAGTGAACCCTTTTTTGGGAGGCCGGGTATCCTAAAACGGGACGGTAATGGGTTTAGGGTTTGATTAGGATCCCCCTAATCAAACTCTAAGCCCTTTCCCTTGCTTCTCATTTGAAGGCGGCAAGACAAAAAGACACCCTAGAGGGGCCGAGTGAACCCTTTTTTAGGGGGCCGGGTATCCTATAATGGGACGGGAAAGGGTTTAGGGTTTGAAGGCGGACCGCTACTGCGGATCCCCCTAGTCAAACCCAAAACGCTTTCCCTTGCTTCTCATTCGAAGGCGACATGACAAAAAGACACACTAGAGGGGCCGAGTGAACCCTTTTTGGGGGGACCGGGTATCCTAAAACGGGATTGGAAAGGGTTTAGGGTTTGATTAGGCAGACCGCTACCACGGATCCCCCTAATTAAACCCTAATCCCTTCCCCTTGCTTCTTATTCGACGGCGGCAAGAGAAAAAGACACCCTAGAAGGGCCGAGTGAACCCTTTTTGGGGGGACCGGGTATCCTAAAACGGGACGGGAAAGGGTTTAGGGTTTGATTAGGCGGACCGCTACCGCGGATCCCCCTAATCAAACCCTATACCCTTTCCCTTGCTTCTCATTCGAAGGCGGCAAGAAAAAAAGACACCCTAGAGGGGCCGAGTGAACCCTTTTTCGGGGGGCCGGGTATCCTAAAACGGGACGGGAAAGGGTTTAGGGTTTGATTAGGCGGACCGCTACCGTGGATCCCCTTAATCAAACCCTAAACTCTTTCCCTTGCTTCTCATTCGAAGGCGGCAAGACAAAAAGACAACCTAGAGGGGTCGAGCGAACCCTTTTTTGGGGGGCCGGGTATCCTAAAACGGGACGGTAAGGGTTTAGAGTTTAATTAGGCGAATAGCTACGGTGGATCCCCCTAATCAAACACTTAACCATTTCCCTTGCTTCTCATTCGAAGGCGGCAAGACAAAAAGACACCCTAGAGGGGCCGAGTGAACCCTTTTTTGGGGGGACGAGTATCCTAAAACGGGACGAGAAAGGGTTTAGGGTTTGATTAGGCGGACCGCTACCGCGGATCGCCCTAATTAAAACCCTAAACCCTTTTGCTTGCTTCTCATTTGAAGGCGGCAAGACAAAAAGACACCCTAGAGGGGCCGAGTGAACCCTTTTTTGGGGGGCGGGGTATCCTAGAATGGGACGGGAAAGGGTTTAGGGTTTGAAGGCGGACCGCTACGGTGGATCCCCCTAGTCAAACCCTAAACCCTTTCCCTTGCTTCTCATTCGAAGGCAGCAAGACAAAAAGACACCCTAGAGAGGCCGAGTGAACCCTTTTGGGGGGACCGGGTATCCTAAAACGGGACGGGAAAGGGTTTAAGGTTTGATTAGGCGGACCGCTACCGTGGATCCCCCTAATCAAACCCTAAACCCTTTCCCTTGCTTCTCATTTGAAGGCGGCAAGACAAAAAGACACCCTAGAGGGGCCAAGTGAAACCTTTTCGGGGGCGGGTATCCTAAAACGGGACGGGAAAGGGTTTAGGGTTTGATTAGGCGGACCGCTACCGCGGATCCCCCTAATCAAACCCTAAACTCTTTCCCTTGCTTCTCATTATAGGCGGCAAGACAAAACGACACCCTAGAGGGGCCGAGTGAACCCTTTTTGGGGGCGTCGGGTATCCTAAAACGGGACGGGAAAGGGTTTAGGGTTTGAAGGCGGACCGCTACTGTGGATCCCCCTAGTCAAACCCTAAACTCTTTCCCTTGCTTCTCATTCGAAGGCAGCAAGACAAAAAGACACCCTAGAGAGGCCGAGTGAACCCTTTTGGGGGTACCGGGTATCCTAAAACGGGACGGGAAAGGGTTTATGGTTTGATTAGGCGGACGCACCGCGGATCCCCTAATCAAACCCTAAACCCTTTCCTGCTTCTCATTTGAAGGCGGCAAGACAAAAAGACACTCTAGAGGAGCGGAGTGAACCCTTTTTGGGGTGTGGGTATCCTAAAATGGTCGGGAAAGGGTTTAGGGTTTGATTAGGATCCCCCAAATCAAACCCTAAACCCTTTCCCTTGCTTCTCATTTGAAGGCGGTAAGACAAAGAGACAACCTAGAGGGGCCAAGTGAACCCTTTTTTGGGAGGCCGGGTATCCTAAAACGGGACGGTAATGGGTTTAGGGTTTGATTAGGATCCCCCTAATCAAACCCTAAGCCCTTTCCCTTGCTTCTCATTTGAAGGCGGCAAGACAAAAAGACACCCTAGAGGGGCCGAGTGAACCCTTTTTTAGGGGGCCGGGTATCCTAAAATGGGACGGGAAAGGGTTTAGGGTTTGAAGGTGGACCGCTACTGCGGATCCCCCTAGTCAAACCCTAAACGCTTTCCCTTGCTTCTCATTCGAAGGTGACATAACAAAAAGACACACTAGAGGGGCCGAGTGAACCCTTTTTGGGGGGACCGGGTATCCTAAAACGGGATTGGAAAGGGTTTAGGGTTTGATTAGGCGGACCGCTACCACGGATCCCCCTAATTAAACCCTAATCCCTTCCCCTTGCTTCTTATTCGAAGGCGGCAAGAGAAAAAGACACCCTAGAAGGGCCGAGTGAACCCTTTTTGGGGGGACCGGGTATCCTAAAACGGGACGGGAAAGGGTTTAGGGTTTGATTAGGCGGACCGCTACCGCGGATCCCCCTAATCAAACCCTATACCCTTTCCCTTGCTTCTCATTCAAAGGCGGCAAGACAAAAAGACACCCTAGAAGGGCCGAGTGAACCCTTTTTTGGGGGGCAGGGTATCCTAAAACGGGACGGGAAAGGGTTTAGGGTTTGATTAGGCGGACCGCTACCGCGGATCCCCCTAATCAAACCCTAAACTCTTTCCCTTGCTTCTCATTATAGGCGGCAAGACAAAAAGACACCCTAGAGGGGCCGAGTGAACCCTTTTTTGGGGGGCGGGGTATCCTAAAATGGGACGGGAAAGGGTTTAGGGTTTGAAGGCGGACCGCTACTGTGGATCCCCCTAGTCAAACCCTAAACTCTTTCCCTTGCTTCTCATTCGAAGGCAGCAAGACAAAAAGACACCCTAGAGAGGCCGAGTGAACCCTTTTGGGGGGACCGGGTATCCTAAAACGGGACGGGAAAGGGTTTAGGGTTTGATTAGGCGGACCGCTACCGCGGATCCCCCTAATCAAACCCTAAACCCTTTCCCTTGCTTCTCATTTGAAGGCGGCAAGACAAAAAGACACTCTAGAGGAGCGGAGTGAACCCTTTTTTGGGGGGCTGGGTATCCTAAAATGGTCGGGAAAGGGTTTAGGGTTTGATTAGGATCCCCCAAATCAAACCCTAAACCCTTTCCCTTGCTTCTCATTTGAAGGCGGTAAGACAAAGAGACAACCTAGAGGGGCCGAGTGAACCCTTTTTTGGGAGGCCGGGTATCCTAAAACGGGACGGTAATGGGTTTAGGGTTTTATTAGGATCCCCCTAATCAAACCCTAAGCCCTTTCCCTTGCTTCTCATTTGAAGGCGGCAAGACAAAAAGACACCTTAGAGGGGCCGAGTGAACCCTTTTTTAGGGGGCCGGGTATCCTAAAATGGGACGGGAAAGGGTTTAGGGTTTGAAGGCGGACCGCTACTGCGGATCCCCCTAGTCAAAACCTAAACGCTTTCCCTTGCTTCTCATTCGAAGGCGACATGACAAAAAGACTCACTAGAGGGGCCGAGTGAACCCTTTTTGGGGGGACCGGGTATCCTAAAACGGGATTGGAAAGGGTTTAGGGTTTGATTAGGCGGACCGCTACCACGGATCCCCCTAATTAAACCCTAATCCCTTCCCATTGCTTCTTATTCGAAGGCGGCAAGAGAAAAAGACACCCTAGAAGGGCCGAGTGAACCCTTTTTGGGGGGACCGGGTATCCTAAAACGGGACGGGAAAGGGTTTAGGGTTTGATTAGGCGGACCGCTACCGCGGATCCCCAGAATCAAACCCTATACCCTTTCCCTTGCTTCTCATTCGAAGGCGGCAAGACAAAAAGACACCCTAGAGGGGCCGAGTGAACCCTTTTTTGGGGGGCCGGGTATCCTAAAACGGGACGGGAAAGGGTTTAGGGTTTGATTAGGCGGACCGCTACCGCGGATCCCCTTAATCAAACCCTAAACTCTTTCCCTTTCTTCTCATTCGAAGGCGGCAAGACAAAAAGACACCCTAGAGGGGCCGAGTGAACCCTTTTTGGGGGGACCGGGTATCCTAAAACGGGACGGGAAAGGGTTTAGGGTTTGATTAGGCGGACCGCTACCGCGGATCCCCCTAATTAAACCCTAATCTCTTCCCCTTGCTTCTTATTCGAAGGCGGCAAGAGAAAAAGACACCCTAGAAGGGCCGAGTGAACCCTTTTTGGGGGGACCGGGTATCCTAAAACGGGAGGGGAAAGGGTTTAGGGTTTGATTAGAATCCCTCTAATCAAACTCTAAACGCTTTCCCTTGCTTCTCATTCGAAGGCAGCAAGACAAAAAGACACCCAAGAGAGGCCGAGTGAACCCTTTTTGGGGGGACCGGGTATCTTAAAACGGGACGGGAAAGGGTTTAGGGTTTGATTAGGCGGACCGCTACCGCGGATCCCCCTAATCAAACCCTAAACCCTTTCCATTGCTTCTCATTTGAAGGCGGCAAGACAAAAAGACACTCTAGAGGAGCGGAGTGAACCCTTTTTTGGGGGGCTGGGTATCCTAAAATGGTCGGGAAAGGGTTTAGGGTTTGATTAGGATCCCCCAAATCAAACCCTAAACCCTTTCCCTTGCTTCTCATTTGAAGGCGGTAAGACAAAGAGACAACCTAGAGGGGCCGAGTGAACCCTTTTTGGGGGGCCGGGTATCCTAAAACGGGACGGGAAAGGGTTTAGGGTTTGATTAGGATCCCCCTAATCAAAGCCTAAGCCCTTTCCCTTGCTTCTCATTTGAAGGCGGCAAGACAAAAAGACACCCTAGAGGGGCCGAGTGAACCCTTTTTTGGGGGGCCGGGTATCCTAAAATGGGACGGGAAAGGGTTTAGGATTTGAAGGCGGACCGAAACTGCGGATCCCCCTAGTCAAACCCTAAACGCTTTCCCTTGCTTCTCATTCGAAGGCGACATGACAAAAAGACACACTAGAGGGGCCGAGTGAACCCTTTTTGGGGGGACCGTGTATCCTAAAACGGGATTGGAAAGGGTTTAGGGTTTGATTAGAATCCCTCTAATCAAACTCTAAACCCTTTCCCTTGCTTCTCATTCGAAGGCAGAAAAACAAAAAGACACCCTAGAGAGGCCGAGTGAACCCTTTTGGGGGGACCGGGTATCTTAAAACGGAACGGGAAAGGGTTTAGGGTTTGATTAGGCGGACCGCTACCACGGATCCCCCTAATTAAACCCTAATCCCTTCCCCTTGCTTCTTATTCGAAGGCGGCAAGAGAAAAAGACACCCTAGAAGGGCCGAGTGAACCCTTTTTGGGGGGACCGGGTATCCTAAAACGGGACGGGAAAGGGTTTAGGGTTTGATTAGGCGGACCGCTACCGCGGATCCCCAGAATCAAACCCTATACCCTTTCCCTTGCTTCTCATTCGAAGGCGTCAAGACAAAAAGACACCCTAGAGGGGCCGAGTGAACCCTTTTTTGGGGGGCCGGGTATCCTAAAACGGGACGGGAAAGGGTTTAGGGTTTGATTAGGCGGACCGCTACCGCGGATCCCCTTAATCAAACCCTAAACTCTTTCCCTTTCTTCTCATTCGAAGGCGGCAAGACAAAAAGACACCCTAGAGGGGCCGAGTGAACCCTTTTTGGGGGGACCGGGTATCCTAAAACGGGACGGGAAAGGGTTTAGGGTTTGATTAGGCGGACCGCTACCGCGGATCCCCCTAATTAAACCCTAATCTCTTCCCCTTGCTTCTTATTCGAAGGCGGCAAGAGAAAAAGACACCCTAGAAGGGCCGAGTGAACCCTTTTTGGGGGGACCGGGTATCCTAAAACGGGAGGGGAAAGGGTTTAGGGTTTGATTAGAATCCCTCTAATCAAACTCTAAACGCTTTCCCTTGCTTCTCATTCGAAGGCAGCAAGACAAAAAGACACCCTAGAGAGGCCGAGTGAACCCTTTTGGGGGGACCGGGTATCCTAAAACGGGACGGGAAAGGGTTTAGGGTTTGATTAGGCGGACCGCTACCGCGGATCCCCCTATCAAACCCTAAACCCTTTCCTCGCTTTCTCATTTGAAGGCGGCAAGACAAAAAGACACTACAGAGGAGCGGAGTGAACCCTTTTGGGGGAAGTGGGTATCCTAAAATGGTCGGGAAAGGGTTTAGGGTTTGATTAGGATCCCCCAAATCAAACCCTAAACCCTTTCCCTTGCTTCTCATTTGAAGGCGGTAAGACAAAGAGACAACCTAGAGGGGCCGAGTGAACCCTTTTTTGGGAGGCCGGGTATCCTAAAACGGGACGGTAATGGGTTTAGGGTTTTATTAGGATCCCCCTAATCAAACCCTAAGCCCTTTCCCTTGCTTCTCATTTGAAGGCGGCAAGACAAAAAGACACCCTAGAGGGGCCGAGTGAACCCTTTTTAGGGGGCCGGGTATCCTAAAATGGGACGGGAAAGGGTTTAGGGTTTGAAGGCGGACGCATCTGCGGATCCCCTAGTCAAACCCTAAACGCTTTCCCTTGCTTCTCATTCGAAGGCGACATGACAAAAAGACTCACTAGAGGGGCCGAGTGAACCCTTTTTGGGGGGACCGGGTATCCTAAAACGGGATTGGAAAGGGTTTAGGGTTTGATTAGGCGGACCGCTACCACGGATCCCCCTAATTAAACCCTAATCCCTTCCCCTTGCTTCTTATTCGAAGGCGGCAAGAGAAAAAGACACCCTAGAAGGGCCGAGTGAACCCTTTTTGGGGGGACCGGGTATCCTAAAACGGGACGGGAAAGGGTTTAGGGTTTGATTAGGCGGACCGCTACCGCGGATCCCCAGAATCAAACCCTATACCCTTTCCCTTGCTTCTCATTCGAAGGCGGCAAGACAAAAAGACACCCTAGAGGGGCCGAGTGAACCCTTTTTGGGGGGCGGGTATCCTAAACGGGACGGGAAAGGGTTTAGGGTTTGATTAGGCGGACCGCTACCGCGGATCCCCTTAATCAAACCCTAAACTCTTTCCCTTTCTTCTCATTCGAAGGCGGCAAGACAAAAAGACACCCTAGAGGGGCCGAGTGAACCCTTTTTGGGGGGACCGGGTATCCTAAAACGGGACGGGAAAGGGTTTAGGGTTTGATTAGGCGGACCGCTACCGCGGATCCCCCTAATTAAACCCTAATCTCTTCCCCTTGCTTCTTATTCGAAGGCGGCAAGAGAAAAAGACACCCTAGAAGGGCCGAGTGAACCCTTTTTGGGGGGACCGGGTATCCTAAAACGGGAGGGGAAAGGGTTTAGGGTTTGATTAGAATCCCTCTAATCAAACTCTAAACGCTTTCCCTTGCTTCTCATTCGAAGGCAGCAAGACAAAAAGACACCCAAGAGAGGCCGAGTGAACCCTTTTTGGGGGGACCGGGTATCTTAAAACGGGACGGGAAAGGGTTTAGGGTTTGATTAGGCGGACCGCTACCGCGGATCCCCCTAATCAAACCCTAAACCCTTTCCCTTGCTTCTCATTTGAAGGCGGCAAGACAAAAAGACACTCTAGAGGAGCGGAGTGAACCCTTTTTTGGGGGGCTGGGTATCCTAAAATGGTCGGGAAAGGGTTTAGGGTTTGATTAGGATCCCCCAAATCAAACCCTAAACCCTTTCCCTTGCTTCTCATTTGAAGGCGGTAAGACAAAGAGACAACCTAGAGGGGCCGAGTGAACCCTTTTTGGGAGGCCGGGTATCCTAAAACGGGACGGGAAAGGGTTTAGGGTTTGATTAGGATCCCCCTAATCAAAGCCTAAGCCCTTTCCCTTGCTTCTCATTTGAAGGCGGCAAGACAAAAAGACACCCTAGAGGGGCCGAGTGAACCCTTTTTGGGGGCCGGGTATCCTAAAACGGGACGGGAAAGGGTTTAGGATTTGAAGGCGGACAAAGCTGCGGATCCCCTAGTCAAACCCTAAACGCTTTCCCTTGCTTCTCATTCGAAGGCGACATGACAAAAAGACACACTAGAGGGGCCGAGTGAACCCTTTTTGGGGGGACCGTGTATCCTAAAACGGGACTGGAAAGGGTTTAGGGTTTGATTAGAATCCCTCTAATCAAACTCTAAACCCTTTCCCTTGCTTCTCATTCGAAGGCAGCAAAACAAAAAGACACCCTAGAGAGGCCGAGTGAACCCTTTTGGGGGGACCGGGTATCTTAAAACGGGACGGGAAAGGGTTTAGGGTTTGATTAGGCGGACCGCTACCGCGGATCCCCCTAATCAAAACCTAAACCCTTTCCCTTGCTTCTCATTTGAAGGCGGCAAGACAAAAAGACACTCTAGAGGAGCGGAGTGAACCCTTTTTGGGGGTGGGTATCCTAAAATGGTCGGGAAAGGGTTTAGGGTTTGATTAGGATCCCCAAAATCAAACCCTAAACCCTTTCCCTTGCTTCTCATTTGAAGGCGGTAAGACAAAGAGACAACCTAGAGGGGCCGAGTGAACCTTTTTTGGGAGGCGGGTATCCTAAAACGGGACGGGAAAGGGTTTAGGGTTTGATTAGGATCGCCCTAATCAAAGCCTAAGCCCTTTCCCTTGCTTCTCATTTGAAGGCGGCAAGACAAAAAGACACCCTAGAGGGGCCGAGTGAACCCTTTTTTGGGGGGCCGGGTATCCTAAAATGGGACGGGAAAGGGTTTAGGGTTTGAAGGCGGACCGAAACTGCGGATCCCCCTAGTCAAACCCTAAACGCTTTCCCTTGCTTCTCATTCGAAGGCGACATGACAAAAAGACACACTAGAGGGGCCGAGTGAACCCTTTTTGGGGGGACCGTGTATCCTAAAACGGGATTGGAAAGGGTTTAGGGTTTGATTAGGCGGACCGCTACCACGGATCCCCCTAATTAAACCCTAATCCCTTCCCCTTGCTTCTTATTCGAAGGCGGCAAGAGAAAAAGACACCCTAGAAGGGCCGAGTGAACCCTTTTTGGGGGGACCGGGTATCCTAAAACGGGACGGGAAGGGTTTAGGGTTTGATTAGGCGGACCGCTACCGCGGATCCCCTAATCAAACCCTAAACCCTTTCCTTGCTTCTCATTCGAAGGCGGCAAGACAAAAAGACACCCTAGAGGGGCCGAGTGAACCCTTTTGGGGGACCGGGTATCCTAAAACGGGACGGAAAAGGGTTTAGGGTTTGATTAGGCGGATCGCTACCGCGGATCCCCTTAATCAAACCCTAAACCCTTTCCCTTGCTTCTCATTCAAAGGCGGCAAGACAAAAAGACAACCTAGAGGGGTCGAGCGAACCCTTTTTGGGGGGACCGGGTATCCTAAACGGGACGGGAAAGGGTTTAGGGTTTGATTAGGCGGACCGCTACCGCGGATCCCCTTAACCAAACCCTAAACTCTTTCCCTTTCTTCTCATTCGAAGGCGGCAAGACAAAAAGACACCCTAGAGGGGCCGAGTGAACCCTTTTTGGGGGGACCGGGTATCCTAAAACGGGAGGGGAAAGGGTTTAGGGTTTGATTAGAATCCCTCTAATCAAACTCTAAACGCTTTCCCTTGCTTCTCATTCAAGGCAAAGCAAGACAAAAAGACACCCAAGAGAGGCCGAGTGAACCCTTTTTGGGGGGACCGGGTATCTTAAAACGGGACGGGAAAGGGTTTAGGGTTTGATTAGGCGGACCGCTACCGCGGATCCCCCTAATCAAACCCTAAACCCTTTCCCTTGCTTCTCATTTGAAGGCGGCAAGACAAAAAGACACTCTAGAGGAGCGGAGTGAACCCTTTTTTGGGGGGCTGGGTATCCTAAAATGGTCGGGAAAGGGTTTAGGGTTTGATTAGGATCCCCCAAATGAAACCCTAAACCCTTTCCCTTGCTTCTCATTTGAAGGCGGTAAGACAAAGAGACAACCTAGAGGGGCCGAGTGAACCCTTTTTTGGGAGGCCGGGTATCCTAAAACGGGACGGGAAAGGGTTTAGGGTTTGATTAGGATCCCCCTAATCAAAGCCTAAGCCCTTTCCCTTGCTTCTCATTTGAAGGCGGCAAGACAAAAAGACACCCTAGAGGGGCCGAGTGAACCCTTTTTTGGGGGGCCGGGTATCCTAAAATGGGACGGGAAAGGGTTTAGGATTTGAAGGCGGACCGAAACTGCGGATCCCCCTAGTCAAACCCTAAACGCTTTCCCTTGCTTCTCATTCGAAGGCGACATGACAAAAAGACACACTAGAGGGGCCGAGTGAACCCTTTTTGGGGGGACCGTGTATCCTAAAACGGGATTGGAAAGGGTTTAGGGTTTGATTAGAATCCCTCTAATCAAACTCTAAACCCTTTCCCTTGCTTCTCATTCGAAGGCAGCAAAACAAAAAGACACCCTAGAGAGGCCGAGTGAACCCTTTTGGGGGGACCGGGTATCTTAAAACGGGACGGGAAAGGGTTTAGGGTTTGATTAGGCGGACCGCTACCGCGGATCCCCCTAATCAAAACCTAAACCCTTTCCCTTGCTTCTCATTTGAAGGCGGCAAGACAAAAAGACACTCTAGAGGAGCGGAGTGAACCCTTTTTTGGGGGGCTGGGTATCCTAAAATGGTCGGGAAAGGGTTTAGGGTTTGATTAGGATCCCCCAAATCAAACCCTAAACCCTTTCCCTTGCTTCTCATTTGAAGGCGGTAAGACAAAGAGACAACCTAGAGGGGCCGAGTGAACCTTTTTTTGGGAGGCCGGGTATCCTAAAACGGGACGGGAAAGGGTTTAGGGTTTGATTAGGATCGCCCTAATCAAAGCCTAAGCCCTTTCCCTTGCTTCTCATTTGAAGGCGGCAAGACAAAAAGACACCCTAGAGGGGCCGAGTGAACCCTTTTTGGGGGCGTCGGGTATCCTAAAACGGGACGGGAAAGGGTTTAGGGTTTGAAGGCGGACCGAAACTGCGGATCCCCCTAGTCAAACCCTAAACGCTTTCCCTTGCTTCTCATTCGAAGGCGACATGACAAAAAGACACACTAGAGGGGCCGAGTGAACCCTTTTTGGGGGGACCGTGTATCCTAAAACGGGATTGGAAAGGGTTTAGGGTTTGATTAGGCGGACCGCTACCACGGATCCCCCTAATTAAACCCTAATCCCTTCCCCTTGCTTCTTATTCGAAGGCGGCAAGAGAAAAAGACACCCTAGAAGGGCCGAGTGAACCCTTTTTGGGGGGACCGGGTATCCTAAAACGGGACGGGAAGGGGTTTAGGGTTTGATTAGGCGGAACGCTACCGCAGATCCCCCTAATCAAACCCTATACCCTTTCCCTTGCTTCTCATTCGAAGGCGGCAAGACAAAAAGACACCCTAGAGGGGCCGAGTGAACCCTTTTTGGGGGCCGGGTATCCTAAAACGGGGCGGGAAAGGGTTTAGGGTTTGATTAGGCGGATCGCTACCGCGGATCCCCTTAATCAAACCCTAAACCCTTTCCCTTGCTTCTCATTCAAAGGCGGCAAGACAAAAAGACAACCTAGAGGGGTCGAGCGAACCCTTTTTTGGGGGGCCGGGTATCCTAAAACGGGACGGGAAAGGGTTTAGGGTTTGATTAGGCGGACCGCTACCGCGGATCCCCTTAACCAAACCCTAAACTCTTTCCCTTTCTTCTCATTCGAAGGCGGCAAGACAAAAAGACACCCTAGAGGGGCCGAGTGAACCCTTTTTGGGGGGACCGGGTATCCTAAAACGGGACGGGAAAGGGTTTAGGGTTTGATTAGGCGGACCGCTACCGCGGATCCCCCTAATTAAACCCTAATCTCTTCCCCTTGCTTCTTATTCGAAGGCGGCAAGAGAAAAAGACACCCTAGAAGGGCCGAGTGAACCCTTTTTGGGGGGACCGGGTATCCTAAAACGGGAGGGGAAAGGGTTTAGGGTTTGATTAGAATCCCTCTAATCAAACTCTAAACGCTTTCCCTTGCTTCTCATTCGAAGGCAGCAAGACAAAAAGACACCCAAGAGAGGCCGAGTGAACCCTTTTTGGGGGGACCGGGTATCTTAAAACGGGACGGGAAAGGGTTTAGGGTTTGATTAGGCGGACCGCTACCGCGGATCCCCCTAATCAAACCCTAAACCCTTTCCCTTGCTTCTCATTTGAAGGCGGCAAGACAAAAAGACACTCTAGAGGAGCGGAGTGAACCCTTTTTGGGGGTGGGTATCCTAAAATGGTCGGGAAAGGGTTTAGGGTTTGATTAGGATCCCCCAAATCAAACCCTAAACCCTTTCCCTTGCTTCTCATTTGAAGGCGGTAAGACAAAGAGACAACCTAGAGGGGCCGAGTGAACCCTTTTTTGGGAGGCCGGGTATCCTAAAACGGGACGGGAAAGGGTTTAGGGTTTGATTAGGATCCCCCTAATCAAAGCCTAAGCCCTTTCCCTTGCTTCTCATTTGAAGGCGGCAAGACAAAAAGACACCCTAGAGGGGCCGAGTGAACCCTTTTTTGGGGGGCCGGGTATCCTAAAATGGGACGGGAAAGGGTTTAGGATTTGAAGGCGGACCGAAACTGCGGATCCCCCTAGTCAAACCCTAAACGCTTTCCCTTGCTTCTCATTCGAAGGCGACATGACAAAAAGACACACTAGAGGGGCCGAGTGAACCCTTTTTGGGGGGACCGTGTATCCTAAAACGGATGGAAAGGGTTTAGGGTTTGATTAGAATCCCTCTAATCAAACTCTAAACCCTTTCCCTTGCTTCTCATTCGAAGCAAAGCAAAACAAAAAGACACCCTAGAGAGGCCGAGTGAACCCTTTTGGGGGGACCGGGTATCTTAAAACGGGACGGGAAAGGGTTTAGGGTTTGATTAGGCGGACCGCTACCGCGGATCCCCTAATCAAAACCTAAACCCTTTCCCTTGCTTCTCATTTGAAGGCGGCAAGACAAAAAGACACTCTAGAGGAGCGGAGTGAACCCTTTTTGGGGGTGGGTATCCTAAAATGGTCGGGAAAGGGTTTAGGGTTTGATTAGGATCCCCAAATAAAACCCTAAACCCTTTCCCCTGCTTCTCATTTGAAGGCGGTAAGACAAAGAGACAACCTAGAGGGGCCGAGTGAACCTTTTTTGGGAGGCGGGTATCCTAAAACGGGACGGGAAAGGGTTTAGGGTTTGATTAGGATCGCCCTAATCAAAGCCTAAGCCCTTTCCCTTGCTTCTCATTTGAAGGCGGCAAGACAAAAAGACACCCTAGAGGGGCCGAGTGAACCCTTTTTTGGGGGGCCGGGTATCCTAAAATGGGACGGGAAAGGGTTTAGGGTTTGAAGGCGGACCGAAACTGCGGATCCCCCTAGTCAAACCCTAAACGCTTTCCCTTGCTTCTCATTCGAAGGCGACATGACAAAAAGACACACTAGAGGGGCCGAGTGAACCCTTTTTGGGGGGACCGTGTATCCTAAAACGGGATTGGAAAGGGTTTAGGGTTTGATTAGGCGGACCGCTACCACGGATCCCCCTAATTAAACCCTAATCCCTTCCCCTTGCTTCTTATTCGAAGGCGGCAAGAGAAAAAGACACCCTAGAAGGGCCGAGTGAACCCTTTTTGGGGGGACCGGGTATCCTAAAACGGGACGGGAAGGGGTTTAGGGTTTGATTAGGCGGAACGCTACCGCAGATCCCCCTAATCAAACCCTATACCCTTTCCCTTGCTTCTCATTCGAAGGCGGCAAGACAAAAAGACACCCTAGAGGGGCCGAGTGAACCCTTTTTGGGGGGCCGGGTATCCTAAAACGGGGCGGGAAAGGGTTTAGGGTTTGATTAGGCGGATCGCTACCGCGGTTCCCCTTAATCAAACCCTAAACCCTTTCCCTTGCTTCTCATTCAAAGGCGGCAAGACAAAAAGACAACCTAGAGGGGTCGAGCGAACCCTTTTTTGGGGGGCCGGGTATCCTAAAACGGGACGGTAAGGGTTTAGAGTTTCATTAGGCGAATAGCTACGGTGGATCCCCCTAATCAAACACTTAACCATTTCCCTTGCTTCTCATTCGAAGGCGGCAAGACAAAAAGACACCCTAGAGGGGCCGAGTGAACCCTTTTTTGGGGGGACGAGTATCCTAAAACGGGACGAGAAAGGGTTTAGGGTTTGATTAGGCGGACCGCTACCGCGGATCGCCCTAATTAAAACCCTAAACCCTTTTCCTTGCTTCTCATTTGAAGGCGGCAAGACAAAAAGACACCCTAGAGGGGCCAGGTGAAACCTTTTTCAGGGGGCCGGGTATCCTAAAACGGGACGGGAAAGGGTTTAGGGTTTAGGGTTTTATTAGGCGGACCGCTACCGCGGATCCCCCTAATCAAACCCTAAACTCTTTCCCTTGCTTCTCATTATAGGCAGCAAGACAAAAAGACACCCTAGAGGGGGCGAGTGAACCCTTTTTGGGGGGCGGGGTATCCTAAAATGGGACGGGAAAGGGTTTAGGGTTTGAAGGCGGACCGCTACTGTGGATCACCCTAGTCAAACCCTAAACCCTTTCCCTTGCTTCTCTTTCGAAGGCGGCAAGACAAACAGACACCCTAGAGGGGCCGAGTGAACCCTTTTTGGGGGGACCGTGTATCCTAAAACGGGATTGGAAAGGGTTTAGGGTTTGATTAGAATCCCTCTAATCAAACTCTAAACCCTTTCCCTTGCTTCTCATTCGAAGGCGGCAAAACAAAAAGACACCCTAGAGAGGCCGAGTGAACCCTTTTGGGGGACCGGGTATCTTAAAACGGGACGGGAAAGGGTTTAGGGTTTGATTAGGCGGACCGCTACCGCGGATCCCCCTAATCAAAACCTAAACCCTTTCCCTTGCTTCTCATTTGAAGGCGGCAAGACAAAAAGACACTCTAGAGGAGCGGAGTGAACCCTTTTTTGGGGGGCTGGGTATCCTAAAATGGTCGGGAAAGGGTTTAGGGTTTGATTAGGATCCCCCAAATAAAACCCTAAACCCTTTCCCTTGCTTCTCATTTGAAGGCGGTAAGACAAAGAGACAACCTAGAGGGGCCGAGTGAACCTTTTTTGGGAGGCGGGTATCCTAAAACGGGACGGGAAAGGGTTTAGGGTTTGATTAGGATCGCCCTAATCAAAGCCTAAGCCCTTTCCCTTGCTTCTCATTTGAAGGCGGCAAGACAAAAAGACACCCTAGAGGGGCCGAGTGAACCCTTTTTTGGGGGGCCGGGTATCCTAAAATGGGACGGGAAAGGGTTTAGGGTTTGAAGGCGGACCAAGCTGCGGATCCCCTAGTCAAACCCTAAACGCTTTCCCTTGCTTCTCATTCGAAGGCGACATGACAAAAAGACACACTAGAGGGGCCGAGTGAACCCTTTTTGGGGGGACCGTGTATCCTAAAACGGGATTGGAAAGGGTTTAGGGTTTGATTAGGCGGACCGCTACCACGGATCCCCCTAATTAAACCCTAATCCCTTCCCCTTGCTTCTTATTCGAAGGCGGCAAGAGAAAAAGACACCCTAGAAGGGCCGAGTGAACCCTTTTTGGGGGACCGGGTATCCTAAAACGGGACGGGAAGGGGTTTAGGGTTTGATTAGGCGGAACGCTACCGCAGATCCCCCTAATCAAACCCTATACCCTTTCCCTTGCTTCTCATTCGAAGGCGGCAAGACAAAAAGACACCCTAGAGGGGCCGAGTGAACCCTTTTTGGGGGGCCGGGTATCCTAAAACGGGGCGGGAAAGGGTTTAGGGTTTGATTAGGCGGATCGCTACCGCGGTTCCCCTTAATCAAACCCTAAACCCTTTCCCTTGCTTCTCATTCAAAGGCGGCAAGACAAAAAGACAACCTAGAGGGGTCGAGCGAACCCTTTTTTGGGGGGCCGGGTATCCTAAAACGGGACGGTAAGGGTTTAGAGTTTCATTAGGCGAATAGCTACGGTGGATCCCCCTAATCAAACACTTAACCATTTCCCTTGCTTCTCATTCGAAGGCGGCAAGACAAAAAGACACCCTAGAGGGGCCGAGTGAACCCTTTTTGGGGGGACGGGGTATCCTAAAACGGGACGGGAAAGGGTTTAGGGTCTGATTAGGCGGACCGCTACCGCGGATCCCCCTAATTAAAACCTAAACCCTTTTCCTTGCTTCTCATTTGAAGGCGGCAAGACAAAAAGACACCCTAGAGGGGCCAGGTGAAACCTTTTTCAGGGGGCCGGGTATCCTAAAACGGGACGGGAAAGGGTTTAGGGTTTAGGGTTTTATTAGGCGGACCGCTACCGCGGATCCCCCTAATCAAACCCTAAACTCTTTCCCTTGCTTCTCATTATAGGCAGCAAGACAAAAAGACACCCTAGAGGGGGCGAGTGAACCCTTTTTTGGGGGGCGGGGTATCCTAAAATGGGACGGGAAAGGGTTTAGGGTTTGAAGGCGGACCGCTACTGTGGATCACCCTAGTCAAACCCTAAACCCTTTCCCTTGCTTCTCTTTCGAAGGCGGCAAGACAAACAGACACCCTAGAGGGGCCGAGTGAACCCTTTTTGGGGGGACCGTGTATCCTAAAACGGGATTGGAAAGGGTTTAGGGTTTGATTAGAATCCCTCTAATCAAACTCTAAACCCTTTCCCTTGCTTCTCATTCGAAGGCAGCAAAACAAAAAGACACCCTAGAGAGGCCGAGTGAACCCTTTTGGGGGGACCGGGTATCTTAAAACGGGACGGGAAAGGGTTTAGGGTTTGATTAGGCGGACCGCTACCGCGGATCCCCCTAATCAAAACCTAAACCCTTTCCCTTGCTTCTCATTTGAAGGCGGCAAGACAAAAAGACACTCTAGAGGAGCGGAGTGAACCCTTTTTTGGGGGGCTGGGTATCCTAAAATGGTCGGGAAAGGGTTTAGGGTTTGATTAGGATCCCCCAAATAAAACCCTAAACCCTTTCCCTTGCTTCTCATTTGAAGGCGGTAAGACAAAGAGACAACCTAGAGGGGCCGAGTGAACCTTTTTTTGGGAGGCCGGGTATCCTAAAACGGGACGGGAAAGGGTTTAGGGTTTGATTAGGATCGCCCTAATCAAAGCCTAAGCCCTTTCCCTTGCTTCTCATTTGAAGGCGGCAAGACAAAAAGACACCCTAGAGGGGCCGAGTGAACCCTTTTTTGGGGGGCCGGGTATCCTAAAATGGGACGGGAAAGGGTTTAGGGTTTGAAGGCGGACCGAAACTGCGGATCCCCCTAGTCAAACCCTAAACGCTTTCCCTTGCTTCTCATTCGAAGGCGACATGACAAAAAGACACACTAGAGGGGCCGAGTGAACCCTTTTTGGGGGGACCGTGTATCCTAAAACGGGATTGGAAAGGGTTTAGGGTTTGATTAGGCGGACCGCTACCACGGATCCCCCTAATTAAACCCTAATCCCTTCCCCTTGCTTCTTATTCGAAGGCGGCAAGAGAAAAAGACACCCTAGAAGGGCCGAGTGAACCCTTTTTGGGGGGACCGGGTATCCTAAAACGGGACGGGAAGGGGTTTAGGGTTTGATTAGGCGGAACGCTACCGCAGATCCCCCTAATCAAACCCTATACCCTTTCCCTTGCTTCTCATTCGAAGGCGGCAAGACAAAAAGACACCCTAGAGGGGCCGAGTGAACCCTTTTTGGGGGGCCGGGTATCCTAAAACGGGGCGGGAAAGGGTTTAGGGTTTGATTAGGCGGATCGCTACCGCGGATCCCCTTAATCAAACCCTAAACCCTTTCCCTTGCTTCTCATTCAAAGGCGGCAAGACAAAAAGACAACCTAGAGGGGTCGAGCGAACCCTTTTTTGGGGGGCCGGGTATCCTAAAACGGGACGGTAAGGGTTTAGAGTTTCATTAGGCGAATTGCTACGGTGGATCCCCCTAATCAAACACTTAACCATTTCCCTTGCTTCTCATTCGAAGGCGGCAAGACAAAAAGACACCCTAGAGGGGCCGAGTGAACCCTTTTTGGGGGACGGGTATCCTAAAACGGGACGAGAAAGGGTTTAGGGTTTGATTAGGCGGACCGCTACCGCGGATCGCCCTAATTAAAACCCTAAACCCTTTTCCTTGCTTCTCATTTGAAGGCGGCAAGACAAAAAGACACCCTAGAGGGGCCAGGTGAAACCTTTTTCAGGGGGCCGGGTATCCTAAAACGGGACGGGAAAGGGTTTAGGGTTTAGGGTTTTATTAGGCGGACCGCTACCGCGGATCCCCCTAATCAAACCCTAAACTCTTTCCCTTGCTTCTCATTATAGGCAGCAAGACAAAAAGACACCCTAGAGGGGGCGAGTGAACCCTTTTTTGGGGGGCGGGGTATCCTAAAATGGGACGGGAAAGGGTTTAGGGTTTGAAGGCGGACCGCTACTGTGGATCACCCTAGTCAAACCCTAAACCCTTTCCCTTGCTTCTCTTTCGAAGGCGGCAAGACAAACAGACACCCTAGAGGGGCCGAGTGAACCCTTTTTGGGGGGACCGGGTATCCTAAAACGGGACGGGAAAGGGTTTAGGGTTTGATTAGGCGGACTGCTACCGCGGATCCCCCTAATTAAACCCTAATCTCTTCCCCTTGCTTCTTATTCGAAGGCGGCAAGAGAAAAAGACACCCTAGAAGGGCCGTGTGAACCCTTTTTGGGGGGACCGGGTATCCTAAAACGGGATGGGAAAGGGTTTAGGGTTTGATTAGAATCCCTCTAATCAAACTCTAAACCCTTTCCCTTACTTCTCATTCAAAGGCAGCAAGACAAAAAGACACCCTAGAGAGGCCGAGTGAACCCTTTTGGGGGGACCGGGTATCCTAAAACGGGACGGGAATGGGTTTAGGGTTTTATTAGGCGGACCGCTACCGCGGATCCCCTTAATCAAACCCTATACCCTTTCCCTTGCTTCTCATTCGAAAGCGGCAAGACAAAAAGACACCCTAGAGGGGCCGAGTGAACCCTTTTTTGGGGGGCCGGGTATCCTAAAACGGGACGGGAAAGGGTTTAGGGTTTGATTAGGCGGGCCGCTACCGCGGATCCCCCTAATCAAACCCTAAACCCTTTCCCTTCCTTCTCATTCGAAGGCGGCAAGACAAAAAGACACCCTAGAGGGGTCGAGTGAACCCTTTTTGGGGGGGCCGGGTATCTTAAAACGGGACGGGAAAGGGATTAGGGTTTGATTAGGTGGACCGCTACCGCGGATCCCCCTAATCAAACCCTAAACCCTTTCCCTTGCTTCTCATTCGAAGGCGGCAAGACAAAAAGACCCCCTTGAGGGGCCGAGTTAACCCTTTTTGGGGGGAACGGGTATCCTAAAACGGGACGGGAAAGGGTTTAGGGATTGATTAGGCGGACCGCTACCGTGGATCCCCTTAATCAAACCCTAAACTCTTTCCCTTGCTTCTCATTCCAAGGCGACAAGACAAAAAGACACCCTAGAGGGGTCAAGTGAACCCTTTTTAGGGGGTCGGGTATCCTAAAACGGAACGGGAAAGGGTTTTTGGTTTAACTAGGCAAACCGCTATAGCGGATCCCCCTAATCAAACCCTAAACCCTTTCCCTTGCTTCTCATTCGAAGGCGGCAAGACAAAAAGACACACTAGAGGGGCCGAGTGAACCCTTTTTTGGGGGGCCGGGTATCCTTAAACGGGACGAGAAAGGGTTTAGGGTTTGATTAGACGGACCGCTACCGCGGATCCCCCTAATCAAACCCTAAACCCTTTCCCTTGCTTCTCATTTGAAGGCGGCAAGACAAAAAGACACTCTAGAGGGGCGGAGTGAACCCTTTTTTGGGGGGCTGGGTATCCTAAAATGGTCGGGAAAGGGTTTAGGGTTTGATTAGGAACCCCAAATCAAACCCTAAAACCTTTCCCTTGCTTCTCATTTGAAGGCGGTAAGACAAAGAGACAACCGAGAGGGGCCGAGTGAACCCTTTTTTGGGGGGCCGGGTATCCTAAAACGGGACGGGAAAGTGTTTAGGGTTTGATTAGGATCCCCCTAATCAAACCCTAAGCCCTTTCCCTTGCTTCTCATTTGAAGGCGGCAAGACAAAAAGACACCCTAGAGGGGCCGAGTGGACCCTTTTTTGGGGGGCCGGGTATCCTAAAATGGGACGGGAAAGGGTTTAGGGTTTGAAGGCGGACCGCTACTGCGGATCCCCCTAGTCAAACCCTAAACGCTTTCCCTTGCTTCTCATTCGAAGGCGACATGACAAAAAGACACACTAGAGAGGCCGAGTGAACCCTTTTTGGGGGGACCGGGTATCCTAAAATGGGATTTGAAAGGGTTTAGGGTTTGATTAGGCGGACCGCTACCGCGGATCCCCCTAATTAAACCCTAATCCCTTCCCCTTGCTTTTTATTCGAAGGCGGTAAGAGAAAAAGACACCCTAGAAGGGCCGAGTGAACCCTTTTTGGGGGGACCGGGTATCCTAAAACGGGACGGGAAAGGGTTTAGGGTTTGATTAGGCGGACCGCTACCACGGATCCCCCTAATCAAACCCTATACCCTTTCCCTTACTTCTCATTCGAAGGCGGCAAGACAAAAAGACACCCTAGAGGGGCCGAGTGAACCCTTTTTTGGGGGGCCGGGTATCCTAAAACGGGACGGGAAAGGGTTTAGGGTTTGATTAGGCGGACCGCTACTGCGGATCCCCTTAATCAAACCCTAAACCCTTTCCCTTGCTTCTCATTCGAAGGCGGCAAGACAAAAAGACAACCTAGAGGGGTCGAGCGAACCCTTTTTTGGGGGGCCGGGTATCCTAAAACGGGACGGGAAGGGTTTAGAGTTTAATTAGGCGAATAGCTACGGTGGATCCCCCTAATCAAACACTTAACCATTTCCTTTGCTTCTCATTCGAAGGCGGCAAGACAAAAAGACACCCTAGAGGGGCCGAGTGAACCCTTTTTTGGGGGGACGAGTATCCTAAAACGGGACGAGAAAGGTTTTAGGGTTTGATTAGGCGGACCTCTACCGTGGATCCCCCTAATTAAAACCCTAAACCCTTTTCCTTGCTTCTCATTTGAAGGCGGCAAGACAAAAAGACACCCTAGAGGGGCAAAGTGAAACCTTTTTCAGGGGGTCGGGTTTCCTAAAACGGGACGGGAAAGGGTTTAGGGTTTGATTAGGCGGACCGCTACCGCGGATCCCCCTAATCAAACCCTAAACTCTTTCCCTTGCTTCTCATTATAGGCGGCAAGACAAAAAGACACCCTAGAGGGGCCGAGTGAACCCTTTTTTTGGGGGGGCCGGGTATCCTAAAACGGGACGGGAAAGGGTTTAGGGTTTGAAGGCGGACCGCTACTCTGGATCCCCCTAGTCAAACCCTAAACCCTTTCCCTTGCTTCTCTTTCGAAGGCGGGAAGACAAACAGACACCCTAGAGGGGCTGAGTGAACCCTTTTTTGGGGGACCGGGTATCCTAAAACGGGACGAGAAAGGGTTTAGGGTTTGATTAGGCGGACCTCTACCGCGGATCCCCCTAATTAAACCCTAATCTCTTCCCCTTGCTTCTTATTCGAAGGCGGCAAGAGAAAAAGACACCCTAGAAGGGCCGAGTGAACCCTTTTTGGGGGGACCGGGTATCCTAAAACGGGAGGGGAAAGGGTTTAGGGTTTGATTAGGATCCCTCTAATCAAACTCTAAACCCTTTCCCTTGCTTCTCATTCGAAGGCAGCAAGACAAAAAGACACCCTAGAAAGGCCGAGTGAACCCTTTTGGGGGGACCGGGTATCCTAAAACGGGACGGGAAAGGGTTTAGGGTTTGATTAGGCGGACCGCTACCGCGGATCCCCCTAATCAAACCCTATACCCTTTCCTCGCTTCTCATTCGAAAGCGGCAAGACAAAAAGACACCCTAGAGGGGCCGAGTGAACCCTTTTTGGGGGCCGGGTATCCTAAAACGGGACGGGAAAGGGTTTAGGGTTTGATTAGGCGGGCGCACCGCAGATCCCCCTAATCAAACCCTAAACCCTTTCCCTTGCTTCTCATTCGAAGGCGGCAAGACAAAAAGACACCCTAGAGGGGCCGAGTGAACCCTTTTTGGGGGGCCGGGTATCCTAAAACGGGACGGGAAAGGGTTTATGGTTTAATTAGGCGAACCGCTACAGCGGATCCCCCTAATCAAACCCTAAACCCTTTCCCTTGCTTCTCATTCGAAGGCGGCAAGACAAAAAGACACCCTAGAGGGGCCGAGTGAACCCTTTTTGGGGGGCCGGGTATCCTAGAACGGGACGGGAAAGGGTTTATGGTTTAATTAGGCGAACCGCTACAGCGGATCCCCCTAATCAAACCCTAAACCCTTTCCCTTGCTTCTCATTCGAAGGCGGCAAGACAAAAAGGCACCCTAGAGGGGCCGAGTGAACCCTTTTTTGGGGGGCCGGGTATCCTAAAACGGGACGGGAAAGGGTTTAGGGTTTGATTAGGCGGACCGCTACCGCGTATCCCCTTAATCAAACCCTAAACCCTTTCCCTTGCTTCTCATTCGAAACCGGCAAGACAAAAAGACAACCTAGAGGGGTCGAGCAAACCCTTTTTTGGCGGGCCGGGTATCCTAAAACGGGACGGGAAGGGTTTAGAGTTTAATTAGGCGAATAGCTACGGTGGATCCCCCTAATCAAACACTTAACCATTTCCCTTGCTTCTCATTCGAAGGCGGCAAGACAAAAAGACACCCTAGAGGGGCCGAGTGAACCCTTTTTTGGGGGGACGAGTATCCTAAAACGGGACGAGAAAGGGTTTAGGGTTTGATTAGGCGGACTGCTACCGCGGATCCCCCTAATTAAAACCTAAACCCTTTTCCTTGCTTCTCATTTGAAGGCGGCAAGACAAAAAGACACCCTAAAGGGGCCAAGTGAAACCTTTTTCAGGGGGTCGGGTTTCCTAAAACGGGACGGGAAAGGGTTTAGGGTTTGATTAGGCCGACCGCTACCGCGGATCCCCCTAATCAAACCCTAAACTCTTTCCCTTGCTTCTCATTATAGGCGGCAAGACAAAAAGACACCCTAGAGGGGCCGAGTGAACCCTTATTTTGGGGGCGGGGTATCCTAAAATGGGACGGGAAAGGGTTTAGGGTTTGAAGGCGGACCGCTACTGTGGATCCCCCAAGTCAAACCCTAAACCCTTTCCCTTGCTTCTCTTTCGAAGGCGGCAAGACAAACAGACACCCTAGAGGGGCCGAGTGAACCCTTTTTGGGGGGACCGGGTATCCTAAAACGGGACGAGAAAGGGTTTAGGGTTTGATTAGGCGGACCTCTACCGCGGATCCCCCTAATTAAACCCTAATCTCTTCCCCTTGCTTCTTATTCGAAGGCGGCAAGAGAAAAAGACACCCTAGAAGGGACGAGTGAACCCTTTTTGGGGGGACCGGGTATCCTAAAACGGGAGGGGAAAGGGTTTAGGGTTTGATTAGGATCCCTCTAATCAAACTCTAAACCCTTTCCCTTGCTTCTCATTCGAAGGCAGCAAGACAAAAAGACACCCTAGAGAGGCCGAGTGAACCCTTTTGGGGGGACCGGGTATCCTAAAACGGGACGGGAAAGGGTTTAGGGTTTGATTAGGCGGACCGCTACCGCGGATCCCCCTAATCAAACCCTATACCCTTTCCCTTGCTTCTCATTCGAAAGCGGCAAGACAAAAAGACACCTTAGTGGGGCCGAGTGAACCCTTTTTTGGGGGGCCGGGTATCCTAAAACGGGACGGGAAAGGGTCTAGGGTTTGATTAGGCGGGCCGCTACCGCGGATCCCCCTAATCAAACCCTAAACCCTTTCCCTTGCTTCTCATTGGAAGGCGGCAAGACAAAAAGACACCCTAGAGGGGCCGAGTGAACCCTTTTTTGGGGGGCCGGGTATCCTAAAACGGGACGGGAAAGGGTTTAGGGTTTGATTAGGCGGGCCGCTACCGCGGATCCCCCTAATCAAACCCCAAACCCTTTCCCTTGCTTCTCATTCGAAGGCGGCAAGACAAAAAGACACCCTAGAGGGGCCGAGTGAACCCTTTTTGGGGGGCCGGGTATCCTAGAACGGGACGGGAAAGGGTTTATGGTTTAATTAGGCGAACCGCTACAGCGGATCCCCCTAATCAAACCCTAAACCCTTTCCCTTGCTTCTCATTCGAAGGCGGCAAGATAAAAAGACACCCTAGAAGGGCCGAGTGAACCCTTTTTGGGGGGACCGGGTATCCTAAAACGGGAGGGGAAAGGGTTTAGAGTTTGATTAGGATCCCTCTAATCAAACTCTAAACCCTTTCCCTTGCTTCTCATTCGAAGGCAAAGCAAGACAAAAGACACCCTAGAGAGGCCGAGTGAACCCTTTTGGGGGACCGGGTATCCTAAACGGAACGGGAAAGGGTTTAGGGTTTGATTAGGCGGACCGCTACCGCGGATCCCCCTAATCAAACCCTAAACCCTTTCC
Source organism: Silene latifolia (assembly GCF_048544455.1). NCBI lineage: Eukaryota > Viridiplantae > Streptophyta > Magnoliopsida > Caryophyllales > Caryophyllaceae > Silene > Silene latifolia. The sequence goes on along the minus strand of NC_133538.1, from coordinate 118,429,073 downwards.
CTTGCTTCTCATTCGAAAGCGGCAAGACAAAAAGACACCCTAGAGGGGCCGAGTGAACCCTTTTTTGGGGGGCCGGGTATCCTAAAACGGGACGGGAAAGGGTTTAGGGTTTGATTAGGCGGGCCGCTACCGCGGATCCCCTAATCAAACCCTAAACCCTTTCCCTTGCTTCTCATTCGAAGGCGGCAAGACAAAAAGACACCCTAGAGGGGCCGAGTGAACCCTTTTTGGGGGGCCGGGTATCCTAGAACGGGACGGGAAAGGGTTTATGGTTTAATTAGGCGAACCGCTACAGCGGATCCCCCTAATCAAACCCTAAACCCTTTCCTTTGCTTCTCATTCGAAGGCGGCAAGACAAAAAGACACCCTAGAGGGGCCGAGTGAACCCTTTTTTGGGGGGCCGGGTATCCTAAAACGGGACGGGAAAGGGTTTAGGGTTTGATTAGGCGGACCGCTACCGCGGATCCCCTTAATCAAACCCTAAACCCTTTCCCTTGCTTCTCATTCGAAGGCGGCAAGACAAAAAGACAACCTAGAGGGGTCGAGCAAACCCTTTTTTGGCGGGCCGGGTATCCTAAAACGGGATGGGAAGGGTTTAGAGTTTAATTAGGCGAATGGCTACGGTGGATCCCCCTAATCAAACACTTAACCATTTCCCTTGCTTCTCATTCGAAGGCGGCAAGCCAAAAAGACACCCTAGAGGGGCCGAGTGAACCCTTTTTTGGGGGGACGAGTATCCTAAAACGGGACGAGAAAGGGTTTAGGGTTTGATTAGGCGGACCGCTACCGCGGATCCCCCTAATTAAAACCCTAAACCCTTTTCCTTGCTTCTCATTTGAAGGCGGCAAGACAAAAAGACACCTTAGAGGGGCCAAGTGAAACCTTTTTCAGGGGGTCGGGTTTCCTAAAACGGGACGGGAAAGGGTTTAGGGTTTGATTAGGCGGACCGCTACCGCGGATCCCCCTAATCAAACCCTAAACTCTTTCCCTTGCTTCTCATTATAGGCGGCAAGACAAAAAGACACCCTAGAGGGGCCGAGTGAACCCTTATTTTGGGGGCGGGGTATCCTAAAATGGGACGGGAAAGGGTTTAGGGTTTGAAGGCGGACCGCTACTGTGGATCCCCCTAGTCAAACCCTAAACCCTTTCCCTTGCTTCTCTTTCGAAGGCGGCAAGACAAACAGACACCCTAGAGGGGCCGAGTGAACCCTTTTTGGGGGGACCGGGTATCCTAAAACGGGACGAGAAAGGGTTTAGGGTTTGATTAGGCGGACCTCTACCGCGGATCCCCCTAATTAAACCCTAATCTCTTCCCCTTGCTTCTTATTCGAAGGCGGCAAGAGAAAAAGACACCCTAGAAGGGCCGAGTGAACCCTTTTTGGGGGGACCGGGTATCCTAAAACGGGAGGGGAAAGGGTTTAGGGTTTGATTAGGATCCCTCTAATCAAACTCTAAACCCTTTCCCTTGCTTCTCATTCGAAGGCAGCAAGACAAAAAGACACCCTAGAGAGGCCGAGTGAACCCTTTTGGGGGGACCGGGTATCCTAAAACGGGACGGGAAAGGGTTTAGGGTTTGATTAGGCGGACCGCTACCGCGGATCCCCCTAATCAAACCCTATACCCTTTCCCTTGCTTCTCATTCGAAAGCGGCAAGACAAAAAGACACCTTAGTGGGGCCGAGTGAACCCTTTTTTGGGGGGCCGGGTATCCTAAAACGGGACGGGAAAGGGTTTAGGGTTTGATTAGGCGGGCCGCTACCGCGGATCCCCCTAATAAAACCCTAAACCCTTTCCCTTGCTTCTCATTCGAAGGCGGCAAGACAAAAAGACACCCTAGAGGGGCCGAGTGAACCCTTTTTTGGGGGGCTGGGTATCCTAAAACGGGACGGGAAAGGGTTTAGGGTTTGATTAGGCGGGCCGCTACCGCGGATCCCCCTAATCAAACCCCAAACCCTTTCCCTTGCTTCTCATTCAAAGGCGGCAAGAAAAAAAGACACCCTAGAGGGGCCGAGTGAACCCTTTTTGGGGGGCCGGGTATCCTAGAACGGGACGGGAAAGGGTTTATGGTTTAATTAGGCGAACCGCTACAGCGGATCCCCCTAATCAAACCCTAAACCCTTTCCCTTGCTTCTCATTCGAAGGCGGCAAGACAAAAAGACACCCTAGAGGGGCCGAGTGAACCCTTTTTTGGGGGGCCGGGTATCCTAAAACGGGACGGGAAAGGGTTTAGGGTTTGATTAGGCGGACCGCTACCGCGTATCCCCTTAATCAAACCCTAAACCCTTTCCCTTGCTTCTCATTCGAAGGCGGCAAGACAAAAAGACAACCTAGAGGGGTCGAGCGAACCCTTCTTTGGCGGGCCGGGTATCCTAAAACGGGACGGGAAGGGTTTAGAGTTTAATTAGGCGAATAGCTACGGTGGATCCCCCTAATCAAACACTTAACCATTTCCCTTGCTTCTCATTCGAAGGCGGCAAGACAAAAAGACACCCTAGAGGGGCCGAGTGAACCCTTTTTTGGGGGGGACGAGTATCCTAAAACGGGACGAGAAAGGGTTTAGGGTTTGATTACGCGGACCGCTACCGCGGATCCCCCTAATTAAAACCCTAAACCCTTTCCCTTGCTTCTCATTCGAAGGCGGCAAGATAAAAAGACACCCTAGAAGGGCCGAGTGAACCCTTTTTGGGGGGACCGGGTATCCTAAAACGGGAGGGGAAAGGGTTTAGAGTTTGATTAGGATCCCTCTAATCAAACTCTAAACCCTTTCCCTTGCTTCTCATTCGAAGGCAGCAAGACAAAAAGACACCCTAGAGAGGCCGAGTGAACCCTTTTGGGGGGACCGGGTATCCTAAAACGGAACGGGAAAGGGTTTAGGGTTTGATTAGGCGGACCGCTACCGCGGATCCCCCTAATCAAACCCTATACCCTTTCCCTTGCTTCTCTTTCGAAGGCGGCAAGACAAAAAGACACCCTAGAGGGGCCGAGTGAACCCTTTTTGGGGGCCGGGTATCCTAAAACGGGACGGGAAAGGGTTTAGGGTTTGATTAGGCGGGCCGCTACCGCGGATCCCCTAATCAAACCCTAAACCCTTTCCCTTGCTTCTCATTCGAGGCGGCAAGACAAAAAGACACCCTAGAGGGGCCGAGTGAACCCTTTTTTGGGGGCCGGGTATCCTAAAACGGGACGGGAAAGGGTTTAGGGTTTCATTAGGCGGGCCGCCACGCGGATCCCCCTAATCAAACCCTAAACCCTTTCCCTTGCTTCTCATTCGAAGGCGGTAAGACAAAAAGACACCCTAGAGGGGCCGAGTGAACCCTTTTGGGGGGGACCGGGTATCCTAAAACGGGACGGGAAAGGGTTTATGGTTTAATTAGGCGAACCGCTACAGCGGATCCCCCTAATCAAACCCTAAACCCTTTCCCTTGCTTCTCATTCGAAGGCGGCAAGACAAAAAGACACCCTAGAGGGGCCGAGTGAACCCTTTTTTGGGGGGCCGGGTATCGTAAAACGGGACGGGAAAGGGTTTAGGGTTTGATTAGGCGGACCGCTACCGCGGATCCCCTTAATCAAACCCTAAACCCTTTCCCTTGCTTCTCATTCGAAGGCGGCAAGACAAAAAGACAACCTAGAGGGGTCGAGCAAACCCTTTTTTGGCGGGCCGGGTATCCTAAAACGGGACGGGAAGGGTTTAGAGTTTAATTAGGCGAATGGCTACGGTGGATCCCCCTAATCAAACACTTAACCATTTCCCTTGCTTCTCATTCGAAGGCGGCAAGACAAAAAGACACCCTAGAGGGGCCGAGTGAACCCTTTTTTGGGGGGACGGGTATCCTAAAACGGGACGAGAAAGGGTTTAGGGTTTGATTAGGCGGACCGCTACCGCGGATCCCCCTAATTAAAACCCTAAACCCTTTTCCTTGCTTCTCATTTGAAGGCGGCAAGACAAAAAGACACCTTAGAGGGGCCAAGTGAAACCTTTTTCAGGGGGTCGGGTTTCCTAAAACGGGACGGGAAAGGGTTTAGGGTTTGATTAGGCGGACCGCTACCGCGGATCCCCCTAATCAAACCCTAAACTCTTTCCCTTGCTTCTCATTATAGGCGGCAAGACAAAAAGACACCCTAGAGGGGCCGAGTGAACCCTTATTTTGGGGGCGGGGTATCCTAAAATGGGACGGGAAAGGGTTTAGGGTTTGAAGGCGGACCGCTACTGTGGATCCCCCTAGTCAAACCCTAAACCCTTTCCCTTGCTTCTCTTTCGAAGGCGGCAAGACAAACAGACACCCTAGAGGGGCCGAGTGAACCCTTTTTGGGGGGACCGGGTATCCTAAAACGGGACGAGAAAGGGTTTAGGGTTTGATTAGGCGGACCTCTACCGCGGATCCCCCTAATTAAACCCTAATCTCTTCCCCTTGCTTCTTATTCGAAGGCGGCAAGAGAAAAAGACACCCTAGAAGGGCCGAGTGAACCCTTTTTGGGGGGACCGGGTATCCTAAAACGGGAGGGGAAAGGGTTTAGGGTTTGATTAGGATCCCTCTAATCAAACTCTAAACCCTTTCCTCGCTTCTCATTCGAAGGCAGCAAGACAAAAAGACACCCTAGAGAGGCCGAGTGAACCCTTTTGGGGGGACCGGGTATCCTAAAACGGGACGGGAAAGGGTTTAGGGTTTGATTAGGCGGACCGCTACCGCGGATCCCCCTAATCAAACCCTATACCCTTTCCCTTGCTTCTCATTCGAAACCGGCAAGACAAAAAGACACCTTAGTGGGGCCGAGTGAACCCTTTTTTGGGGGGCCGGGTATCCTAAAACGGGACGGGAAAGGGTTTAGGGTTTGATTAGGCGGGCCGCTACCGCGGATCCCCCTAATAAAACCCTAAACCCTTTCCCTTGCTTCTCATTCGAAGGCGGCAAGACAAAAAGACACCCTAGAGGGGCCGAGTGAACCCTTTTTTGGGGGGCTGGGTATCCTAAAACGGAACGGGAAAGGGTTTAGGGTTTGATTAGGCGGGCCGCTACCGCGGATCCCCCTAATCAAACCCCAAACCCTTTCCCTTGCTTCTCATTCGAAGGCGGCAAGAAAAAAAGACACCCTAGAGGGGCCGAGTGAACCCTTTTTGGGGGGCCGGGTATCCTAGAACGGGACGGGAAAGGGTTTATGGTTTAATTAGGCGAACCGCTACAGCGGATCCCCCTAATCAAACCCTAAACCCTTTCCCTTGCTTCTCATTCCAAGGCGGCAAGACAAAAAGACACCCTAGAGGGGCCGAGTGAACCCTTTTTTGGGGGGCCGGGTATCCTAAAACGGGACGGGAAAGGGTTTAGGGTTTGATTAGGCGGACCGCTACCGCGGATCCCCTTAATCAAACCCTAAACCCTTTCCCTTGCTTCTCATTCGAAGGCGGCAAGACAAAAAGACACCCTAGAGAGGCCGAGTGAACCCTTTTTGGGGGGCCGGGTATCCTAAAACGGGACGGGAAAGGGTTTAGGGTTTGATTAGGCGGACCGCTACCGCGTATCCCCTTAATCAAACCCTAAACCCTTTCCCTTGCTTCTCATTCGAAGGCGGCAAGACAAAAAGACAACCTAGAGGGGTCGAGCGAACCCTTCTTTGGCGGGCCGGGTATCCTAAAACGGGACGGGAAGGGTTTAGAGTTTAAATAGGCGAATAGCTACGGTGGATCCCCCTAATCAAACACTTAACCATTTCCCTTGCTTCTCATTCGAAGGCGACAAGACAAAAAGACACCCTAGAGGGGCCGAGTGAACCCTTTTTTGGGGGGGACGAGTATCCTAAAACGGGACGAGAAAGGGTTTAGGGTTTGATTAGGCGGACCGCTACCGAGGATCCCCCTAATTAAAACCCTAAACCTTTTTCCTTGCTTCTCATTTGAAGGCGGCAAGACAAAAAGACACCCTAGAGGGGCCAAGTGAAACCTTTTTCAGGGGGTCGGGTTTCCTAAAACGGGACGGGAAAGGGTTTAGGGTTTGATTAGGCGGACCGCTACCGCGGATCCCCCTAATCAAACCCTAAACTCTTTCCCTTGCTTCTCATTATAGGCGGCAAGACAAAAAGACACCCTAGAGGGGCCGAGTGAACCCTTTTTTTGGGGGCGGGGTATCCTAAAATGGGACGGGAAAGGGTTTAGGGTTTGAAGGCGGACCGCTACTGTGGATCCCCCTAGTCAAACCCTAAACCCTTTCCTTTGCTTCTCTTTCGAAAGCGGCAAGACAAACAGACACCCTAGAGGGGCCGAGTGAACCCTTTTTGGGGGGACCGGGTATCCTAAAACGGGACGAGAAAGGGTTTAGGGTTTGATTAGGCGGACCTCTACCGCGGATCCCCCTAATTAAACCCTAATCTCTTCCCCTTGCTTCTTATTCGAAGGCGGCAAGAGAAAAATACACCCTAGAAGGGCCGAGTGAACCCTTTATGGGGGGACCGGGTATCCTAAAACGGGAGGGGAAAGGGTTTAGGGTTTGATTAGGATCCCTCTAATCAAACTCTAAACCCTTTCCCTTGCTTCTCATTCGAAGGCAGCAAGACAAAAAGACACCCTAGAGAGGCCGAGTGAACCCTTTTGGGGGGGCCGGGTATCCTAAAACGGGACGGGAAAGGGTTTAGTGTTTGATTAGGCGGACCGCTACCGCGGATCCCCCTAATCAAACCCTATACCCTTTCCCTTGCTTCTCATTCGAAAGCGGCAAGACAAAAAGACACCCTAAAGGGGCCGAGTGAACCCTTTTTTGGGGGGCCGGGTATCCTAAAACGGGACGGGAAAGGGTTTAGGGTTTGATTAGGCGGGCCGCTACCGCGGATCCCCCTAATCAAACCCTAAACCATTTCCCTTGCTTCTCATTCGAAGGCGGCAAGACAAAAAGACACCCTAGAGGGGCCGAGTGAACCCTTTTTTGGGGGGCCGGGTATCCTAAAACGGGACGAGAAAGGGTTTAGGGTTTGATTAGGCGGGCCGCTACCGCGGATCCCCCGAATCAAAACCTAAACCCTTTCCCTTGCTTCTCATTCGAAGGCGGCAAGACAAAAAGACACCCTAGAGGGGCCGAGTGAACACTTTTGGGGGCCGGGTATCCTAGAACGGGACGGAAAGGGTTTATGGTTTAATTAGGCGAACCGCTACAGCGGATCCCCTAATCAAACCCTAAACCCTTTCCCTTGCTTCTCATTCGAAGGCGGCAAGACAAAAAGACACCCTAGAGGGGCCGAGTGAACCCTTTTTTGGGGGCCGGGTATCCTAAAACGGGACGGGAAAGGGTTTAGGGTTTGATTAGGCGGACCGCTACCGCGGATCCCCTTAATCAAACCCTAAACCCTTTCCCTTGCTTCTCATTCGAAGGCGGCAAGACAAAAAGACAACCTAGAGGGGTCGAGCGAACCCTTTTTTGGCGGGCCGGGTATCCTAAAACGGGATGGGAAGGGTTTAGAGTTTAATTAGGCGAATAGCTACGGTGGATCCCCCTAATCAAACACTTAACCATTTCCCTTGCTTCTCATTCGAAGGCGGCAAGACAAAAAGACACCCTAGAGGGGCCGACTGAACCCTTTTTGGGGGACCGAGTATCCTAAAACGGGACGAGAAAGGGTTTAGGGTTTGATTAGGCGGACCGCTACCGCGGATCCCCCTAATTAAAACCCTAAACCCTTTTCCTTGCTTCTCATTTGAAGGCGGCAAGACAAAAAGACACCCTAGAGGGGCCAAGTGAAACCTTTTTCAGGGGGTCGGGTTTCCTAAAACGGGACGGGAAAGGGTTTAGGGTTTGATTAGGCGGACCGCTACCGCGGATCCCCCTAATCAAACCCTAAACTCTTTCCCTTGCTTCTCATTATAGGCGGTAAGACAAAAAGACACCCTAGAGGGGCCGAGTGAACCCTTTTTTTGGGGGCGGGGTATCCTAAAATGGGACGGGAAAGGGTTTAGGGTTTGAAGGCGGACCACATCGTGGATCCCCCTAGTCAAACCCTAAACCCTTTCCCTTGCTTCTCTTTCGAAGGCGGCAAGACAAACAGACACCCTAGAGGGGCCGAGTGAACCCTTTTTGGGGGGACCGGGTATCCTAAAACGGGACGAGAAAGGGTTTAGGGTTTGATTAGGCGGACCTCTACCGCGGATCCCCCCAATTAAACCCTAATCTCTTCCCCTTGCTTCTTATTCGAAGGCGGCAAGAGAAAAAGACACCCTAGAAGGGCCGAGTGAACCCTTTTTGGGGGGACCGGGTATCCTAAAACGGGAGGGGAAAGGGTTTAGGGTTTGATTAGGATCCCTCTAATCAAACTCTAAACCCTTTCCCTTGCTTCTCATTCGAAGGCAGCAAGACAAAAAGACACCCTAGAGAGGCCGAGTGAACCCTTTTGGGGGGGCCGGGTATCCTAAAACGGGACGGGAAAGGGTTTAGTGTTTGATTAGGCGGACCGCTACCGCGGATCCCCCTAATCAAACCCTATACCCTTTCCCTTGCTTCTCATTCGAAAGCGGCAAGACAAAAAGACACCCTAGAGGGGCCGAGTGAACCCTTTTTGGGGGGCCGGGTATCCTAAAACGGGACGGGAAAGGGTTTAGGGTTTGATTAGGCGGGCCGCTACCGCGGATCCCCCTAATCAAACCCTAAACCCTTTCCCTTGCTTCTCATTCGAAGGCGGCAAGACAAAAAGACACCCTAGAGGGGCCGAGTGAACACTTTTTGGGGGGCCGGGTATCCTAGAACGGGACGGGAAAGGGTTTATGGTTTAATTAGGCGAACCGCTACAGCGGATCCCCCTAATCAAACCCTAAACCCTTTCCCTTGCTTCTCATTCGAAGGCGGCAAGACAAAAAGACACCCTAGAGGGGCCGAGTGAACCCTTTTTTGGGGGGCCGGGTATCCTAAAACGGGACGGGAAAGGGTTTAGGGTTTGATTAGGCGGACGCCACCGCGGATCCCCTTAATCAAACCCTAAACCCTTTCCCTTGCTTCTCATTCGAAGGCGGCAAGACAAAAAGACAACCTAGAGGGGTCGAGCGAACCCTTTTTTGGCGGGCCGGGTATCCTAAAACGGGACGGGAAGGGTTTAGAGTTTAATTAGGCGAATAGCTACGGTGGATCCCCCTAATCAAACACTTAACCATTTCCCTTGCTTCTCATTCGAAGGCGGCAAGACAAAAAGACACCCTAGAGGGGCCGAGTGAACCCTTTTTTGGGGGGACGAGTATCCTAAAACGGGACGAGAAAGGGTTTAGGGTTTGATTAGGCGGACCGCTACCGCGGATCCCCCTAATTAAAACCCTAAACCCTTTTCCTTGCTTCTCATTTGAAGGCGGCAAGACAAAAAGACACCCTAGAGGGGCCAAGTGAAACCTTTTCGGGGGTCGGGTTTCCTAAAACGGGACGGGAAAGGGTTTAGGGTTTGATTAGGCGGACCGCTACCGCGGATCCCCCTAATCAAACCCTAAACTCTTTCCCTTGCTTCTCATTATAGGCGGCAAGACAAAAAGACACCCTAGAGGGGCCGAGTGAACCCTTTTTTTGGGGGCGGGGTATCCTAAAATGGGACGGGAAAGGGTTTAGGGTTTGAAGGCGGACGCACATCGTGGATCCCCTAGTCAAACCCTAAACCCTTTCCCTTGCTTCTCTTTCGAAGGCGGCAAGACAAACAGACACCCTAGAGGGGCCGAGTGAACCCTTTTTGGGGGGACCGGGTATCCTAAAACGGGACGAGAAAGGGTTTAGGGTTTGATTAGGCGGACCTCTACCGCGGATCCCCCTAATTAAATCCTAATCTCTTCCCCTTGCTTCTTATTCGAAGGCGGCAAGAGAAAAAGACACCCTAGAAGGGCCGAGTGAACCCTTTTTGGGGGGACCGGGTATCCTAAAACGGGAGGGGAAAGGGTTTAGGGTTTGATTAGGATCCCTCTAATCAAACTCTAAACCCTTTCCCTTGCTTCTCAATCGAAGGCAGCAAGACAAAAAGACACCCTAGAGAGGCCGAGTGAACCCTTTTGGGGGGACCGGGTATCCTAAAACGGGACGGGAAAGGGTTTAGTGTTTGATTAGGCGGACCGCTACCGCGGATCCCCCTAATCAAACCATATATCCTTTCCCTTGCTTCTCATTCGAAAGCGGCAAGACAAAAAGACACCCTAGAGGGGCCGAGTGAACCCTTTTTTGGGGGGCCGGGTATCCTAAAACGGGACGGGTAAGGGTTTAGGGTTTTATTAGGCGGGCCTCTACCGCGGATCCCCCTAATCAAACCCTAAACCATTTCCCTTGCTTCTCATTCGAAGGCGGCAAGACAAAAAGACACCCTAGAGGGGCCGAGTGAACCCTTTTTTGGGGGGCCGGGTATCCTAAAACGGGACGGGAAAGGGTTTAGGGTTTGATTAGGCGGGCCGCTACCGCGGATCCCCCTAATCAAACCCTAAACCCTTTCCCTTGCTTCTCATTTGAAGGCGGCAAGACAAAAAGACACCCTAGAGGGGCCGAGTGAACCCTTTTTGGGGGGGCCGGGTATCCTAGAACGGCACGGGAAAGGGTTTATGGTTTAATTAGGCGAACCGCTACAGCGGATCCCCCTAATCAAACCCTAAACCCTTTCCCTTGCTTCTCATTCGAAGGCGGCAAGACAAAAAGACACCCTAGAGGGGCCGAGTGAACCCTTTTTTGGGGGGCCGGGTATCCTAAAACGGGACGGGAAAGGGTTCAGGGTTTGATTAGGCGGACCGCTATCGCGGATCCCCTTAATCAAACCCTAAACCCTTTCCCTTGCTTCTCATTCGAAGGCGGCAAGACAAAAAGACAACCTAGAGGGGTCGAGCGAACCCTTTTTTGGCGGGCCGGGTATCCTAAAACGGGACGGGAAGGGTTTAGAGTTTAATTAGGCGAATAGCTACGGTGGATCCCCCTAGTCAAACACTTAACCATTTCCCTTGCTTCTCATTCGAAGGCGGCAAGACAAAAAGACACCCTAGAGGGGCCGAGTGAACCCTTTTTGGGGGGACGGGTATCCTAAAACGGGACGAGAAAGGGTTTAGGGTTTGATTAGACGGACCGCTACCGCGGATCCCCCTAATTAAAACCCTAAACCCTTTTCCTTGCTTCTCATTTGAAGGCGGCAAGACAAAAAGACACCCTAGAGGGGCCAAGTGAAACCTTTTCGGGGGGTCGGGTTTCCTAAACGGGACGAGAAAGGGTTTAGGGTTTGATTAGGCGGACCGCTACCGCGGATCCCCCTAATCAAACCCTAAACTCTTTCCCTTGCTTCTCATTATAGGCGGCAAGACAAAAAGACACCCTAGAGGGGCCGAGTGAACCCTTTTTTTGGGGGCGGGGTATCCTAAAATGGGACGGGAAAGGGTTTAGGGTTTGAAGGCGGACCGCTACTGTGGATCCCCCTAGTCAAACCCTAAACCCTTTCCCTTGCTTCTCTTTCGAAGGCGGCAAGACAAACAGACACCCTAGAGGGGCCGAGTGATCCCTTTTGGGGAACCAGGGTATCCTAAAACGGGACGAGAAAGGGTTTATGGTTTGATTAGGCGGACCTCTACCGCGGATCCCCCTAATTAAACCCTAATCTCTTCCCCTTGCTTCTTATTCGAAGGCGGCAAGAGAAAAAGACACCCTAGAAGGGCCAAGTGAACCCTTTTTGGGGGACCAGGGTATCCTAAAACGGGAGGGGAAAGGGTTTAGGGTTTGATTAGGATCCCTCTAATCAAACTCTAAACCCTTTCCCTTGCTTCTCATTCGAAGGCAGCAAGACAAAAAGACACACTAGAGAGGCCTAGTGAACCCTTTTGGGGGGACCGGGTATCCTAAAACGGCACGGGAAAGGGTTTAGGGTTTGATTAGGCGGACCGCTACCGCGGATCCCCCTAATCAAACCCTAAACCCTTTCCCTTGCTTCTCATTCGAAGGCGGCAAGACAAAAAGACACCCTAGAGGGGCCGAGTGAACCCTTTTTTGGGGGGCCGGGTATCCTAAAACGGGACGGGAAAGGGTTTAGGGTTTGATTAGGCGGGCCGCTACCGCGGATCCCCCTAATCAAACCCTAAACCCTTTCCCTTGCTTCTCATTCGAAGGCGGCAAGACAAAAGACACCCTAGAGGGGCCGAGTGAACCCTTTTTTTGGGGGCGGGTATCCTAGAACGGGACGGGAAAGGGTTTATGGTTTAATTAGGCGAACCGCTACAGCGGATCCCCCTAATCAAACCCTAAACCCTTTCCCTTGCTTCTCATTCGAAGCCGGCAAGACAAAAAGACACCCTAGAGGGGCCGAGTGAACCCTTTTTTAGGGGGCCGGGTATCCTAAAATGGGACGGGAAAGGGTTTAGGGTTTGATTAGGCGGACCGCTACCGCGGATCCCCCTAATCAAACCCCAAACCCTTTCCCTTACTTCTCATTTGAAGGCGGCAAGACAAAAAGACACCCTTGAGGGGAGGAGTGAACCCTTTTTTGGGGGGCCAGGTATCCTAAAACGGTCGGTAAAGGGTTTAGGGTTTGATTAGGATCCCCCTAATCAAACCCTAAACCCTTGCCCTTGCTTCTCATTTGAAGGCGGCAAGACAAAAAGACATCCTAGAGGGGCCGAGTGAACCCTTTTTTGGGGGGCCGGGTATCCTAAAACGGGACGGGAAAGGGTTTACGGTTTGATTAGGATCTCCCTAAACAAACCCTAAACCCTTTCCCTTGCTTCTCATTTGAAGGCGGCAAGAAAAAAAGACACCCTAGAGGGGCCGAGTGAACCCTTTTTGGGGGGGGGACCGGGTATCCTAAAACGGGACGGGAAAGGGTTTAGGGTTTGATTAGGCGGACCGCTACCGTGGATCCCCTTAATCAAACCCTAAACCCTTTCCCTTTCTTCTCATTCCAAGGCGGCAAGACAAAAAGACACCCTGGAGGGGTCGAGTGAACCCTTTTTAGGGGGCCGGGTATCCTAAAATGGGACGGGAAAGGGTTTATGATTTAATTAGGTGAACCGCTATAGCGGATCCCCCTAATCAAACCCTAAACCCTTTCCCTTGCTTCTCATTCGAAGGCGGAAAGACAAAAAGACATCCTAGAGGGGCCGAGTGAACCCTTTTTGGGGGGGGCGGGTATCCTAAAACGGGACGGGAAAGGGTTTAGGGTTTGATTAGGCGGACCGCTACCGCGGATCCCCCTAATTAAACCCTAATCTCTTCCCCGTGCTTCTTATTCGAAGGCGGCAAGAGAAAAAGACACCCTAGAAGGGCCGAGTGAACCCTTTTTGGGGGGACCGGGTATCCTAAAACGGGAGGGGAAAGGGTTTAGGGTTTGATTAGGATCCCTCTAATCAAACTCTAAAACCTTTCCCTTGCTTCTCATTCGAAGGCAACAATACAAAAGACACCCTAGAGAGGCCGAGTGAACCCTTTTGTGGGGACCGGGTATCCTAAAACAAGACGGGAAAGGGTTTATGGTTGGATTAGGCGGACCGCTACTGCAGATCCCCCTAATCAAACCCTATACCCTTCCCCTTGCTTCTCATTAGAAGGCGGCAAGACAAAAAGACACCCTAGAGGGGCCGAGTGAACCCTTTTTTGGGTGGCCGGGTATCCTAAAACGGGACGGGAAAGGGATTAGGGTTTGATTAGGCGGACTGCTACCGCGGATCCCCCTAATCAAACCCTCAACCCTTTCCCTTGCTTCTCATTCGAAGGCGGCAAGACAAAAAGACCCCCTTGAGGGGCCGAGTTAACCCTTTTTGGGGGAACGGGTATCCTAAAACGGGACGGGAAAGGGTTTAGGGATTGATTAGGCGGACCGCTACCATGGATCCCCTTAATCAAACCCTAAACCCTTTCCCTTGCTTCTCATTCCAAGGCGACAAGACAAAAAGACACCCTAGAGGGGTCGAGTGAACCCTTTTAGGGGTCGGGTATCTAAACGGGACGGGAAAGGGTTTTTGGTTTAATTAGGCAAACCGCTATAGCGGATCCCCCTAATCAAACCCTAAACCCTTTCCCTTGCTTCTCATTCGAAGGCGGCAAGACAAAAAGACACACTAGAGGGGCCGAGTGAACCCTTTTTTGGTGGGTCGGGTATCCTAAAACGGGACGAGAAAGGGTTTAGGGTTTGATTAGGCGGACCGCTACCACGGATCCCCCTAATCAAACCCTAAACCCTTTCCCTTGCTTCTGATTTGAAGGCGGCAAGACAAAAAGACACTCTAAAGGGGCGGAGTGAACCCTTTTTTGGGGGGCTGGGTATCCTAAAATGGTCGGGAAAGGGTTTAGGGTTTGATTAAGAACCCCCAAATCAAACCCTAAACCCTTTCCCTTGCTTCTCATTTGAAGGCGGTAAGACAAAGAGACAACCTAGAGGGGCCGAGTGAACCCTTTTTTGGGGGGCCGGGTATCCTAAAACGGGACGGGAAAGGGTTTAGGGTTTGATTAGGATCCCCCTAATCAAACGCTAAGCCCTTTCCCTTGCTTCTCATTCGAAGGCGGCAAGACAAAAAGACACCCTAGAGGGGCCGAGTGAACCCTTTTTTGGGGGGCCGGGTATCCTAAAATGGGACGGGAAAGGGTTTAGGGTTTGAAGGCGGACCGCTACTGCGGATCCCCCTAGTCAAACCCTAAACGCTTTCCCTTGCTTCTCATTCTAAGGCGACATGACAAAAAGACACACTAGAGGGGCCGAGCGAACCCTTTTTGGGGGGACCGGGTATCCTAAAACGGGATTGGAAAGGGTTTAGGGTTTGATTAGGCGGACCGCTACCGCGGATCCCCCTCATTAAACCCTAATCCCTTCCCCTTTCTTCTTATTCGAAGGCGGCAAGAGAAAAAGACACCCTAGAAGGGCCGAGTGAACCCTTTTTGGGGGGACTGGGTATCCTAAAACGGGACGGGAAAGGGTTGAGGGTTTGATTAGGCAGACCGCTACCGCGGATCCCCCTAATCAAACCCTATACTCTTTCCCTTGCTTCTCATTCGAAGGTGGCAAGACAAAAAGACACCCTAGAGGGGCCGAGTGAACCCTTTTTTGGGGGGCCGGGTATCCTAAAACGGGACGGGAAAGAGTTCAGGGTTTGATTAGGCGGACCGCTACCGCGGATCCCCTTAATCAAACCCTAAACCCTTTCCCTTGCTTCTCATTCGAAGGCGGCAAGACAAAAAGACAACCTAGAGGGGTCGAGCGAACCCTTTTTTGGCGGGCCGGGTATCCTAAAACGGGACGGGAAGGGTTTAGAGTTTAATTAGGCGAATAGCTACGGTGGATCCCCCTAGTCAAACACTTAACCATTTCCCTTGCTTCTCATTCGAAGGCGGCAAGACAAAAAGACACCCTAGAGGGGCCGAGTGAACCCTTTTTTGGGGGGACGAGTATCCTAAAACGGGACGAGAAAGGGTTTAGGGTTTGATTAGACGGACCGCTACCGCGGATCCCCCTAATTAAAACCCTAAACCCTTTTCCTTGCTTCTCATTTGAAGGCGGCAAGACAAAAAGACACCCTAGAGGGGCCAAGTGAAACCTTTTTCAGGGGGTCGGGTTTCCTAAAACGGGACGAGAAAGGGTTTAGGGTTTGATTAGGCGGACCGCTACCGCGGATCCCCTAATCAAACCCTAAACTCTTTCCCTTGCTTCTCATTATAGGCGGCAAGACAAAAAGACACCCTAGAGGGGCCGAGTGAACCCTTTTTTTTGGGGCGGGGTATCCTAAAATGGGACGGGAAAGGGTTTAGGGTTTGAAGGCGGACCGCTACTGTGGATCCCCCTAGTCAAATCCTAAACCCTTTCCCTTGCTTCTCTTTCGAAGGCGGCAAGACAAAAAGACACCCTAGAGGGGCCGAGTGATCCCTTTTTGGGGGACCGGGTATCCTAAAACGGGACGGGAAAGGGTTTAGGGTTTGATTAGGCGGACCTCTACCGCGGATCCCCCTAATTAAACCCTAATCTCTTCCCCTTGCTTCTTATTCGAAGGCGGCAAGAGAAAAAGACACCCTAGAAGGGCCAAGTGAACCCTTTTTGGGGGGACCGGGTATCCTAAAACGGGAGGGGAAAGGGTTTAGGGTTTGATTAGGATCCCTCTAATCAAACTCTAAACCCTTTCCCTTGCTTCTCATTCGAAGGCAGCAAGACAAAAAGACACCCTAGAGAGGCCGAGTGAACCCTTTTGGGGGGACCGGGTATCCTAAAACGGCACGGGAAAGGGTTTAGGGTTTGATTAGGCGGACCGCTACCGCGGATCCCCCTAATCAAACCCTAAACCCTTTCCCTTGCTTCTCATTCGAAGGCGGCAAGACAAAAAGACACCCTAGAGGGGCCGAGTGAACCCTTTTTTGGGGGGCCGGGTATCCTAAAACGGGACGGGAAAGGGTTTAGGGTTTGATTAGGCGGGCCGCTACCGCGGATCCCCCTAATCAAACCCTAAACCCTTTCCCTTGCTTCTCATTCGAAGGCGGCAAGACAAAAAGACACCCTAGAGGGGCCGAGTGAACTTTTTTTGGGGGGCCGGGTATCCTAGAACGGGACGGGAAAGGGTTTATGGTTTAATTAGGCGAACCGCTACAGCGGATCCCCCTAATCAAACCCTAAACCCTTTCCCTTGCTTCTCATTCGAAGCCGGCAAGACAAAAAGACACCCTAGAGGGGCCGAGTGAACCCTTTTTTAGGGGGCCGGGTATCCTAAAATGGGACGGGAAAGGGTTTAGGGTTTGATTAGGCGGACCGCTACCGCGGATCCCCCTAATCAAACCCCAAACCCTTTCCCTTACTTCTCATTTGAAGGCGGCAAGACAAAAAGACACCCTTGAGGGGAGGAGTGAACCCTTTTTTGGGGGGCCAGGTA
This sequence comes from Silene latifolia, assembly GCF_048544455.1. NCBI lineage: Eukaryota > Viridiplantae > Streptophyta > Magnoliopsida > Caryophyllales > Caryophyllaceae > Silene > Silene latifolia. The sequence goes on along the minus strand of NC_133538.1, from coordinate 118,412,279 downwards.
TCCTAAAACGGTCGGTAAAGGGTTTAGGGTTTGATTAGGATCCCCCTAATCAAACCCTAAACCCTTCCCCTTGCTTCTCATTTGAAGGCGGCAAGACAAAAAGACATCCTAGAGGGGCCGAGTGAACCCTTTTTGGGGGGGGACCGGGTATCCTAAAACGGGACGGGAAAGGGTTTAGGGTTTGATTAGGCGGACCGCTACCGTGGATCCCCTTAATCAAACCCTAAACCCTTTCCCTTGCTTCTCATTCCAAGGCGGCAAGACAAAAAGACACCCTGGAGGGGTCGAGTGAACCCTTTTTAGGGGGCCGGGTATCCTAAAATGGGACGGGAAAGGGTTTATGATTTAATTAGGTGAACCGCTATAGCGGATCCCCCTAATCAAACCCTAAACCCTTTCCCTTGCTTCTCATTCGAAGGCGGAAAGACAAAAAGACACCCTAGAGGGGCCGAGTGAACCCTTTTTGGGGGGGCCGGGTATCCTAAAACGGGACGGGAAAGGGTTTAGGGTTTGATTAGGCGGACCGCTACCGCGGATCCCCCTAATTAAACCCTAATCTCTTCCCCGTGCTTCTTATTCGAAGGCGGCAAGAGAAAAAGACACCCTAGAAGGGCCGAGTGAACCCTTTTTGGGGGGACCGGGTATCCTAAAACGGGAGGGGAAAGGGTTTAGGGTTTGATTAGGATCCCTCTAATCAAACTCTAAAACCTTTCCCTTGCTTCTCATTCGAAGGCAACAATACAAAAGACACCCTAGAGAGGCCGAGTGAACCCTTTTGGGGGGACCGGGTATCCTAAAACAAGACGGGAAAGGGTTTATGGTTGGATTAGGCGGACCGCCTGCAGCAGATCCCCTAATCAAACCCTATACCCTTCCCCTTGCTTCTCATTAGAAGGCGGCAAGACAAAAAGACACCCTAGAGGGGCCGAGTGAACCCTTTTTTGGGTGGCCGGGTATCTTAAAACGGGACGGGAAAGGGATTAGGGTTTGATTAGGCGGACCGCTACCGCGGATCCCCCTAATCAAACCCTCAACCCTTTCCCTTGCTTCTCATTCGAAGGCGGCAAGACAAAAAGACACCCTAGAGGGGCCGAGTGAACCCTTTTTTGGGGGGCCGGGTATCCTAAAACGGGACGGGAAAGGGTTTAGGGTTTGAAGGCGGACCGCTCTGCGGATCCCCTAGTCAAACCCTAAACGCTTTCCTTGCTTCTCATTCTAAGGCGACATGACAAAAAGACACACTAGAGGGGCCGAGCGAACCCTTTTTGGGGGGACCGGGTATCCTAAAACGGGATTGGAAAGGGTTTAGGGTTTGATTAGGCGGACCGCTACCGCGGATCCCCCTCATTAAACCCTAATCCCTTCCCCTTTCTTCTTATTCGAAGGCGGCAAGAGAAAAAGACACCCTAGAAGGGCCGAGTGAACCCTTTTTGGGGGGACTGGGTATCCTAAAACGGGACGGGAAAGGGTTGAGGGTTTGATTAGGCAGACCGCTACCGCGGATCCCCCTAATCAAACCCTATACTCTTTCCCTTGCTTCTCATTCGAAGGTGGCAAGACAAAAAGACACCCTAGAGGGGCCGAGTGAACCCTTTTTTGGGGGGCCGGGTATCCTAAAACGGGACGGGAAAGAGTTCAGGGTTTGATTAGGCGGACCGCTACCGCGGATCCCCTTAATCAAACCCTAAACCCTTTCCCTTGCTTCTCATTCGAAGGCGGCAAGACAAAAAGACAACCTAGAGGGGTCGAGCGAACCCTTTTTTGGCGGGCCGGGTATCCTAAAACGGGACGGGAAGGGTTTAGAGTTTAATTAGGCGAATAGCTACGGTGGATCCCCCTAGTCAAACACTTAACCATTTCCCTTGCTTCTCATTCGAAGGCGGCAAGACAAAAAGACACCCTAGAGGGGCCGAGTGAACCCTTTTTTGGGGGGACGAGTATCCTAAAACGGGACGAGAAAGGGTTTAGGGTTTGATTAGACGGACCGCTACCGCGGATCCCCCTAATTAAAACCCTAAACCCTTTTCCTTGCTTCTCATTTGAAGGCGGCAAGACAAAAAGACACCCTAGAGGGGCCAAGTGAAACCTTTTTCAGGGGGTCGGGTTTCCTAAAACGGGACGAGAAAGGGTTTAGGGTTTGATTAGGCGGACCGCTACCGCGGATCCCCCTAATCAAACCCTAAACTCTTTCCCTTGCTTCTCATTATAGGCGGCAAGACAAAAAGACACCCTATAGGGGCCGAGTGAACCCTTTTTTTTGGGGCGGGGTATCCTAAAATGGGACGGGAAAGGGTTTAGGGTTTGAAGGCGGACCGCTACTGTGGATCCCCCTAGTCAAATCCTAAACCCTTTCCCTTGCTTCTCTTTCGAAGGCGGCAAGACAAACAGACACCCTAGAGGGGCCGAGTGATCCCTTTTTGGGGGGACCGGGTATCCTAAAACGGGACGAGAAAGGGTTTATGGTTTGATTAGGCGGACCTCTACCGCGGATCCCCCTAATTAAACCCTAATCTCTTCCCCTTGCTTCTTATTCGAAGGCGGCAAGAGAAAAAGACACCCTAGAAGGGCCAAGTGAACCCTTTTTGGGGGGACCGGGTATCCTAAAACGGGAGGGGAAAGGGTTTAGGGTTTGATTAGGATCCCTCTAATCAAACTCTAAACCCTTTCCCTTGCTTCTCATTCGAAGGCAGCAAGACAAAAAGACACCCTAGAGAGGCCGAGTGAACCCTTTTGGGGGGACCGGGTATCCTAAAACGGGACGGGAAAGGGTTTATGGTTTGATTAGGCGGACCGCTACCGCGGATCCCCCTAATCAAACCCTAAACCCTTTCCCTTGCTTCTCATTCGAAGGCGGCAAGACAAAAAGACACCCTAGAGGGGCCGAGTGAACCCTTTTTTGGGGGGCCGGGTATCCTAAAACGGGACGGGAAAGGGTTTAGGGTTTGATTAGGCGGGCCGCTACCGCGGATCCCCCTAATCAAACCCTAAACCCTTTCCCTTGCTTCTCATTCGAAGGCGGCAAGACAAAAAGACACCCTAGAGGGGCCGAGTGAACTTTTTTTGGGGGGCCGGGTATCCTAGAACGGGACGGGAAAGGGTTTATGGTTTAATTAGGCGAACCGCTACAGCGGATCCCCCTAATCAAACCCTAAACCCTTTCCCTTGCTTCTCATTCGAAGCCGGCAAGACAAAAAGACACCCTAGAGGGGCCGAGTGAACCCTTTTTGGGGGGCCGGGTATCCTAAAATGGGACGGGAAAGGGTTTAGGGTTTGATTAGGCGGACCGCTACCGCGGATCCCCTAATCAAACCCTAAACCCTTTCCCTTACTTCTCATTTGAAGGCGGCAAGACAAAAAGACACCCTTGAGGGGAGGAGTGAACCCTTTTTTGGGGGGCCAGGTATCCTAAAACGGTCGGTAAAGGGTTTAGGGTTTGATTAGGATCCCCCTAATCAAACCCTAAACCCTTCCCCTTGCTTCTCATTTGAAGGCGGCAAGACAAAAAGACATCCTAGAGGGGCCGAGTGAACCCTTTTGGGGGGGACCGGGTATCCTAAAACGGGACGGGAAAGGGTTTAGGGTTTGATTAGGCGGACCGCTACCGTGGATCCCCCTAATCAAACCCTAAACCCTTTCCCTTGCTTCTCATTCCAAGGCGGCAAGACAAAAAGACACCCTGGAGGGGTCGAGTGAACCCTTTTTAGGGGGCCGGGTATCCTAAAATGGGACGGGAAAGGGTTTATGATTTAATTAGGTGAACCGCTATAGCGGATCCCCCTAATCAAACCCTAAACCCTTTCCCTTGCTTCTCATTCGAAGGCGGAAAGACAAAAAGACACCCTAGAGGGGCCGAGTGAACCCTTTTGGGGGGCCGGGTATCCTAAAACGGGACGGGAAAGGGTTTAGGGTTTGATTAGGCGGACCGCTACCGCGGATCCCCCTAATTAAACCCTAATCTCTTCCCGTGCTTCTTATTCAAGGCGGCAAGAGAAAAAGACACCCTAGAAGGGCCGAGTGAACCCTTTTTGGGGGGACCGGGTATCCTAAAACGGGAGGGGAAAGGGTTTAGGGTTTGATTAGGATCCCTCTAATCAAACTCTAAAACCTTTCCCTTGCTTCTCATTCGAAGGCAACAATACAAAAGACACCCTAGAGAGGCCGAGTGAACCCTTTTGGGGGGACCGGGTATCCTAAAACAAGACGGGAAAGGGTTTATGGTTGGATTAGGCGGACCGCTACTGCAGATCCCCCTAATCAAACCCTATACCCTTCCCCTTGCTTCTCATTAGAAGGCGGCAAGACAAAAAGACACCCTAGAGGGGCCGAGTGAACCCTTTTTTGGGTGGCCGGGTATCTTAAAACGGGACGGGAAAGGGATTAGGGTTTGATTAGGCGGACCGCTACCGCGGATCCCCCTAATCAAACCCTCAACCCTTTCCCTTGCTTCTCATTCGAAGGCGGCAAGACAAAAAGACCCCCTTGAGGGGCCGAGTTAACCCTTTTTGGGGGAACGGGTATCCTAAAACGGGACGGGAAAGGGTTTAGGGATTGATTAGGCGGACCGCTACCGTGGATCCCCTTAATCAAACCCTAAACCCTTTCCCTTGCTTCTCATTCCAAGGCGACAAGACAAAAAGACACCCTAGAGGGGTCGAGTGAACCCTTTTTAGGGGGTCGGGTATCCTAAAACGGGACGGGAAAGGGTTTTTGGTTTAATTAGGCAAACCGCTATAGCGGATACCCCTAATCAAACCCTAAACCCTTTCCCTTGCTTCTCATTCGAAGGCGGCAAGACAAAAAGACACACTAGAGGGGCCGAGTGAACCCTTTTTTGGTGGGTCGGGTATCCTAAAACGGGACGAGAAAGGGTTTAGGGTTTGATTAGGCGGACCGCTACCACGGATCCCCCTAATCAAACCCTAAACCCTTTCCCTTGCTTCTGATTTGAAGGCGGCAAGACAAAAAGACACTCTAAAGGGGCGGAGTGAACCCTTTTTTGGGGGGCTGGGTATCCTAAAATGGTCGGGAAAGGGTTTAGGGTTTGATTAAGAACCCCCAAATCAAACCCTAAACCCTTTCCCTTGCTTCTCATTTGAAGGCGGTAAGACAAAGAGACAACCTAGAGGGGCCGAGTGAACCCTTTTTTGGGGGGCCGGGTATCCTAAAACGGGACGGGAAAGGGTTTAGGGTTTGATTAGGATCCCCCTAATCAAACGCTAAGCCCTTTCCCTTGCTTCTCATTTGAAGGCGGCAAGACAAAAAGACACCCTAGAGGGGCCGAGTGAACCCTTTTTTGGGGGGCCGGGTATCCTAAAATGGGACGGGAAAGGGTTTAGGGTTTGAAGGCGGACGCCATCTGCGGATCCCCTAGTCAAACCCTAAACGCTTTCCCTTGCTTCTCATTCGAAGGCGACATGACAAAAACACACACTAGAGGGGCCGAGCGAACCCTTTTTGGGGGGACCGGGTATCCTAAAACGGGATTGGAAAGGGTTTAGGGTTTGATTAGGCGGACCGCTACCGCGGATCCCCCTCATTAAACCCTAATCCCTTCCCCTTTCTTCTTATTCGAAGGCGGCAAGAGAAAAAGACACCCTAGAAGGGTCGAGTGAACCCTTTTTGGGGGGACTGGGTATCCTAAAACGGGACGGGAAAGGGTTTAGGGTTTGATTAGGCAGACCGCTACCGCGGATCCCCCTAATCAAACCCTATACCCTTTCCCTTGCTTCTCATTCGAAGGTGGCAAGACAAAAAGACACCCTAGAGGGGCCGAGTGAACCCTTTTTTGGAGGGCCGGGTATCCTAAAACGGGACGGGAAAGGGTTCAGGGTTTGATTAGGCGGACCGCTACCGCGGATCCCCTTAATCAAACTCTAAACCCTTTCCCTTGCTTCTCATTCGAAGGCGGCAAGACAAAAAGACAACCTAGAGGGGTCGAGCGAACCCTTTTTTGGCGGGCCGGGTATCCTAAAACGGGACGGGAAGGGTTTAGAGTTTAATTAGGCGAATAGCTACGGTGGATCCCCCTAGTCAAACACTTAACCATTTCCCTTGCTTCTCATTCGAAGGCGGCAAGACAAAAAGACACCCTAGAGGGGCCGAGTGAACCCTTTTTTGGGGGGACGAGTATCCTAAAACGGGACGAGAAAGGGTTTAGGGTTTGATTAGACGGACCGCTACCGCGGATCCCCTAATTAAAACCCTAAACCCTTTTCCTTGCTTCTCATTTGAAGGCGGCAAGACAAAAAGACACCCTAGAGGGGCCAAGTGAAACCTTTTTCAGGGGGTCGGGTTTCCTAAAACGGGACGAGAAAGGGTTTAGGGTTTGATTAGGCGGACAGCTACCGCGGATCCCCTTAATCAAACCCTAAACCCTTTCCCTTGCTTTTCATTCCAAGGCGGCAAGACAAAAAGACACCCTAGAGGGGTCGAGTGAACCCTTTTGGGGGACACCGGGTATCCTAAAACGGGACGGGAAAGGGTTTATGGTTTAATTAGGCGAACCGCTACAACGGATCCCCCTAATCAAACCCTAAACCCTTTCCCTTGCTTCTCATTCGAAAGCGGCAAGACAAAAAGACACCTAGAGGAGCCGAGTGAACCGTTTTTTGGGGGGCCGGGTATCCTAAAATGGGACGGGAAAGGGTTTAGGGTTTGATTAGGCGGACCGCTACCGCAGATCCCCCTAATCAAACCCTAAACCCTTTACCTTGCTTCTCATTCGAAGCCGGCAAGACAAAAAGACACCCTAGAGGGGCCGAGTGAAACCTTTTTTGGGGGGCCGGGTATCCTAAAACGGGACGGGAAAGGGTTTAGGGTTTGATTAGGCAGACCGCTACCGCGGATCCCCCTAATCAAACCCTAAACCCTTTCCCTTACTTCTCATTTGAAGGCGGCAAGACAAAAAGACACCCTAGAGGGGAGGAGTGAACCCTTTTTTGGGGGGCCGGGTATCCTAAAACGGTCGGTAAAGGGTTTAGGGTTTGATTAGGATCCCCCTAATCAAACCCTAAACCCTTTCCCTTGCTTCTCATTTGAAGGCGGCAAGACAAAAAGACATCCTAGAGGGGCCGAGTGAACCTTTTTTTGGGGGGCCGGGTATCCTAAAACGGAACGGGAAAGGGTTTAGGGTTTGATTAGGATCTCCCTAAACAAACCCTAAACCCTTTCCCTTGCTTCTCATTTGAAGGCGGCAAGACAAAAAGACACCCTAGAGGGGCCGAGTGAACCCCTTTTGGGGGGACCGGGTATCCTGAAACGGGACGTGAAAGGGTTTAGGGTTTGATTAGGCGGACCGCTACCGTGGATCCCCTTAATCAAACCCTAAACCCTTTCCCTTGCTTCTCATTCCAATTCGGCAAGACAAAAAGACACCCTAGAGGGGTCGAGTGAACCCTTTTTTTGGGGGGCAGGGTATCCTAAAATGGGACGGGAAAGGGATTAGGGTTTGATTAGGCGGACCGCTACCGCGGATCCCCCTAATCAAACCCTAAACCCTTTCCCTTGCTTTTCATTCGAAGGCGGCAAGACAAAAAGACCCTCTTGAGGGGCCGAGTTAACCCTTTTTGGGGGGAACGGGTATCCTAAAACGGGAGGGGAAAGGGTTTAGGGTTTGATTAGGATCCCTCTAATCAAACTCTAAACCCTTTCCCTTGCTTCTCATTCGAAGGCAGCAAGACAAAAAGACACCCTAGAGAGGCCGAGTGAACCCTTTTGGGGGGACTGGGTATCCTAAAACGGGACGGGAAAGGGTTTATGGTTTGATTAGGCGGACCGCTACCGCAGATCCCCCTAATCAAACCCTATACCCTTCCCCTTGCTTCTCATTCGAAGGCGGCAAGACAAAAAGACACCCTAGAGGGGCCGAGTGAACCCTTTTTTGGGGGGGCGGGTATCCTAAAACGGGACGGAAAAGGGATTAGGGTTTGATTAGGCGGGCCGCTACCGCGGATCCCCCTAATCAAACCCTAAACCCTTTCCCTTGCTTCTCATTCGAAGACGGCAAGACAAAAAGACCCCCTTGAGGGGCCGAGTGAACCCTTTTTGGGGGGAACGGGTATCCTAAAACGGGACGGGAAAGGGTTTAGGGATTCATTAGGCGGACCGCTACCGTGGATCACCTTAATCAAACCCTAAACCCTTTCCCTTGCTTCTCATTCCAAGGCCACAAGACAAAAAGACACCCTAGAGGGGTCGAGTGAACCCTTTTTAGGGGGTCGGGTATCCTAAAACGGGACGGGAAAGGGTTTTTGGTTTAATTAGGCAAATCGCTATAGCGGATCCCCCTAACCAAACCCTAAACCCTTTCCCTTGCTTCTCATTCGAAGGCGGCAAGAAAAAAAGACACACTAGATGGGCCGAGTGAACCCTTTTTTGGGGGGCCGGGTATCCTAAAACGGGACGAGAAAGGGTTTAGGGTTTGATTAGGCGGACCGCTACCGCGGATCCACCTAATCAAACCCTAAACCCTTTCCCTTGCTTCTCATTTGAAGGCGGCAAGACAAAAAGACACTCTAGAGGGGCGGAGTGAACCCTTTTTTGGGGGGCTGGGTATCCTAAAATGGTCGGGAAAGGGTTTAGGGTTTGATTAGGCGGACCGCTACCGCGGATCCCCCTAATCAAACCCTAAACCCTTTCCCTTGCTTCTCATTCGAAGGCGGCAAGACAAAAAGACACCCTAGAGGGGCCGAGTGAGCCCTTTTTGGGGGGCCGGGTATCCTAGAACGGGACGGGAAAGGGTTTATGGTTTAATTAGCCGAACCGCTACAGCGGATCCCCCTAATCAAACCCTAAACCCTTTCCCTTGCTTCTCATTTGAAGGCGGCAAGACAAAAAGACACCCTAGAGGGGCCGAGTGAACCCTTTTTTGGGGGGCCGGGTATCCTAAAACGGGACGGGAAAGGGTTTAGGGTTTGATTAGGCGGACCGCTACCGCGGATCCCCTTAATCAAACCCTAAACCCTTTCCCTTACTTCTCATTCGAAGGCGGCAAGACAAAAAGACAACCTAGAGGGGTCGAGTGAACCCTTTTTTGGGGGGACGAGTATCCTAAAACTGGGCGAGAAAGGGTTTAGGGTTTGATTAGACGGACCGCTACCGCGGATCCCCCTAATTAAAACCCTAAACCCTTTTCCTTGCTTCTCATTTGAAGGCGGCAAGACAAAAAGACACCCTAGAGGGGCCAAGTGAAACCTTTTTCAGGGGGTCGGGTTTCCTAAAACGGGACGGGAAAGGGTTTAGGGTTTGATTAGGCGGACCGCTACCGCGGATCCCCCTAATCAAACCCTAAACTCTTTCCCTTGCTTCTTATTATAGGCGGCAAGACAAAAAGACACCCTAGAGGGGCCGAGTGAACCCTTTTTTTTGGGGCGGGGTATCCTAAAATGGGACGGGAAAGGGTATAGGGTTTGATGGCGGACCGCTACTGTGGATCCCCCTAGTCAAACCCTAAACCCTTTCCCTTGCTTCTCTTTCGAAGGCGGCAAGACAAACAGACACCCTAGAGGGGCCGAGTGAACCCTTTTTGGGGGGACCGGGTATCCTAAAACGGGACGAGAAAGGGTTTAGGGTTTGATTAGGCGGACCTCTACCGCGGATCCCCCTAATTAAACCCTAATCTCTTCCCCTTGCTTCTTATTCGAAGGCGGCAAGTAAAAAAGACACCCTAGAAGGGCCGAGTGAACCCTTTTTGGGGGGACCGGGTATCCTAAAACGGGAGGGGAAAGGGTTTAGGGTTTGATTAGGATCCCTCTAATCAAACTCTAAACCCTTTCCCTTGCTTCTCATTCGAAGGCAGCAAGACAAAAAGACACCCTAGAGAGGCCGAGTGAACCCTTTTGGGGGGACCGGGTATCCTAAAACGGGACGGGAAAGGGTTTAGTGTTTGATTAGGCGGACCGCTACCGCGGATCCCCCTAATCAAACCCTATACCCTTTCCCTTGCTTCTCATTCGAAAGCGGCAAGACAAAAAGACACCCTAGAGGGGCCGAGTGAACCCTTTTTTGGGGGACCGGGTATCCTAAAACGGGACAGGAAAGGGTTTAGGGTTTGATTAGGCGGGCCGCTACCGCGGATCCGCCTAATCAAACCCTAAACCATTTCCCTTGCTTCTCATTCGAAGGCGGCAAGACAAAAAGACACCCTAGAGGGGCCGAGTGAACCGTTTTTTGGGGGGCCGGGTATCCTAAAACGGGACGGGAAAGGGTTTAGGGTTTGATTAGGCGGGACGCTATCGCGGATCCCCCTAATCAAACCCTAAACCCTTTCCCTTGCTTCTCATTCGAAGGCGGCAAGGCAAAAAGACACCTTAGAGGGGCCGAGTGAACCCTTTTTTGGGGGGCCGGGTATCCTAAAACGGGACGGGAAAGGGTTTATGGTTTAATTAGGCGAACCGCTACAGCGGATCCCCCTAATCAAACCCTAAACCCTTTCCCTTGCTTCTCATTCGAAGGCGGCAAGACAAAAAGACACCCTAGAGGGGCCGAGTGAACCCTTTTTTGGGGGGCCGGGTATCCTAAAACGGGACGGGAAAGGGTTTAGGGTTTGATTAGGCGGACCGCTACCGCGGATCCCCTTAATCAAACCCTAAACCCTTTCCCTTGCTTCTCATTCGAAGGCGGCAAGACAAAAAGACAACCTAGAGGGGTCGAGCGAACCCTTTTTGGCGGGCGGGTATCCTAAAACGGGACGGGAAGGGTTTAGAGTTTAATTAGGCGAATAGCTACGGTTGATCCCCCTAATCAAACACTTAACCATTTCCCTTGCTTCTCATTCGAAGGCGGCAAGACAAAAAGACACCCTAGAGGGGCCGAGTGAACCCTTTTTTGGGGGGACGAGTATCCTAAAACGGGACGAGAAAGGGTTTAGGGTTTGATTAGACGGACCACTACCGCGGATCCCCCTAATTAATACCCTAAACCCTTTTCCTTGCTTCTCATTTGAAGGCGGCAAGACAAAAAGACACCCTAGAGGGGCCAAGTGAAACCTTTTTCAGGGGGTCGGGTTTCCTAAAACGGGACGGGAAAGGGTTTAGGGTTTGATTAGGCAGACCGCTACCGCGGATCCCCCTAATCAAACCCTATACCCTTTCCCTTGCTTCTCATTCGAAGGTGGCAAGACAAAAAGACACCCTAGAGGGGCCGAGTGAACCCTTTTTTGGGGGGCCGGGTATCCTAAAACGGGACGGGAAAGGGTTCAGGGTTTGATTAGGCGGACCGCTACCGCGGATCCCCTTAATCAAACCCTAAACCCTTTCCCTTGCTTCTCATTCGAAGGCGGCAAGACAAAAAGACAACCTAGAGGGGTCGAGCGAACCCTTTTTTGGCGGGCCGGGTATCCTAAAACGGGACGGGAAGGGTTTAGAGTTTAATTAGGCGAATAGCTACGGTGGATCCCCCTAGTCAAACACTTAACCATTTCCCTTGCTTCTCATTCGAAGGCGGCAAGACAAAAAGACACCCTAGAGGGGCCGAGTGAACCCTTTTTTGGGGGGACGAGTATCCTAAAACGGGACGAGAAAGGGTTTAGGGTTTGATTAGACGGACCGCTACCGCGGATCCCCCTAATTAAAACCCTAAACCCTTTTTCTTGCTTCTCATTTGAAGGCGGCAAGACAAAAACACACCCTAGAGGGGCCAAGTGAAACCTTTTTCAGGGGGTCGGGTTTCCTAAAACGGGACGAGAAAGGGTTTAGGGTTTGATTAGGCGGACAGCTACCGCGGATCCCCTTAATCAAACCCTAAACCCTTTCCCTTGCTTTTCATTCCAAGGCGGCAAGACAAAAAGACACCCTAGAGGGGTCGAGTTAACCCTTTTTGGGGGGCCGGGTATCCTAAAACAGGACGGGAAAGGGTTTATGGTTTAATTAGGCGAACCGCTACAACGGATCCCCCTAATCAAACCCTAAACCCTTTCCCTTTCTTCTCATTCGAAAGCGGCAAGACAAAAAGACACCCTAGAGGGGCCGAGTGAACCGTTTTTTGGGGGGCCGGGTATCCTAAAATGGGACGGGAAAGGGTTTAGGGTTTGATTAGGCGGACCGCTACCGCAGATCCCCCTAATCAAACCCTAAACCCTTTACCTTGCTTCTCATTCGAAGCCGGCAAGACAAAAAGACACCCTAGAGGGGCCGAGTGAAACCTTTTTTGGGGGGCCGGGTATCCTAAAACGGGACGGGAAAGGGTTTAGGGTTTGATTAGGCAGACCGCTACCGCGGATCCCCCTAATCAAACCCTAAACCCTTTCCCTTACTTCTCATTTGAAGGCGGCAAGACAAAAAGACACCCTAGAGGGGAGGAGTGAACCCTTTTTTGGGGGGCCGGGTATCCTAAAACGGTCGGTAAAGGGTTTAGGGTTTGATTAGGATCCCCCTAATCAAACCCTAAACCCTTTCCCTTGCTTCTCATTTGAAGGCGGCAAGACAAAAAGACATCCTAGAGGGGCCGAGTGAACCTTTTTTTGGGGGGCCGGGTATCCTAAAACGGAACGGGAAAGGGTTTAGGGTTTGATTAGGATCTCCCTAAACAAACCCTAAACCCTTTCCCTTGCTTCTCATTTGAAGGCGGCAAGACAAAAAGACACCCTAGAGGGGCCGAGTGAACCCCTTTTGGGGGGACCGGGTATCCTGAAACGGGACGGGAAAGGGATTAGGGTTTGATTAGGCGGACCGCTACCGCGGATCCCCCTAATCAAACCCTAAACCCTTTCCCTTGCTTTTCATTCGAAGGCGGCAAGACAAAAAGACCCTCTTGAGGGGCCGAGTTAACCCTTTTTGGGGGGAACGGGTATCCTAAAACGGGAGGGGAAAGGGTTTAGGGTTTGATTAGGATCCCTCTAATCAAACTCTAAACCCTTTCCCTTGCTTCTCATTCGAAGGCAGCAAGACAAAAAGACACCCTAGAGAGGCCGAGTGAACCCTTTTGGGGGACGGGGTATCCTAAAACGGGACGGGAAAGGGTTTAGGGTTTGATTAGGCGGACCGCCACCGCAGATCCCCCTAGTCAAACCCTAAACTCTTCCCCTTGCTTCTCATTCGAAGGCGGCAAGACAAAAAGACACCCTAGAGGGGCCGAGTGAACCCTTTTTTTGGGGGGCAGGGTATCCTAAAACGGGACGGAAAAGGGATTAGGGTTTGATTAGGCGGGCCGCTACCGCGGATCCCCCTAATCAAACCCTAAACCCTTTCCCTTGCTTCTCATTCGAAGACGGCAAGACAAAAAGACCCCCTTGAGGGGCCGAGTGAACCCTTTTTGGGGGGAACGGGTATCCTAAAACGGGACGGGAAAGGGTTTAGGGATTCATTAGGCGGACCGCTACCGTGGATCACCTTAATCAAACCCTAAACCCTTTCCCTTGCTTCTCATTCTAAGGCCACAAGACAAAAAGACACCCTAGAGGGGTCGAGTGAACCCTTTTTAGGGGGTCGGGTATCCTAAAACGGGACGGGAAAGGGTTTTTGGTTTAATTAGGCAAATCGCTATAGCGGATCCCCCTAACCAAACCCTAAACCCTTTCCCTTGCTTCTCATTCGAAGGCGGCAAGACAAAAAGACACACTAGAGGGGCCGAGTGAACCCTTTTTTGGGGGGGCGGGTATCCTAAAACGGGACGAGAAAGGGTTTAGGGTTTGATTAGGCGGACCGCTATCGCGGATCCACCTAATCAAACCCTAAACCCTTTCCCTTGCTTCTCATTTGAAGGCGGCAAGACAAAAAGACACTCTAGAGGGGCGGAGTGAACCCTTTTTTGGGGGGCTGGGTATCCTAAAATGGTCGGGAAAGGGTTTAGGGTTTGATTAGGCGGACCGCTACCGCGGATCCCCCTAATCAAACCCTAAACCCTTTCCCTTGCTTCTCATTCGAAAGCGGCAAGACAAAAAGACACCCTAGAGGGGCCGAGTGAACCCTTTTTGGGGGGCCGGGTATCCTAGAACGGGACGGGAAAGGGTTTATGGTTTAATTAGCCGAACCGCTACAGCGGATCCCCCTAATCAAACCCTAAACCCTTTCCCTTGCTTCTCATTTGAAGGCGGCAAGACAAAAAGACACCCTAGAGGGGCCGAGTGAACCCTTTTTTGGGGGGCCGGGTATCCTAAAACGGGACGGGAAAGGGTTTAGGGTTTGATTAGGCGGACCGCTACCGCGGATCCCCCTAATCAAACCCTATACCCTTTCCTTGCTTCTCATTTGAAAGCGGCAAGACAAAAAGACACCCTAGAGGGGCCGAGTGAACCCTTTTTTGGGGGGCCGGGTATCCTAAAACGGGACGGGAAAGGGTTTAGGGTTTGATTAGGCGGGCCGCTACCGCGGATCCGCCTAATCAAACCCTAAACCATTTCCCTTGCTTCTCATTCGAAGGCGGCAAGACAAAAAGACACCCTAGAGGGGCCGAGTGAACCCTTTTTTGGGGGGCCGGGTATCCTAAAACGGGACGGGAAAGGGTTTAGGGTTTGATTAGGCGGGCCGCTACCGCGGATCCCCCTAATCAAACCCTAAACCCTTTCCCTTGCTTCTCATTCGAAGGCGGCAAGACAAAAAGACACCCTAGAAGGGCCGAGTGAACCCTTTTTGGGGGGACCGGGTATCCTAAAACGGGAGGGGAAAGGGTTTAGGGTTTGATTAGGATCCCTCTAATCAAACTCTAAACCCTTTCCCTTGCTTCTCATTCGAAGGCAGCAAGACAAAAAGACACCCTAGAGAGGCCGAGTGAACCCTTTTGGGGGGACCGGGTATCCTAAAACGGGACGGGAAAGGGTTTAGGGTTTGATTAGGCGGACCGCTACCGCGGATCCCCTAATCAAACCCTAAACCCTTTCCCTTGCTTCTCATTCGAAAGCGGCAAGACAAAAAGACACCCTAGAGGGGCCGAGTGAACCCTTTTTTGGGGACCGGGTATCCTAAAGCGGGACGGGAAAAGGTTTAGGGTTTGATTAGGCGGGCCGCTACCGCGGATCCGCCTAATCAAACCCTAAACCATTTCCCTTGCTTCTCATTCGAAGGCGGCAAGACAAAAAGACACCCTAGAGGGGCCGAGTGAACCCTTTTTTGGGGGGCCGGGTATCCTAAAACGGGACGGGAAAGGGTTTAGGGTTTGATTAGGCGGGCCGCTACCGCGGATCCCCCTAATCAAACCCTAAACCCTTTCCCTTGCTTCTCATTCGAAGGCGGCAAGACAAAAAGACACCCTAGAGGGGCCGAGTGAACCCTTTTTTTTGGGGCGGGGTATCCTAAAATGGGACGGGAAAGGGTTTAGGGTTTGAAGGCGGACCTCTACTGTGGATCCCCCTAGTCAAACCCTAAACCCTTTCCCTTGCTTCTCTTTCGAAGGCGGCAAGACAAACAGACACCCTAGAGGGGCCGAGTGAACCCTTTTTGGGGGGACCGGGTATCCTAAAACGGGACGAGAAAGGGTTTAGGGTTTGATTAGGCGGACCTCTACCGCGGATCCCCCTAATTAAACCCTAATCTCTTCCCCTTGCTTTTTATTCGAAGGCGGCAAGAGAAAAAGACACCCTAGAAGGGCCGAGTGAACCCTTTTTGGGGGGACCGGGTATCCTAAAACGGGAGGGGAAAGGGTTTAGGGTTTGATTAGGATCCCTCTAATCAAACTCTAAACCCTTTCCCTTGCTTCTCATTCGAAGGCGCAAGACAAAAAGACACCCTAGAGAGGCCGAGTGAACCCTTTTGGGGGGACCGGGTATCCTAAAACGGGACGGGAAAGGGTTTAGTGTTTGATTAGGCGGACCGCTACCGCGGATCCCCCTAATCAAACCCTATACCCTTTCCCTTGCTTCTCATTCGAAAGCGGCAAGACAAAAAGACACCCTAGAGGGGCCGAGTGAACCCTTTTTTGGGGGACCGGGTATCCTAAAACGGGACGGGAAAGGGTTTAGGGTTTGATTAGGCGGGCCGCTACCGCGGATCCCCCTAATCAAACCCTAAACCATTTCCCTTGCTTCTCATTCGAAGGCGGCAAGACAAAAAGACACCCTAGAGGGGCCGAGTGAACCCTTTTTTGGGGGGCCGGGTATCCTAAAACGGGACGGGGAAAGGGTTTAGGGTTTGATTAGGCGGAGCGCTACCGCGGATCCCCCTAATCAAACCCTAAACCCTTTCCCTTGCTTCTCATTCGAAGGCGGCAAGACAAAAAGACACCCTAGAAGGGCCGAGTGAACCCTTTTTGGGGGGACCGGGTATCCTAAAACGGGAGGGGAAAGGGTTTAGGGTTTGATTAGGATCCCTCTAATCAAACTCTAAACCCTTTCCCTTGCTTCTCATTCGAAGGCAGCAAGACAAAAAGACACCCTAGAGAGGCCGAGTGAACCCTTTTGGGGGACCGGGTATCCTAAAACGGGACGGAAAAGGGTTTAGTGTTTGATTAGGCGGACCGCTACCGCGGATCCCCCTAATCAAACCCTATACCCTTTCCCTTGCTTCTCATTCAAAAGCGGCAAGACAAAAAGACACCCTAGAGGGGCCGAGTGAACCCTTTTTTGGGGGACCGGGTATCCTAAAACGGGACAGGAAAGGGTTTAGGGTTTGATTAGGCGGGCCGCTACCGCGGATCCGCCTAATCAAACCCTAAACCATTTCCCTTGCTTCTCATTCGAAGGCGGCAAGACAAAAAGACACCCTAGAGGGGCCGAGTGAACCCTTTTTTGGGGGGCCGGGTATCCTAAAACGGGAAGGGAAAGGGTTTAGGGTTTGATTAGGCGGGCCGCTACCGCGGATCCCCCTAATCAAACCCTAAACCCTTTCCCTTGCTTCTCATTCGAAGGCGGCAAGACAAAAAGACACCCTAGAGGGGCCGAGTGAACCCTTTTTTTTGGGGCGGGGTATCCTAAAATGGGACGGGAAAGGGTTTAGGGTTTGAAGGCGGACCGCTACTGTGGATCGCCCTAGTCAAACCCTAAACCCTTTCCCTTGCTTCTCTTTCGAAGGCGGCAAGACAAACAGACACCCTAGAGGGGCCGAGTGAACCCTTTTTGGGGGGACCGGGTATCCTAAAACGGGACGAGAAAGGGTTTAGGGTTTGATTAGGCGGACCTCTACCGCGGATCCCCCTAATTAAACCCTAATCTCTTCCCCTTGCTTCTTATTCGAAGGCGGCAAGAGAAAAAGACACCCTAGAAGGGCCGAGTGAACCCTTTTTGGGGGGACCGGGTATCCTAAAACGGGAGGGGAAAGGGTTTAGGGTTTGATTAGGATCCCTCTAATCAAACTCTAAACCCTTTCCCTTGCTTCTCATTCGAAGGCAGCAAGACAAAAAGACACCCTAGAGAGGCCGAGTGAACCCTTTTGGGGGGACCGGGTATCCTAAAACGGGACGGGAAAGGGTTTAGTGTTTGATTAGGCGGACCGCTACCGCGGATCCCCCTAATCAAACCCTATACCCTTTCCCTTGCTTCTCATTCGAAAGCGGCAAGACAAAAAGACACCCTAGAGGGGCCGAGTGAACCCTTTTTTGGGGGACCGGGTATCCTAAAACGGGACGGGAAAGGGTTTAGGGTTTGATTAGGCGGGCCGCTACCGCGGATCCGCCTAATCAAACCCTAAACCATTTCCCTTGCTTCTCATTCGAAGGCGGCAAGACAAAAAGACACCCTAGAGGGGCCGAGTGAACCCTTTTTTGGGGGCCGGGTATCCTAAAACGGGACGGGAAAGGGTTTAGGGTTTGATTAGGCGGGCGCACCGCGGATCCCCTAATCAAACCCTAAACCCTTTCCCTTGCTTCTCATTCGAAGGCGGCAAGACAAAAAGACACCCTAGAGAGGCCGAGTGAACCCTTTTGGGGGGACCGGGTATCCTAAAACGGGACGGGAAAGGGTTTATGGTTTAATTAGGCGAACCGCTACAGCGGATCCCCCTAATCAAACCCTAAACCCTTTCCCTTGCTTCTCATTCGAAGGCGGCAAGACAAAAAGACACCCTAGAGGGGCCGAGTGAACCCTTTTTGGGGGCGGGGCGGGTATCCTAAAACGGGACGGGAAAGGGTTTAGGGTTTGATTAGGCAGGCCGCTACCGCGGATCCCCATAATCAAACCCTAAACCCTTTCCCTCGCTTCTCATTCGAAGGCGGCAAGACAAAAAGACACCCTAGAGGGGCCGAGTGAACCTTTTTTTTTTTGGGGCGGGGTATCCTAAAATGGGACGGGAAAGGGTTTAGGGTTTGAAGGCGGACCGCCATCGTGGATCCCCCTAGTCAAACCCTAAACCCTTTCCCTTGCTTCTCTTTCGAAGGCGGCAAGACAAACAGACACCCCCTAGGGGCCGAGTGAACCCTTTTGGGGGACCGGGTATCTAAAACGGGACGAGAAAGGGTTTAGGGTTTGATTAGGCGGACCTCTACCTCGGATCCCCCTAATTAAACCCTAATCTCTTCCCCTTGCTTCTTATTCGAAGGCGGCAAGAGAAAAAGACACCCTAGAAGGGCCGAGTGAACCCTTTTTGGGGGGACCGGGTATCCTAAAACGGGAGGGGAAAGGGTTTAGGGTTTGATTAGGATCCCTCTAATCAAACTCTAAACCCTTTCCCTTGCTTCTCATTCGAAGGCAGCAAGACAAAAAGACACCCTAGAGAGGCCGAGTGAACCCTTTTTTGGGGGGGCGGGTATCCTAAAACGGGACGAGAAAGGGTTTAGGGTTTGATTAGGCGGACCGCTATCGCGGATCCACCTAATCAAACCCTAAACCCTTTCCCTTGCTTCTCATTTGAAGGCGGCAAGACAAAAAGACACTCTAGAGGGGCCGAGTGAACCCTTTTTTGGGGGGGCGGGTATCCTAAAACGGGACGAGAAAGGGTTTAGGGTTTGATTAGGCGGACCGCTATCGCGGATCCACCTAATCAAACCCTAAACCCTTTCCCTTGCTTCTCATTTGAAGGCGGCAAGACAAAAAGACACTCTAGAGGGGCGGAGTGAACCCTTTTTTGGGGGGCTGGGTATCCTAAAATGGTCGGGAAAGGGTTTAGGGTTTGATTAGGCGGACCGCTACCGCGGATCCCCCTAATCAAACCCTAAACCCTTTCCCTTGCTTCTCATTCGAAAGCGGCAAGACAAAAAGACACTCTAGAGGGGCCGAGTGAACCCTTTTTTGGGGGGGCGGGTATCCTAAAACGGGACGAGAAAGGGTTTAGGGTTTGATTAGGCGGACCGCTATCGCGGATCCACCTAATCAAACCCTAAACCCTTTCCCTTGCTTCTCATTTGAAGGCGGCAAGACAAAAAGACACTCTAGAGGGGCGGAGTGAACCCTTTTTTGGGGGGCTGGGTATCCTAAAATGGTCGGGAAAGGGTTTAGGGTTTGATTAGGCGGACCGCTACCGCGGATCCCCCTAATCAAACCCTAAACCCTTTCCCTTGCTTCTCATTCGAAAGCGGCAAGACAAAAAGACACCCTAGAGGGGCCGAGTGAACCCTTTTTGGGGGGCCGGGTATCCTAGAACGGGACGGGAAAGGGTTTATGGTTTAATTAGCCGAACCGCTACAGCGGATCCCCCTAATCAAACCCTAAACCCTTTCCCTTGCTTCTCATTTGAAGGCGGCAAGACAAAAAGACACCCTAGAGGGGCCGAGTGAACCCTTTTTTGGGGGGCCGGGTATCCTAAAACGGGACGGGAAAGGGTTTAGGGTTTGATTAGGCGGACCGCTACCGCGGATCCCCCTAATCAAACCCTATACCCTTTCCCTTGCTTCTCATTCGAAAGCGGCAAGACAAAAAGACACCCTAGAGGGGCCGAGTGAACCCTTTTTTGGGGGACCGGGTATCCTAAAACGGGACAGGAAAGGGTTTAGGGTTTGATTAGGCGGGCCGCTACCGCGGATCCGCCTAATCAAACCCTAAACCATTTCCCTTGCTTCTCATTCGAAGGCGGCAAGACAAAAAGACACCCTAGAGGGGCCGAGTGAACCCTTTTTTGGGGGGCCGGGTATCCTAAAACGGGACGGGAAAGGGTTTAGGGTTTGATTAGGCGGGCCGCTACCGCGGATCCCCCTAATCAAACTCTAAACCCTTTCCCTTGCTTCTCATTCGAAGGCAGCAAGACAAAAAGACACCCTAGAGAGGCCGAGTGAACCCTTTTGGGGGGACCGGGTATCCTAAAACGGGACGGGAAAGGGTTTAGTGTTTGATTAGGCGGACCGCTACCGCGGATCCCCCTAATCAAACCCTAAACCCTTTCCCTTGCTTCTCATTCGAAAGCGGCAAGACAAAAAGACACCCTAGAGGGGCCGAGTGAACCCTTTTTGGGGGACCGGGTATCCTAAAACGGGACGGGAAAGGGTTTAGGGTTTGATTAGGCGGGCCGCTACCGCGGATCCCCCTAATCAAACCCTAAACCATTTCCCTTGCTTCTCATTCGAAGGCGGCAAGACAAAAAGACACCCTAGAGGGGCCGAGTGAACCCTTTTTGGGGGCGTCGGGTATCCTAAAACGGGACGGGAAAGGGTTTAGGGTTTGATTAGGCGGGCCGCTACCGCGGATCCCCCTAATCAAACCCTAAAACCTTTCCCTTGCTTCTCATTCGAAGGCGGCAAGACAAAAAGACACCCTAGAGGGGCCGAGTGAACCCTTTTTGGGGGGCCGGGTATCCTAGAACGGGACGGGAAAGGGTTTATGGTTTAATTAGGCGAACCGCTACAGCGGATCCCCCTAATCAAACCCTAAACCCTTTCCCTTGCTTCTCATTCGAAGGCGGCAAGACAAAAAGACACCCTAGAGGGGCCGAGTGAACCCTTTTTGGGGGGGGTCGGGTATCCTAAAACGGGACGGGAAAGGGTTTAGGGTTTGATTAGGCGGACCGCTACCGCGGATCCCCTTAATCAAACCCTAAACCCTTTCCCTTGCTTCTCATTCGAAGGCGGCAAGACAAAAAGACAACCTAGAGGGGTCGAGCGAACCCTTTTTGGCGGGCGGGTATCCTAAAACGGGACGGGAAGGGTTTAGAGTTTAATTAGGCGAATAGCTACGGTTGATCCCCTAATCAAACACACTTAACCATTTCCTTGCTTCTCATTCGAAGGCGGCAAGACAAAAAGACACCCTAGAGGGGCCGAGTGAACCCTTTTTTGGGGGGACGAGTATCCTAAAACGGGACGAGAAAGGGTTTAGGGTTTGATTAGACGGACCACTACCGCGGATCCCCCTAATTAATACCCTAAACCCTTTTCCTTGCTTCTCATTTGAAGGCGGCAAGACAAAAAGACACCCTAGAGGGGCCAAGTGAAACCTTTTTCAGGGGGTCGGGTTTCCTAAAACGGGACGAGAAAGGGTTTAGGGTTTGATTAGGCGGACCGCTACCGCGGATCCCCCTAATCAAACCCTAAACTCTTTCCCTTGCTTCTCATTATAGGCGGCAAGACAAAAAGACACCCTAGAGGGGCCGAGTGAACCCTTTTTTGGGGGGCGGGGTATCCTAAAATGGGACGGGAAAGGGTTTAGGGTTTGAAGGCGGACCGCTACTGTGGATCCCCCTAGTCAAACCCTAAACTCTTTCCCTTGCTTCTCTTCGAAGGCGCAAGACAAACAGACACCCTAGAGGGGCCGAGTGAACCCTTTTTGGGGGGACCGGGTATCCTAAAACGGGACGAGAAAGGGTTTAGGGTTTTATTAGGCGGACCTCTACCGCGGATCCCCCTAATTAAACCCTAATCTCTTCCCCTTGCTTCTTATTCGAAGGCGGCAAGATAAAAAGACACCCTAGAAGGGCCGAGTGAACCCTTTTTGGGGGGACCGGGTATCCTAAAACGGGAGGGGAAAGGGTTTAGGGTTTGATTAGGATCCCTCTAATCAAACTCTAAACCCTTTCCCTTGCTTCTCATTCGAAGGCGGCAAGACAAAAAGACACCCTAGAGGGGCCGAGTGAACCCTTTTTTGGGGGGCCGGGTATCCTAAAACGGGACGGGAAAGGGTTTAGGGTTTGATTAGGCGGACCGCTACCGCGGATCCCCTTAATCAAACCCTAAACCCTTTCCCTTGCTTCTCATTCGAAGGCGGCAAGACAAAAAGACAACCTAGAGGGTCGAGCGAACCCTTTTTGGCGGGCGGGTATCCTAAAACGGGACGGGAAGGGTTTAGAGTTTAATTAGGCGAATAGCTACGGTTGATCCCCCTAATCAAACACTTAACCATTTCCCTTGCTTCTCATTCGAAGGCGGCAAGACAAAAAGACACCCTAGAGGGGCCGAGTGAACCCTTTTTTGGGGGGACGGGTATCCTAAAACGGGACGAGAAAGGGTTTAGGGTTTGATTAGACGGACCACTACCGCGGATCCCCCTAATTAATACCCTAAACCCTTTTCCTTGCTTCTCATTTGAAGGCGGCAAGACAAAAAGACACCCTAGAGGGGCCAAGTGAAACCTTTTTCAGGGGGTCGGGTTTCCTAAAACGGGACGAGAAAGGGTTTAGGGTTTGATTAGGCGGACCGCTACCGCGGATCCCCCTAATCAAACCCTAAACTCTTTCCCTTGCTTCTCATTATAGGCGGCAAGACAAAAAGACACCCTAGAGGGGCCGAGTGAACCCTTTTTTTGGGGGCGGGTATCCTAAAATGGGACGGGAAAGGGTTTAGGGTTTGAAGGCGGACCGCTCGTGGATCCCCTAGTCAAACCCTAAACCCTTTCCCTTGCTTCTCTTTCGAAGGCGGCAAGACAAACAGACACCCTAGAGGGGCCGAGTGAACCCTTTTTGGGGGGACCGGGTATCCTAAAACGGGACGAGAAAGGGTTTAGGGTTTTATTAGGCGGACCTCTACCGCGGATCCCCCTAATTAAACCCTAATCTCTTCCCCTTGCTTCTTATTCGAAGGCGGCAAGATAAAAAGACACCCTAGAAGGGCCGAGTGAACCCTTTTTGGGGGGACCGGGTATCCTAAAACGGGAGGGGAAAGGGTTTAGGGTTTGATTAGGATCCCTCTAATCAAACTCTAAACCCTTTCCCTTGCTTCTCATTCGAAGGCGGCAAGACAAAAAGACACCCTAGAGGGGCCGAGTGAACCCTTTTTTGGGGGGCCGGGTATCCTAAAACGGGACGGGAAAGGGTTTAGGGTTTGATTAGGCGGGCCGCTACCGCGGATCCCCCTGATCAAATCCTAAACCCTTTCCCTTGCTTCTCATTCGAAGGCGGCAAGACAAACAGACACCCTAGAGGGGCCGAGTGAACCCTTTTTGGGGGGACCGGGTATCCTAAAACGGGACGAGAAAGGGTTTAGGGTTTGATTAGGCGGACCTCTACCGCGGATCCCCCTAATTAAACCCTAATCTCTTCCCCTTGCTTCTTATTCGAAGGCAGCAAGACAAAAAGACACCCTAGAGAGGCCGAGTGAACCCTTTTGGGGGGACCGGGTATCCTAAAACGGGACGGGAAAGGGTTTAGGGTTTGATTAGGCGGGCCGCTACCGCGGATCCCCCTAATCAAACCCTAAACCCTTTCCCTTGCTTCTCATTCGAAGGCGGCAAGACAAAAAGACACCCTAGAGGGGCCGAGTGAACCCTTTTTGGGGGGCCGGGTATCCTAGAACGGGACGGGAAAGGGTTTATGGTTTAATTAGGCGAACCGCTACAGCGGATCCCCCTAATCAAACCCTAAACCCTTTCCCTTGCTTCTCATTCGAAGCCGGCAAGACAAAAAGACACCCTAGAGGGGCCGAGTGAACCCTTTTTGGGGGGCCGGGTATCCTAGAACGGGACGGGAAAGGGTTTATGGTTTAATTAGGCGAACCGCTACAGCGGATCCCCCTAATCAAACCCTAAACCCTTTCCCTTGCTTCTCATTCGAAGCTGGCAAGACAAAAAGACACCCTAGAGGGGCCGAGTGAACCCTTTTTTGGGGGGCCGGGTATCCTAAAACGGGACGGGAAAGGGTTTAGGGTTTGATTAGGCGGACCGCTACCGCGGATCCCCTTAATCAAACCCTAAACCCTTTCCCTTGCTTCTCATTCGAAGGCGGCAAGACAAAAAGACAACCTAGAGGGGTCGAGCGAACCCTTTTTTGGCGGGCCGGGTATCCTAAAACAGGACGGGAAGGGTTTAGAGTTTAATTAGGCGAATAGCTACGGTTGATCCCCCTAATCAAACACTTAACCATTTCCCTTGCTTCTCATTCGAAGGCGGCAAGACAAAAAGACACCCTAGAGGGGCCGAGTGAACCCTTTTTTGGGGGGACGAGTATCCTAAAACGGGACGAGAAAGGGTTTAGGGTTTGATTAGACGGACCACTCCCGCGGATCCCCCTAATTAATACCCTAAACCCTTTTCCTTGCTTCTCATTTGAAGGCGGCAAGACAAAAAGACACCCTAGAGGGGCCAAGTGAAACCTTTTTCAGGGGGTCGGGTTTCCTAAAACGGGACGAGAAAGGGTTTAGGGTTTGATTAGGCGGACCGCTACCGCGGATCCCCCTAATCAAACCCTAAACTCTTTCCCTTGCTTCTCATTATAGGCGGCAAGACAAAAAGACACCCTAGAGGGGCCGAGTGAACCCTTTTTTTGGGGGCGGGGTATCCTAAAATGGGACGGGAAAGGGTTTAGGGTTTGAAGGCGGACCGCTACTGTGGATCCCCCTAGTCAAACCCTAAACCCTTTCCCTTGCTTCTCTTTCGAAGGCGGCAAGACAAACAGACACCCTAGAGGGGCCGAGTGAACCCTTTTTGGGGGGACCGGGTATCCTAAAACGGGACGAGAAAGGGTTTAGGGTTTGATTAGGCGGACCTCTACCGCGGATCCCCCTAATTAAACCCTAATCTCTTCCCCTTGCTTCTTATTCGAAGGCGGCAAGATAAAAAGACACCCTAGAAGGGCCGAGTGAACCCTTTTTGGGGGGACCGGGTATCCTAAAACGGGAGGGGAAAGGGTTTAGGGTTTGATTAGGATCCCTCTAATCAAACTCTAAACCCTTTCCCTTGCTTCTCATTCGAAGCCGGCAAGACAAAAAGACACCCTAGAGGGGCCGAGTGAACCCTTTTTTGGGGGGCCGGGTATCCTAAAACGGGACGGGAAAGGGTTTAGGGTTTGATTAGGCGGGCCGCTACCGCGGATCCCCCTGATCAAATCCTAAACCCTTTCCCTTGCTTCTCATTCGAAGGCGGCAAGACAAACAGACACCCTAGAGGGGCCGAGTGAACCCTTTTTGGGGGGACCGGGTATCCTAAAACGGGACGAGAAAGGGTTTAGGGTTTGATTAGGCGGACCTCTACCGCGGATCCCCCTAATTAAACCCTAATCTCTTCCCCTTGCTTCTTATTCGAAGGCAGCAAGACAAAAAGACACCCTAGAGAGGCCGAGTGAACCCTTTTGGGGGACCGGTATCCTAAAACGGACGGGGAAAGGGTTTAGGGTTTGATTAGGCGGGCCGCTACCGCGGATCCCCCTAATCAAACCCTAAACCCTTTCCCTTTATTCTCATTCGAAGGCGGCAAGACAAAAAGACACCCTAGAGGGGCCGAGTGAACCCTTTTTGGGGGGCCGGGTATCCTAGAACGGGACGGGAAAGGGTTTATGGTTTAATTAGGCGAACCGCTACAGCGGATCCCCCTAATCAAACCCTAAACCCTTTCCCTTGCTTCTCATTCGAAGCCGGCAAGACAAAAAGACACCCTAGAGGGGCCGAGTGAACCCTTTTTGGGGGCCGGTATCCTAGAACAGGGACGGGAAAGGGTTTATGGTTTAATTAGGCGAACGCTACAGCGGATCCCCCTAATCAAACCCTAAACCCTTTCCCTTGCTTCTCATTCGAAGCCGGCAAGACAAAAAGACACCCTAGAGGGGCCGAGTGAACCCTTTTTTAGGGGGCCGGGTATCCTAAAACGGGACGGGAAAGGGTTTAGGGTTTGATTAGGCGGACCGCTACCGCGGATCCCCCTAATCAAACCCTAAACCCTTTCCCTTACTTCTCATTTGAAGGCGGCAAGACAAAAAGACACCCTTGAGGGGAGGAGTGAACCCTTTTTTGGGGGGCCAGGTATCCTAAAACGGTCGGTAAAGGGTTTAGGGTTTGATTAGGATCCCCCTAATCAAACCCTAAACCCTTTCCCTTGCTTCTCATTTGAAGGCGGCAAGACAAAAAGACATCCTAGAGGGGCCGAGTGAACCTTTTTTTGGGGGGCCGGGTATCCTAAAACGGGACGGGAAAGGGTTTACGGTTTGATTAGGATCTCTCTAAACAAACCCTAAACCCTTTCCCTTGCTTCTCATTTGAAGGCGGCAAGACAAAAAGACACCCTAGAGGGGCCGAGTGGACCCTTTTTGGGGGGGCCGGGTATCCTAAAACGGGACGGGAAAGGGTTTAGGGTTTGATTAGGCGGACCGCTACCGTGGATCCCCTTAATCAAACCCTAAACCCTTTCCCTTGCTTCTCATTCCAAGGCGGCAAGACAAAAAGACACCCTAGAGGGGTCGAGTGAACCCTTTTTAGGGGGCCGGGTATCCTAAAATGGGACGGGAAAGGGTTTATGATTTAATTAGGTGAACCGCTATAGCGGATCCCCCTAATCAAACCCTAAACCCTTTCCCTTGCTTCTCATTCGAAGGCGGAAAGACAAAAAGACACCCTAGAGGGGCCGAGTGAACCCTTTTTGGGGGGGGGGGGGGTATCCTAAAACGGGACGGGAAAGGGTTTAGGGTTTGATTAGGCGGACCGCTACCGCGGATCCCCCTAATTAAACACTAATTTCTTCCCCGTGCTTCTTATTCGAAGGCGGCAAGAGAAAAAGACACCCTAGAAGGGCCGAGTGAACCCTTTTTGGGGGGACCGGGTATCCTAAAACGGGAGGGGAAAGGGTTTAGGGTTTGATTAGGATCCCTCTAATCAAACTCTAAAACCTTTCCCTTGCTTCTCATTCGAAGGCAGCAATACAAAAGACACCCTAGAGAGGCCGAGTGAACCCTTTTGGGGGGACCGGGTATCCTAAAACAAGACGGGAAAGGGTTTATGGTTGGATTAGGCGGACCGCTACCGCAGATCCCCCTAATCAAACCCTATACTCTTTCCCTTGCTTCTCATTCGAAGGCGGCAAGACAAAAAGACACCCTAGAGGGGCCGAGTGAACCCTTTTTTGGGTGGCCGGGTATCCTAAAACGGGACGGGAAAGCGATTAGGGTTTGATTAGGCGGACCGCTACCGTGGATCCCCTTAATCAAACCCTAAACCCTTTCCCTTGCTTCTCATTCCAAGGCGACAAGACAAAAAGACACCCTAGAGGGGTCGAGTGAACCCTTTTTAGGGGGTCGGGTATCCTAAAACGGGACGGGAAAGGGTTTTTGGTTTAATTAGGCAAACCGCTATAGCGGATCCCCCTAATCAAACCCTAAACCCTTTCCCTTGCTTCTCATTCGAAGGCGGCAAGACAAAAAGACACACTAGAGGGGCCGAGTGAACCCTTTTTTGGGGGGTCGGGTATCCTAAAACGGGACGAGAAAGGGTTTAGGGTTTGATTAGGCGGACCGCTACCACGGATCCCCCTAATCAAACCCTAAACCCTTTCCCTTGCTTCTGATTTGAAGGCGGCAAGACAAAAGGACACTCTAAAGGGGCGGAGTGAACCCTTTTTTGGGGGAGCTGGGTATCCTAAAATGGTCGGGAAAGGGTTTAGGGTTTGATTAAGATCCCCCAAATCAAACCCTAAACCCTTTCCCTTGCTTCTCATTTGAAGGCGGTAAGACAAAGAGACAACCTAGAGGGGCCGAGTGAACCCTTTTTTGGGGGGCCGGGTATCCTAAAACGGGACGGGAAAGGGTTTAGGGTTTGATTAGGATCCCCCTAATCAAACGCTGAGCCCTTTCCCTTGCTTCTCATTTGAAGGCGGCAAGACAAAAAGACACCCTAGAGGGGCCGAGTGAACCCTTTTTTTGGGGGCCGGTATCCTAAAACGGGACGGGAAAGGGTTTAGGGTTTGAAGGCGGACCGCCATCTGAAGATCCCCTAGTCAAACCCTAAACGCTTTCCCTTGCTTCTCATTCGAAGGCGACATGACAAAAAGACACACTAGAGGGGCCGAGCGAACCCTTTTGGGGGGCCAGGGTATCCTAAAACGGGATTGGAAAGGGTTTAGGGTTTGATTAGGCGGACCGCTACCGCGGATCCCCCTCATTAAACCCTAATCCCTTCCCCTTGCTTCTTATTCGAAGGCGGCAAGAGAAAAAGACACCCTAGAAGGGCCGAGTGAACCCTTTTTGGGGGGACTGGGTATCCTAAAACGGGACGGGAAAGGGTTTAGGGTTTGATTAGGCGGACGCACCGCGGATCCCCTAATCAAACCCTATACCCTTTCCCTTGCTTCTCATTCAAAGGTGGCAAGACAAAAAGACACCCTAGAGGGGCCGAGTGAACCCTTTTTTGGGGGGCCGGGTATCCTAAAACGGGACGGGAAAGGGTTTAGGGTTTGATTAGGCGGACCGCTACCACGGATCCCCTTAATCAAACCCTAAACCCTTTCCCTTGCTTTTCATTCCAAGGCGGCAAGACAAAAAGACACCCTAGAGGGGTCGAGTGAACCCTTTTGGGGGACACCGGGTATCCTAAAACAGGACGGGAAAGGGTTTATGGTTTAATTAGGCGAACCGCTACAGCGGATCCCCCTAATCAAACCCTAAACCCTTTCCCTTGCTTCTCATTCGAAAGCGGCAAGACAAAAAGACACCCTAGAGGGGCCGAGTGAACCGTTTTTTGGGGGGCCGGGTATCCTAAAATGGGACGGGAAAGGGTTTAGGGTTTGATTAGGTGGACCGCTACCGCAGATCCCCCTAATCAAACCCTAAACCCTTTACCTTGCTTCTCATTCGAAGCCGGCAAGACAAAAAGACACCCTAGAGGGGCCGAGTGAAACCTTTTTTGGGGGGCCGGGTATCCTAAAACGGGACGGGAAAGGGTTTAGGGTTTGATTAGGCAGACCGCTACCGCGGATCCCCCTAATCAAACCCTAAACCCTTTCCCTGACTTCTTATTTGAAGGCGGCAAGACAAAAAGACACCCTAGAGGGGAGGAGTGAACCCTTTTTTGGGGGGCCGGGTATCCTAAAACGGTCGGTAAAGGGTTTAGGGTTTGATTAGGATCCCCCTAATCAAACCCTAAACCCTTTCCCTTGCTTCTCATTTGAAGGCGGCAAGACAAAAAGACATCCTAGAGGGGCCGAGTGAACCCTTTTTGGGGGACCGGGTATCCTAAAACGGGACGGGAAAGGGTTTAGGGTTTGATTAGGATCTCCCTAAACAAACCCTAAACCCTTTCCCTTGCTTCTCATTTGAAGGCGGCAAGACAAAAAGACACCCTAGAGGGGCCGAGTGAACCCCTTTTGGGGGGACCGGGTATCCTGAAACGGGACGTGAAAGGGTTTAGGGTTTGATTAGGCGGACCGCTACCGTGGATCCCCTTAATCAAACCCTAAACCCTTTCCCTTGCTTCTCATTCGAAGGCGGCAAGACAAAAAGACACCCTAGAGGGGCCGAGTGAACCCCTTTTGGGGGGACCGGGTATCCTAAAACGGGACGGGAAAGGGATTAGGGTTTGATTAGGCGGACCGCTACCGCGGATCCCCCTAATCAAACCCTAAACCCTTCCCCTTGCTTCTCATTCGAAGGCGGCAAGACAAAAAGACCCTCTTGAGGGGCCGAGTTAACCCTTTTTGGGGGGAACGGGTATCCTAAAACGGGAGGGGAAAGGGTTTAGGGTTTGATTAGGATCCCTCTAATCAAACTCTAAACCCTTTCCCTTGCTTCTCATTTGAAGGCAGCAAGACAAAAAGACACCCTAGAGAGGCCGAGTGAACCCTTTTGGGGGGACCAGGTATCCAAAAACGGGACGGGAAAGGGTTTATGGTTTGATTAGGCGGACCGCTACCGCAGATCCCCCTAATCAAACCCTATACCCTTCCCCTTGCTTCTCATTCGAAGGCGGCAAGACAAAAAGACACCCTAGAGGGGCCGAGTGAACCCTTTTTTTGGGGGGCAGGGTATCCTAAAACGGGACGGAAAAGGGATTAGGGTTTGATTAGGCGGGCCGCTACCGCGGATCCCCCTAATCAAACCCTAAACCCTTTCCCTTGCTTCTCATTCGAAGGCGGCAAGACAAAAAGACCCCCTTGAGGGGCCGAGTTAACCCTTTTTGTGGGGAACGGGTATCCTAAAAAGGGACGACGGGGAAAGGGTTTAGGGATTCATTAGGCGGACCGCTACCGTGGATCACCTTAATCAAACCCTAAACCCTTTCCCTTGCTTCTCATTCCAAGGCCACAAGACAAAAAGACACCCTAGAGGGGTCGAGTGAACCCTTTTAGGGGTCGGGTATCCTAAACGGGACGGAAAGGGTTTTGGTTTAATTAGGCAAATCGCTATAGCGGATCCCCCTAATCAAACCCTAAACCCTTTCCCTTGCTTCTCATTCGAAGGCGGCAAGACAAAAAGACACACTAGAGGGGCCGAGTGAACCCTTTTTTGGGGGACCGGGTATCCTAAAACGGGACGGGAAAGGGTTTAGGGTTTGAATAGGCGGACCGCTACCGTGGATCCCCCTAATCAAACCGTATACCCTTTCCCTTGCTTCTCATTCGAAGGCGGCAAGACAAAAAGACACCCTAGAGGGGCCGAGTGAACCCTTTTTTGGGGGGCCGGGTATCCTAAAACGGGACGGGAAAGGGTTTAGGGTTTGATTAGGTGGACCGCTACCGCGGATCCCCTAATCAAACCCTAAACCCTTTCCCTTACTTCTCATTTGAAGGCGGCAAGACAAAAAGACACCCTAGAGGGGAGGAGTGAACCCTTTTTTGGAGGGCTAGGTATCCTAAAACGGTCAGTAAAGGGTTTAGGGTTTGATTAGGATCCCCTAATCAAACCCTAAACCCTTTCCCTTGCTTCTCATTTGAAGGCGGCAAGACAAAAAGACATTCTAGAGGGGCCGAGTGAACCCTTTTTGGGGGGGCCGGGTATCCTAAAACGGGACGGGAAAGGGTTTAGGGTTTGATTAGCTGGACCGCTACCGCGGATCCCCCTAATCAAACCCTAAACCCTTTCCCTTGCTTCTCATTCGAAGCCGGCAAGACAAAAAGACATCCTAGAGGGGCCGAGTGAACCCTTTTTTGGGGGGTCGGGTATCCTAAAACGGGACGGGAAAGGGTTTAGGGTTTGATTAGGCGGACCGCTACCGCGGATCCGCCTAATCAAACCCTAAACCCTTTCCCTTGCTTCTCATTTGAAGGCGGCAAGACAAAAAGACACTCTAGAGGGGCGGAGTGAACCCTTTTTTGGGGGGCCGGGTATCCTAAGACGGGACGGGAAAGGGTTTAGGGTTTGATTAGGATCCCCCTAATCAAACCCTAAGCCCTTTCCCTTGCTTCTCATTTGAAGGCGGCAAGACAAAAAGACACCCTAGAGGGGCCGAGTGAACCCTTTTTTGGGGGTCGGGTATCCTAAAACGGGACGGGAAAGGGTTTAGGGTTTGAAGGCGGACCGCTACTACGGATCCCCCTAGTCAAACCCTAAACGCTTTCCCTTGCTTCTCATTCGAAGGCGACATGACAAAAAGACACACTAGAGGGGCCGAGTGAACCCTTTTTGGGGGGACCGGGTATCCTAAAACGGGATTGGAAAGGGTTTAGGGTTTGATTAGGCAGACCGCTACCGCGGATCCCCCTAATTAAACCCTAATCCCTTCCCCTTGCTTCTTATTCGAAGGCGGCAAGAGAAAAAGACACCCTAGAAGGGCCGAGTGAACCCTTTTTTGGGGGACCGGGTATCCTAAAACGGGACGGGAAAGGGTTTAGGGATTGAATAGGCGGACCGCTACCGCGGATCCCCCTAATCAAACCGTATACCCTTTCCCTTGCTTCTCATTCGAAGGCGGCAAGACAAAAAGACACCCTAGAGGGGCCGAGTGAACCCTTTTTTGGGGGGCCGGGTATCCTAAAATGGGACGGGAAAGGGTTTAGGGTTTGAAGGCGGACCGCTACTGCAGATCCCCCTAGTCAAACCCTAAACGCTTTCCCTTGCTTCTCATTCGAAGGCGACATGACAAAAAGACACACTAGAGGGGCCGAGCGAACCCTTTTGGGGGACAAGGGTATCCTAAAACGGGATTGGAAAGGGTTTAGGGTTTGATTAGGCGGACCGCTACCGCGGATCCCCCTCATTAAACCCTAATCCCTTCCCCTTGCTTCTTATTCGAAGGCGGCAAGAGAAAAAGACACCCTAGAAGGGCCGAGTGAACCCTTTTTGGGGGGACTGGGTATCCTAAAACGGGACGGGAAAGGGTTTAGGGTTTGATTAGGCGGACCGCTACCGCGGATCCCCCTAATCAAACCCTAAACCCTTTCCCTTGCTTCTCATTCGAAGGTGGCAAGACAAAAAGACACCCTAGAGGGGCCGAGTGAACCCTTTTTTGGGGGGCCGGGTATCCTAAAACGGGACGGGAAAGGGTTTAGGGTTTGATTAGGCGGACCGCTACCACGGATCCCCTTAATCAAACCCTAAACCCTTTCCCTTGCTTTTCATTCCAAGGCGGCAACACAAAAAGACACCCTAGAGGGGTCGAGTGAACCCTTTTTGGGGGGCCGGGTATCCTAAAACAGGACGGGAAAGGGTTTATGGTTTAATTAGGCGAACCGCTACAGCGGATCCCCCTAATCAAACCCTAAACCCTTTCCTTTGCTTCTCATTCGAAGGCGGCAAAACAAAAAGACACCCTAGAGGGGCCGAGTGAACCGTTTTTTGGGGGGCCGGGTATCCTAAAATGGGACGGGAAAGGGTTTAGGGTTTGATTAGGTGGACCGCTACCGCAGATCCCCCTAATCAAACCCTAAACCCTTTACCTTGCTTCTCATTCGAAGCCGGCAAGACAAAAAGACACCCTAGAGGGGCCGAGTGAAACCTTTTTTGGGGGGCCGGGTATCCTAAAACGGGACGGGAAAGGGTTTAGGGTTTGATTAGGCGGACCGCTACCGCGGATCCCCCTAATCAAACCCTAAACCCTTTCCCCGACTTCTTATTTGAAGGCGGCAAGACAAAAGACACCCTAGAGGGGAGGAGTGAACCATTTTTGGGGGGCGGGTATCCTAAAACAGTCGGTAAAGGGTTTAGGGTTTGATTAGGATCCCCCTAATCAAACCCTAAACCCTTTCCCTTGCTTCTCATTTGAAGGCGGCAAGACAAAAAGACATCCTAGAGGGGCCGAGTGAACCCTTTTTGGGGGGGCCGGGTATCCTAAAACGGAACGGGAAAGGGTTTAGGGTTTGATTAGGATCTCCCTAAACAAACCCTAAACCCTTTCCCTTGCTTCTCATTTGAAGGCGGCAAGACAAAAAGACACCCTAGAGGGGCCGAGTGAACCCCTTTTGGGGGGACCGGGTATCCTGAAACGGGACGTGAAAGGGTTTAGGGTTTTATTAGGCGGACCGCTACCGTGGATCCCCTTAATCAAACCCTAAACCCTTTCCCTTGCTTCTCATTCCAAGGCGGCAAGACAAAAAGACACCCTAGAGGGGCCGAGTGAACCCTTTTTTGGGGGGCCGGGTATCCTAAAATGGGACGGGAAAGGGTTTAGGGTTTGAAGGCGGACCGCTACTGCAGATCCCCCTAGTCAAACCCTAAACGCTTTCCCTTGCTTCTCATTCGAAGGCGACATGACAAAAAGACACACTAGAGGGGCCGAGCGAACCCTTTTTGGGGGGACCGGGTATCCTAAAACGGGATTGGAAAGGGTTTAGGGTTTGATTAGGCGGACCGCTACCGCGGATCCCCCTCATTAAACCCTAATCCCTTCCCCTTGCTTCTTATTCGAAGGCGGCAAGAGAAAAAGACACGCTAGAAGGGCCGAGTGAACCCTTTTTGGGGGGACTGGGTATCCTAAAACGGGACGGAAAAGGGTTTAGGGTTTGATTAGGCGGACCGCTACCGCGGATCCCCCTAATCAAACCCTATACCCTTTCCCTTGCTTCTCATTCGAAGGTGGCAAGACAAAAAGACACCCTAGAGGGGCCGAGTGAACCCTTTTTTGGGGGGCCGGGTATCCTAAAACGGGACGGGAAAGGGTTTAGGGTTTGATTAGGCGGACCGCTACCACGGATCCCCTTAATCAAACCCTAAACCCTTTCCCTTGCTTTTCATTCCAAGGCGGCAACACAAAAAGACACCCTAGAGGGGTCGAGTGAACCCTTTTTGGGGGGCCAGGTATCCTAAAACAGGACGGGAAAGGGTTTATGGTTTAATTAGGCGAACCGCTACAGCGGATCCCCCTAATCAAACCCTAAACCCTTTCCCTTGCTTCTCATTCGAAAGCGGCAAGACAAAAAGACACCCTAGAGGGGCCGAGTGAACCGTTTTTTGGGGGGCCGGGTATCCTAAAATGGGACGGGAAAGGGTTTAGGGTTTGATTAGGTGGACCGCTACCGCAGATCCCCCTAATCAAACCCTAAACCCTTTACCTTGCTTCTCATTCGAAGCCGGCAAGACAAAAAGACACCCTAGAGGGGCCGAGTGAAACCTTTTTTGGGGGGCCGGGTATCCTAAAACGGGACGGGAAAGGGTTTAGGGTTTGATTAGGCAGACCGCTACCGCGGATCCCCCTAATCAAACCCTAAACCCTTTCCCTGACTTCTTATTTGAAGGCGGCAAGACAAAAAGACACCCTAGAGGGGAGGAGTGAACCCTTTTTTGGGGGGCCGGGTATCCTAAAACGGTCGGTAAAGGGTTTAGGGTTTGATTAGGATCCCCCTAATCAAACCCTAAACCCTTTCCCTTGCTTCTCATTTGAAGGCGGCAAGACAAAAAGACATCCTAGAGGGGCCGAGTGAACCCTTTTTTGGGGGGCCGGGTATCCTAAAACGGAACGGGAAAGGGTTTAGGGTTTGATTAGGATCTCCCTAAACAAACCCTAAACCCTTTCCCTTGCTTCTCATTTGAAGGCGGCAAGACAAAAAGACACCCTAGAGGGGCCGAGTGAACCCCTTTTGGGGGGACCGGGTATCCTGAAACGGGACGTGAAAGGGTTTAGGGTTTGATTAGGCGGACCGCTACCGTGGATCCCCTTAATCAAACCCTAAACCCTTTCCCTTGCTTCTCATTCCAAGGCGGCAAGACAAAAAGACACCCTAGAGGGGCCGAGTGAACCCCTTTTGGGGGGACCGGGTATCCTAAAACGGGACGGGAAAGGGATTAGGGTTTGATTAGGCGGACCGCTACCGCGGATCCCCCTAATCAAACCCTAAACCCTTCCCCTTGCTTCTCATTCGAAGGCGGCAAGACAAAAAGACCCTCTTGAGGGGCCGAGTTAACCCTTTTTGGGGGGAACGGGTATCCTAAAACGGGAGGGGAAAGGGTTTAGGGTTTGATTAGGATCCCTCTAATCAAACTCTAAACCCTTTCCCTTGCTTCTCATTTGAAGGCAGCAAGACAAAAAGACACCCTAGAGAGGCCGAGTGAACCCTTTTGGGGGGACCAGGTATCCAAAAACGGGACGGGAAAGGGTTTATGGTTTGATTAGGCGGACCGCTACCGCAGATCCCCCTAATCAAACCCTATACCCTTCCCCTTGCTTCTCATTCGAAGGCGGCAAGACAAAAAGACACCCTAGAGGGGCCGAGTGAACCCTTTTTTTGGGGGGCAGGGTATCCTAAAACGGGACGGAAAAGGGATTAGGGTTTGATTAGGCGGGCCGCTACCGCGGATCCCCCTAATCAAACCCTAAACCCTTTCCCTTGCTTCTCATTCGAAGGCGGCAAGACAAAAAGACCCCCTTGAGGGGCCGAGTTAACCCTTTTTGTGGGGAACGGGTATCCTAAAACGGGACGGGAAAGGGTTTAGGGATTCATTAGGCGGACCGCTACCGTGGATCACCTTAATCAAACCCTAAACCCTTTCCCTTGCTTCTCATTCCAAGGCCACAAGACAAAAAGACACCCTAGAGGGGTCGAGTGAACCCTTTTTAGGGGGTCGGGTATCCTAAAACGGGACGGGAAAGGGTTTTTGGTTTAATTAGGCAAATCGCTATAGCGGATCCCCCTAATCAAACCCTAAACCCTTTCCCTTGCTTCTCATTCGAAGGCGGCAAGACAAAAAGACACACTAGAGGGGCCGAGTGAACCCTTTTTTGGGGGGCCGGGTATCCTAAAACGGGACGGGAAAGGGTTTAGGGTTTGATTAGGCGGACCGCTACCGCGGATCCACCTAATCAAACCCTAAACCCTTTCCCTTGCTTCTCATTTGAAGGCGGCAAGACAAAAAGACACTCTAGAGGGGCGGAGTGAACCCTTTTTTGGGGGGCCGGGTATCCTAAGACGGGACGGGAAAGGGTTTAGGGTTTGATTAGGATCCCCCTAATCAAACCCAAAGCCCTTTCCCTTGCTTCTCATTTGAAGGCGGCAAGACAAAAAGACACCCTAGAGGGGCCGAGTGAACCCTTTTTTGGGGGGTCGGGTATCCTAAAATGGGACGGGAAAGGGTTTAGGGTTTGAAGGCGGACCGCTACTACGGATCCCCCTAGTCAAACCCTAAACGCTTTCCCTTGCTTCTCATTCGAAGGCGACATGACAAAAAGACACACTAGAGGGGCCGAGTGAACCCTTTTTGGGGGGACCAGGTATCCTAAAACGGGATTGGAAAGGGTTTAGGGTTTGATTAGGCAGACCGCTACCGCGGATCCCCCTAATTAAACCCTAATCCCTTCCCCTTGCTTCTTATTCGAAGGCGGCAAGACAAAAAGACACCCTAGAGGGGCCGAGTGAACCCTTTTTTGGGGGGCCGGGTATCCTAAAACGGGACGGGAAAGGGTTTAGGGTTTGATTAGGTGGACCGCTACCGCGGATCCCCCTAATCAAACCCTAAACCCTTTCCTTTGCTTCTCATTTGAAGGCGGCAAGACAAAAAGACACCCTAGAGGGGACGAGTGAACCCTTTTTGGAGGGCTAGGTATCCTAAAGCGGTCGAGTAAAGGGTTTAGGGTTTGATTAGGATCTCCTAATCAAACCCTAAACCCTTTCCCTTGCTTCTCATTTGAAGGCGGCAAGACAAAAAGACATTCTAGAGGGGCCGAGTGAACCCTTTTTTGGGGGGCCGGGTATCCTAAAACGGAACGGGAAAGGGTTTAGGGTTTGATTAGCTGGACCGCTACCGCGGATCCCCCTAATCAAACCCTAAACCCTTTCCCTTGCTTCTCATTCGAAGCCGGCAAGACAAAAAGACATCCTAGAGGGGCCGAGTGAACCCTTTTTTGGGGGGTCGGGTATCCTAAAACGGGACGGGAAAGGGTTTAGGGTTTGATTAGCTGGACCGCTACCGCGGATCCCCCTAATCAAACCCTAAACCCTTTCCCTTGCTTCTCATTCGGCAAGACAAGACAAAAAGACATCCTAGAGGGGCCGAGTGAACCCTTTTTTGGGGGGTCGGGTATCCTAAAACGGGACGGGAAAGGGTTTAGGGTTTGATTAGGCGGACCGCTACCGCGGATCCGCCTAATCAAACCCTAAACCCTTTCCCTTGCTTCTCATTTGAAGGCAGCAAGACAAAAAGACACCCTAGAGGGGCCGAGTGAACCCTTTTTTGGGGGGTCGGGTATCCTAAAATGGGACGGGAAAGGGTTTAGGGTTTGAAGGCGGACCGCTACTACGGATCCCCCTAGTCAAACCCTAAACGCTTTCCCTTGCTTCTCATTCGAAGGCGACATGACAAAAAGACACACTAGAGGGGCCGAGTGAACCCTTTTGGGGGGGGGGGGGAACGGGTATCCTAAAACGGGACGGGAAAGGGTTTAGGGTTTGATTAGCAGGACCGCTACCGCGGATCCCCTAATTAAACCCTAATCCCTTCCCCTTGCTTCTTATTCGAAGGCGGCAAGAGAAAAAGACACCCTAGAAGGGCCGAGTGAACCCTTTTTTGGGGGACCGGGTATCCTAAAACGGGACGGGAAAGGGTTTAGGGTTTGAATAGGCGGACCGCTACCGCGGATCCCCCTAATCAAACCGTATACCCTTTCCCTTGCTTCTCATTCGAAGGCGGCAAGACAAAAAGACACCCTAGAGGGGCCGAGTGAACCCTTTTTTGGGGGGCCGGGTATCCTAAAACGGGACGGGAAAGGGTTTAGGGTTTGATTAGGTGGACCGCTACCGCGGATCCCCTAATCAAACCCTAAACCCTTTCCCTTACTTCTCATTTGAAGGCGGCAAGACAAAAAGACACCCTAGAGGGGAGGAGTGAACCCTTTTTTGGAGGGCTAGGTATCCTAAAACGGTCAGTAAAGGGTTTAGGGTTTGATTAGGATCCCCCTAATCAAACCCTAAACCCTTTCCCTTGCTTCTCATTTGAAGGCGCAAAGACAAAAAGACATCCTAGAGGGGCCGAGTGAACCCTTTTTTGGGGGGCCGGGTATCCTAAAACGGAACGGGAAAGGGTTTAGGGTTTGATTAGGCGGACCGCTACCGCGGATCCCCCTAATCAAACCCTAAACCCTTTCCCTTGCTTCTCATTCGAAGCCGGCAAGACAAAAAGACATCCTAGAGGGGCCGAGTGAACCCTTTTTGGGGGTCGGGTATCCTAAAACGGGACGGGAAAGGGTTTAGGGTTTGATTAGGCGGACCGCTACCGCGGATCCCCCTAATCAAACCCTAAACCCTTTCCCTTGCTTCTCATTCGAAGGCGGCAAGACAAAAAGACCCTCTTGAGGGGCCGAGTTAACCCTTTTTGGGGGGGAACGGGTATCCTAAAACGGGAGGGGAAAGGGTTTAGGGTTTGATTAGGATCCCTCTAATCAAACTCTAAACCCTTTCCCTTGCTTCTCATTCGAAGGCAGCAAGACAAAAAGACACCCTAGAGAGGCCGAGTGAACCCTTTTGGGGGGACCGGGTATCCTAAAACGGGACGGGAAAGGGTTTATGGTTTGATTAGGCGGACCGCTACCGCAGATCCCCCTAATCAAACCCTATACCCTTCCCCTTGCTTCTCATTCGAAGGCGGCAAGACAAAAAGACACCCTAGAGGGGCCGAGTGAACCCTTTTTTTGGGGGGCAGGGTATCCTAAAACGGGACGGAAAAGGGATTAGGGTTTGATTAGGCGGGCCGCTACCGCGGATCCCCCTAATCAAACCCTAAACCCTTTCCCTTGCTTCTCAATCGAAGGCGGCAAGACAAAAAGACCCCCTTGAGGGGCCGAGTTAACCCTTTTTGGGGGGAACGGGTATCCTAAAACGGGACGGGAAAGGGTTTAGGGATTCATTAGGCGGACCGCTACCGTGGATCACATTAATCAAACCCTAAACCCTTTCCCTTGCTTCTCAATCCAAGGCCACAAGACAAAAAGACACCCTAGAGGGGTCGAGTGAACCCTTTTTAGGGGGTCGGGTATCCTAAAACGGGACGGGAAAGGGTTTTTGGTTTAATTAGGCAAATCGCTATAGCGGATCCCCCTAATCAAACCCTAAACCCTTTCCCTTGCTTCTCATTCGAAGGCGGCAAGACAAAAAGACACACTAGAGGGGCCGAGTGAACGCTTTTTTGGGGGGCCGGGTATCCTAAAACGGGACGAGAAAGGGTTTAGGGTTTGATTAGGCGGACCGCTACCGCGGATCCACCTAATCAAACCCTAAACCCTTTCCCTTGCTTCTCATTTGAAGGCGGCAAGACAAAAAGACACTCTAGAGGGGCGGAGTGAACCCTTTTTTGGGGGGCTGGGTATCCTAAAATTGTCGGGAAAGGGTTTAGGGTTTGATTAGGATCCCCCAAATCAGACCCTAAACCCTTTCCCTTGCTTCTCATTTGAAGGCGGTAAGACAAAGAGACAACCTAGAGGGGCCGAGTGAACCCTTTTTTGGGGGGCCGGGTATCCTAAGACGGGACGGGAAAGGGTTTAGGGTTTGATTAGGATCCCCCTAATCAAACCCTAAGCCCTTTCCCTTGCTTCTCATTTGAAGGCGGCAAGACAAAAAGACACCCTAGAGGGGCCGAGTGAACCCTTTTTTGGGGGGCCGGGTATCCTAAAATGGGACGGGAAAGGGTTTAGGGTTTGAAGGCAGACCTCTACTGCGGATCTCCCTAGTCAAACCCTAAACGCTTTCCCTTGCTTTTCATTCGAAGGCAACATGACAAAAAGACACACTAGAGGGGCCGAGTGAACCCTTTTTGGGGGGACCGGGTATCCTAAAACGGGATTGGAAAGGGTTTAGGGTTTGATTAGGCAGACCGCTACCGCGGATCCCCCTAATTAAACCCTAATCCCTTCCCCTTGCTTCTTATTCGAAGGCGGCAAGAGAAAAAGACACCCTAGAAGGGCCGAGTGAACCCTTTTTTGGGGGACCGGGTATCCTAAAACGGGACGGGAAAGGGTTTAGGGTTTGATTAGGCGGACCGCTACCGCGGATCCCCCTAATCAAACCCTATACCCTTTCCCTTGCTTCTCATTTGAAGGCGGCAAGACAGAAAGACACCCTAGAGGGGCCGAGTGAACCCTTTTTTGGGGGGCCGGGTATCCTAAAACGGGACGGGAAAGGGTTTAGGGTTTGATTAGGCGGACCGCTACCGCGGATCCCCTAATCAAACCCTAAACCCTTTCCCTTACTTCTCATTTGAAGGCGGCAAGACAAAAAGACACCCTAGAGGGGAGGAGTGAACCCTTTTTTGGGGCGGGGTATCCTAAAAGTCGATAAAGGGTTTAGGGTTTGATTAGGATCCCCTAATCAAACCCTAAACCCTTTCCTTGCTTCTCATTTGAAGGCGGCAAGACAAAAAGACACCCTAGAGGGGCCGAGTGAACCCTTTTTTGGGGGCGGGTATACTAAAACGGGACGGGAAAGGGTTTAGGGTTTGATTAGGCGGACCGCTACCGCGGATCCCCCTAATCAAACCCTAAACCCTTTCCCTTGCTTCTCATTCGAAACCGGCAAGAAAAAAAGACATCCTAGAGGGGCCGAGTGAACCCTTTTTTGGGGGGCCGGGTATCCTAAAACGGGACGGGAAAGGGTTTAGGGTTTGATTAGGCGGACGCTACGCGGATCCCCTAATCAAACCCTAAACCCTTTCCCTGCTTCTCATTTGAAGGCGGCAAGACAAAAAGACACTCTAGAGGGGCGGAGTGAACCCTTTTTTGGGGGGCTGGGTATCCTAAAATTGTCGGGAAAGGGTTTAGGGTTTGATTAGGATCCCCCAAATCAGACCCTAAACCCTTTCCCTTGCTTCTCATTTGAAGGCGGTAAGACAAAGAGACAACCTAGAGGGGCCGAGTGAACCCTTTTTTGGGGGGCCGGGTATCCTAAGACGGGACGGGAAAGGGTTTAGGGTTTGATTAGGATCCCCATAATCAAACCCTAAGCCCTTTCCCTTGCTTCTCATTTGAAGGCGGCAAGACAAAAAGACACCCTAGAGGGGCCGAGTGAACCCTTTTTTGGGGGGCCGGGTATCCTAAAATGGGACGGGAAAGGGTTTAGGGTTTGAAGGCGGACCGCTACTGCGGATATCCCTAGTCAAACCCTAAACGCTTTCCCTTGCTTTTCATTCTAAGGCAACATGACAAAAAGACACACTAGAGGGGCCGAGTGAACCCTTTTTGGGGGGACCGGGTATCCTAAAACGGGATTGGAAAGGGTTTAGGGTTTGATTAGGCAGACCGCTACCGCGGATCCCCCTAATTAAACCCTAATCCCTTCCCCTTGCTTCTTTTTCGAAGGCGGCAAGAGAAAAAGACACCCTAGAAGGGCCGAGTGAACCCTTTTTTGGGGGACCGGGTATCCTAAAACGGGACGGGAAAGGGTTTAGGGTTTGATTAGGCGGACCGCTACCGCGGATCCCCCTAATCAAACCCTATACCCTTTCCCTTGCTTCTCATTTGAAGGCGGCAAGACAGAAAGACACCCTAGAGGGGCCGAGTGAACCCTTTTTTGGGGGGCCGGGTATCCTAAAACGGGACGGGAAAGGGTTTAGGGTTTGATTAGGCGGACCGCTACCGCGGATCCCCCTAATCAAACCCTAAACCCTTTCCCTTACTTCTCATTTGAAGGCGGCAACACAAAAAGACACCCTAGAGGGGAGGAGTGAACCCTTTTTGGGGGGACCGGGTATCCTAAACGGTCGATAAAGGGTTTAGGGTTTGATTAGGATCCCCTAATCAAACCCTAAACCCTTTCCCTTGCTTCTCATTTGAAGGCGGCAAGACAAAAAGACATCCTAGAGGGGCCGAGTGAACCCTTTTTGGGGGAACGGGTATCCTAAAACGGGACGGGAAAGGGTTTAGGGTTTGATTAGGCGGACCGCTACCGCGGATCCCCTAATCAAACCCTAAACCCTTTCCTGCTTCTCATTAAAGGCGGCAAGACAAAAAGACATCCTAGAGGGGCCGAGTGAACCCTTTTTTGGGGGCCGGGTATCCTAAAACGGGACGGGAAAGGGTTTAGGGTTTGATTAGGCGGACCACTACCGCGGATCCCCTAATCAAACCCTAAACCCTTTCCCTTACTTCTCATTTGAAGGCGGCAAGACAAAAAGACACCCTAGAGGTGAGGAGTGAACCCTTTTTTGGGGGGCCGGGTATCCTAAAACGGTCGGTAAAGGGTTTAGGGTTTGATTAGGATCCCCCTAATCAAACCCTTAACCCTTTCCC
This sequence comes from Silene latifolia, assembly GCF_048544455.1. Taxonomy (NCBI): domain Eukaryota; kingdom Viridiplantae; phylum Streptophyta; class Magnoliopsida; order Caryophyllales; family Caryophyllaceae; genus Silene; species Silene latifolia. The sequence continues at coordinate 118,369,733 of NC_133538.1, read as the reverse complement.
TTGCTTCTCATTTGAAGGCGGCAAGACAAAAAGACATCCTAGAGAGGCCGAGTGAACCTTTTTTGGGGGCGGGTATCCTAAAGCAGAACGGGAAAGGGTTTAGGGTTTGATTAGGATCTCCCTAAACAAACCCTAAACCCTTTCCTTTGCTTCTCATTTGAAGGCGGCAAGACAAAAATACACCCTAGAGGGGCCGAGTGAACCCTTTTTGGGGGGACCGGGTATCCTAAAATGGGACGGGAAAGGGTTTATGGTTTAATTAAGTGAACCGCTACCGCGGATCCCCCTAATTAAACCCTAATCTCTTCCCCGTGCTTCTTATTCGAAGGCGGCAAGAGAAAAAGACACCCTAGAAGGGCCGAGTGAACCCTTTTTGGGGGGACCGGGTATCCTAAAATGGGAGGGGAAAGGGTTTAGGGTTTGATTAGGATCCCTCTAATCAAACTCTAAACCCTTTCCCTTGCTTCTCATTCGAAGGCAGCAAGACAAAAAGAAACCCTAGAGAGGCCGAGTGAACCCTTTTGGGGGGACCGGGTATCCTAAAATGGGACGGGAAAGGGTTTATGGTTTGATTAGGCGAACCGCTACCGCAGATCCCCCTAATCAAACCCTATACCCTTCCCCTTGCTTCTCATTCGAAGGCGGCAAGACAAAAAGACACCCTAGAGGGGCCGAGTGAACCCTTTTTTTGGGGGGCAGGGTATCCTAAAACGGGACGGGAAAGGGATTAGGGTTTGATTAGGCGGACCGCTACCGCGGATCCCCCTAATCAAACCCTAAACCCTTTCCCTTGCTTCTCATTCGAAGGCGGCAAGACAAAAAGACCCCCTTGAGGGGCCGAGTTAACCCTTTTTTGGGGGAACGGGTATCCTAAAACGGGACGGGAAAGGGTTTAGGGATTGATTAGGCGGACCGCTACCGTGGATCACATTAATCAAACCCTAAACCCTTTCCCTTGCTTCTCATTCCAAGGCCACAAGACAAAAAGACACCCTAGAGGGGTCGAGTGAACCCTTTTTAGGGGGTCGGGTATCCTAAAACGGGACGGGAAAGGGTTTTTGGTTTAATTAGGCAAACCGCTATAGCGGATCCCCCTAATCAAACCCTAAACCCTTTCCCTTGCTTCTCATTCGAAGGCGGCAAGACAAAAAGACACACTAGAGGGGCCGAGTGAACCCTTTTTTGGAGGGCCGGGTATCCTAAAACGGGACGAGAAAGGGTTTAGGGTTTGATTAGGCGGACCGCTACCGCGGATCCCCCTAATCAAACCCTAAACCCTTTCCCTTGCTTCTCATTGGAAGGCGGCAAGACAAAAAGACACTCTAGAGGGGCGGAGTGAACCCTTTTTTGGGGGGCTGGGTATGCTAAAATGGTCGGGAAAGGGTTTAGGGTTTGATTAGGATCCCCCAAATCAGACACTAAACCCGTTCCCTTGCTTCTCATTTGAAGGCGGTAAGACAAAGAGACAACCTAGAGGGGCCGAGTGAACCCTTTTTTGGGGGGCCGGGTATCCTAAAACGGGACGGGAAAGGGTTTAGGGTTTGATTAGGATCCCCCTAATCAAACCCTAAGCCCTTTCCCTTGCTTCTCATTTGAAGGCGGCAAGACAAAAAGACACCCTAGAGGGGCCGAGTGAACCCTTTTTTGGGGGGCCGGGTATCCTAAAATGGGACGGGAAAGGGTTTAGGGTTTGAAGGCGGACCGCTACTGCGGATCCCCCTAGTCAAACTCTAAACGCTTTCCCTTGCTTCTCATTCGAAGGCGACATGACAAAAAGACACACTAGAGGGGCCGAGTGAACCCTTTTTGGGGGGACCGGGTATCCTAAAACGGGATTGGAAAGGGTTTAGGGTTTGATTAGGCGGACCGCTACTGCGGATCCCCCTAATTAAACCCTAATCCCTTCCCCTTGCTTCTTTTTCGAAGGCGGCAAGAGAAAAAGACACCCTAGAAGGGCCGAGTGAACCCTTTTTGGGGGGACCGGGTATCCTAATACGGGACGGGAAAGGGTTTATGGTTTAATTAGGCAAACCGCTACAGCGGATCCCCCTAATCAAACCCTAAACCCTTTCCCTTGCTTCTCATTCGAAGGCGGCAAGACAAAAAGACACCCTAGAGGGGCCGAGTGAACCCTTTTTTGGGGGGCCGGGTATCCTAAAACGGGACGGGAAAGGGTTTATGGTTTGATTAGGCGGACCGCTACCGCGGATCCCCTTAATCAAACCCTAAACCCTCTCCCTTGCTTCTCATTCCAAGGCGGCAAGACAAAAAGACACCCTAGAGGGGTCGAGTGAACCCTTTTTGGGGGGCCGGGTATCCTAAAACGGGACGGGAAAGGGTTTAGGGTTTGAGTAGGCGGACTGCTACCGCGGATCCCCCTAATCAAACCCTAAACCCTTTTCCTTGCTTCTCATTCGAAGCAGGCATGACAAAAAGACACCCTAGAGGGGCCGAGTGAACCCTTTTTTGGGGGGCCGGGTATCCTAAAACGGGACGGGAAAGGGTTTAGGGTTTGATTAGGCGGACCGCTACCGCGGATCCCCCTAATCAAACCCTAAACCTTTTCCCTTACTTCTCATTTGAAGGCGGCAAGACAAAAAGACACCCTAGAGGGGCCGAGTGAACCCTTTTTTGGGGGGCCTAGTATCCTAAAACGGGACGGCAAAGGGTTTAGAGTTTGATTAGGATCTCCCTAAACAAACCCTAATCCCTTCCCCTTGCTTCTTATTCGAAGGCGGCAAGAGAAAAAGACACCCTAGAAGGGCCGAGTGAACCCTATTTGGGGGGACCGGGTATCCTAAAACGGGACGTGAAAGGGTTTAGGGTTTCATTAGGCGGACCGCTACCGTGGATCCCCTTAATCAAACCCTAAACCCTTTCCCTTGCTTCTCCTTCCAAGGCGGCAAGACAAAAAGACACCCTAGAGGGGTCGAGTGAACCCTTTTTAGGGGGCCCGGTATCCTAAAATGGAACGGGAAAGGGTTTATGGTTTAATTAGGTGAACCGCTATAGCGGATCCTCCTAATCAAACCCTAAACCCTTTCCCTTGCTTCTTATTCGAAGGCGGAAAGACAAAAAGACACCCTAGAGGGGCCGAGTGAACCCTTTTTTGGGGGGCCGGGTATCCTAAAACGGGACAGGAAAGGATTTAGGGTTTGTTTAGGCGGACCGCTACCGCGGATCCCCCTAATTAAACCCTAATCTCTTCCCCTTGCTTCTTATTCGAAGGCGGCAAGAGAAAAAGACACACTTGAAGGGCCGAGTGAACCCTTTTTGGGGGGACCAGGTATCCTAAAACGGGTGGGAAAAGGGTTTAGGGTTTTATTAGGATCCCTCTAATCAAACTCTAAACCCTTTCCCTTTCTTCTCATTCGAAGGCAGCAAGACAAAAAGACACCCTAGAGAGGCCGAGTGAACCCTTTTGGGGGGACCGGGTATCCTAAACGGGACCGGGAAAGGGTTTAGGGTTTGATTAGGCGGACCGCTACCGCGGATCCCCCTAATCAAACTCTATACCCTTCCCCTTGCTTCTCATTCGAAGGCGGCAAGACAAAAAGACACGCTAGAGGGGCCGAGTGAACCCTTTTTTTGGGGGCCGGGTATCCTAAAACGGGACGGGAAAGGGATTAGGGTTTGATTAGGCGGACCGCTACCGCGGATCCCCCTAATCAAACCCTAAACCCTTTCCCTTGCTTCTCATTCGAAGGCGGCAAGACAAAAAGACACACTAGAGGGGCCAAGTGAACCCTTTTTTGGGGGGCCGGGTATCCTAAAACGGGACGGGAAAGGGTTTAGGGTTTGATTATGCGGACCGCTACCGCGGATCCCCCTAATCAAACCCTAAACCCTTTCCCTTGCTTCTCATTTGAAGGCGGCAAGACAAAAAGACACTCTAGAGGGGCGGAGTGAACCGTTTTTGGGGGTGGGTATCCTAAAACGGGACGGGGAAAGGGTTTAGGGTTTGATTAGGATCCCCTAATCAAACCCTAAACCCTTTCCTTGCTTCTCATTTGAAGGCGGCAAGACAAAAAGACACCCTAGAGGGGCCGAGTGAACCCTTTTTGGGGGCGGGGCGGGTATCCTAAAATGGGACGGGGAAAGGGTTTAGGGTTTGATTAGGCGGACCGCTCTGCAGATCCCAAGTCAAACCCTAAACCCTTTCCTTTGCTTCTCATTTGAAGGCGGCAAGACAAAAAGACAACCTAGAGGGGCCGAGTGAACCCTTTTTGGGGGGCCGGGTATCCTAAAATGGGACGGGAAAGGGTTTAGGGTTTGAAGGCGGACCGCTACCGCGGATCCCCTTAATCAAACCCTAAACCCTTTCCCTTGCTTCTCATTCGAAGGCGGAAAGACAAAAAGACAACCTAGAGGGGTCGAGCGAACCCTTTTTTGGGGGGCCGGGTATTCTAAAACGGGACGGGAAGGGTTTAGAGTTTAATTAGGCGGACCGCTACCGCGGATCCCCCTAATCAAACCCTAAACCCTTTCCCTTGCTTCTCATTTGAAGGCGGCAAGACAAAAAGACACTCTAGAGGGGCGGAGTGAACCCTTTTTGGGGTGGGTATCTAAAAGCAGGACGGGAAAGGGTTTAGGGTTTGATTAGGATCCCCCTAATCAAACCCTAAGCCCTTTCCCTTGCTTCTCATTTGAAGGCGGTAAGACAAAAAGACACCCTAGAGGGGCCGAGTGAACCCTTTTTTGGGGGGCCGGGTATCCTAAAATGGGACAGGAAAGGGTTTAGGGTTTGAAGGCGGACCGCTACTGCGGATCCCCCAAGTCAAACCCTAAACGCTTTCCCTTGCTTCTCATTCGAAGGCGACATGACAAAAAGACACACTAGAGGGGCCGAGTGAACCCTTTTTGGGCGGACCGGGTATCCTAAAACGGGATTGGAAAGGGTTTAGGGTTTGATTAGGCAGACCGCTACCGCGGATCCCCCTAATTAAACCCTAATCCCTTCCCCTTGCTTCTTATTCGAAGGCGGCAAGAGAAAAAGACACCCTAGAAGGGCCGAGTGAACCCTATTTGGGGGGACCGGGTATCCTAAAACGGGACGTGAAAGGGTTTAGGGTTTCATTAGGCGGACCGCTACCGTGGATCCCCTTAATCAAACCCTAAACCCTTTCCCTTGCTTCTCCTTCCAAGGCGGCAAGACAAAAAGACACCCTAGAGGGGTCGAGTGAACCCTTTTTAGGGGGTCGGTATCCTAAAATGGAACGGGAAAGGGTTTATGGTTTAATTAGGTGAACCGCTGTAGCGGATCCCCCTAATCAAACCCTAAACCCTTTCCCTTGCTTCTCATTCGAAGGCGGAAAGACAAAAAGACACCCTAGAGGGGCCGAGTGAACCCTTTTTTGGGGGGCCGGGTATCCTAAAACGGGACAGGAAAGGATTTAGTGTTTGATTAGGCGGACCGCTACCGCGGATCCCCCTAATTAAACCCTAATCTCTTCCCCTTGCTTCTTATTCGAAGGCGGCAAGAGAAAAAGACACACTTGAAGGGCCGAGTGAACCCTTTTTGGGGGGACCAGGTATCCTAAAACGGGTGGGAAAAGGGTTTAGGGTTTTATTAGGATCCCTCTAATCAAACTCTAAACCCTTTCCCTTTCTTCTCATTCGAAGGCAGCAAGACAAAAAGACACCCTAGAGAGGCCGAGTGAACCCTTTTGGGGGGACCGGGTATCCTAAAACGGGACGGGAAAGGGTTTAGGGTTTGATTAGGCGGACCGCTACCGCGGATCCCCCTAATCAAACTCTATACCCTTCCCCTTGCTTCTCATTCGAAGGCGGCAAGACAAAAAGACACGCTAGAGGGGCCGAGTGAACCCTTTTTTTGGGGGCCGGGTATCCTAAAACGGGACGGGAAAGGGATTAGGGTTTGATTAGGCGGACCGCTACCGCGGATCCCCCTAATCAAACCCTAAACCCTTTCCCTTGCTTCTCATTCGAAGGCGGCAAGACAAAAAGACACACTAGAGGGGCCAAGTGAACCCTTTTTTGGGGGGCCGGGTATCCTAAATCGGGACGGGAAAGGGTTTAGGGTTTGATTAAGCGGACCGCTACCACGGATCCCCCTAATCAAACCCTAAACCCTTTCCCTTGCTTCTCATTTGAAGGCGGCAAGACAAAAAGACACTCTAGAGGGGCGGAGTGAACCCTTTTTTGGGGGGCTGGGTATCCTAAAACGGGACGGGAAAGGGTTTAGGGTTTGATTAGGATCCCCCTAATCAAACCCTAAGCCCTTTCCCTTGCTTCTCATTTGAAGGCGGCAAGACAAAAAGACACCCTAGAGGGGCCGAGTGAACCCTTTTTTGGGGGGCCGGGTATCCTAAAACGGGACGGGAAAGGGTTTAGGGTTTGAAGGCGGACCGCTACTGCAGATCCCCCAAGTCAAACCCTAAACCCTTTCCTTTGCTTCTCATTTGAAGGCGGCAAGACAAAAAGACAACCTAGAGGGGCCGAGTGAACCCTTTTTTGGGGGGCGGGGTATCCTAAAATGGGACGGGAAAGGGTTTAGGGTTTGAAGGCGGACCGCTACCGCGGATCCCCTTAATCAAACCCTAAACCCTTTCCCTTGCTTCTCATTCGAAGGCGGAAAGACAAAAAGACAACCTAGAGGGGTCGAGCGAACCCTTTTTTGGGGGGCCGGGTATTCTAAAACGGGACGGGAAGGGTTTAGAGTTTAATTAGGCGGACCGCTACCGCGGATCCCCCTAATCAAACCCTAAACCCTTTCCCTTGCTTCTCATTTGAAGGCGGCAAGACAAAAAGACACTCTAGAGGGGCGGAGTGAACCCTTTTTTGGGGGGCTGGGTATCCTAAAACGGGACGGGAAAGGGTTTAGGGTTTGATTAGGATCCCCCTAATCAAACCCTAAGCCCTTTCCCTTGCTTCTCATTTGAAGGCGGCAAGACAAAAAGACACCCTAGAGGGGCCGAGTGAACCCTTTTTTGGGGGGCCGGGTATCCTAAAATGGGACAGGAAAGGGTTTAGGGTTTGAAGGCGGACCGCTACTGCGGATCCCCCAAGTCAAACCCTAAACGCTTTCCCTTGCTTCTCATTCGAAGGCGACATGACAAAAAGACACACTAGAGGGGCCGAGTGAACCCTTTTTGGGCGGACCGGGTATCCTAAAACGGGATTGAAAGGGTTTAGGGTTTGATTAGGCGGACCGCTACCGCGGATCCCCCTAATTAAACCCTAATCCCTTCCCCTTGCTTCTTATTCGAAGGCGGCAAGAGAAAAAGACACCCTAGAAGGGCCGAGTGAACCCTTTTTGGGGGGCCGGGTATCCTAAAACGGGACGGGAAAGGGTTTAGGGTTTGATTAGGCGGACCGCTACTGTGGATCCCCCTAATCAAACCCTATACCCTTTCCCTTGCTTTTCATTCGAAGGCGGTAAGACAAAAAGACACCCTAGAGGGGCCGAGTGAACCCTTTTTGGAGGGACCGGGTATCCTAAAACGGGACGGGAAAGGGTTTAGGGTTTGATTAGGCGGACCGATACCGCGGATCCCCTTAATCAAACCCTAAACCCTTTCCCTTGCTTCTCATTCCAAGGCGGCAAGACAAAAAGACACCCTAGAGGGGTCGAGTGAACCCTTTTTGGGGGGCCGGGTATCCTGAAACAGGACGGGAAAGGGTTTATGGTGTAATTAGGCGAACCGCTATAGCGGATCCCCCTAATCAAACCCTAAACCCTTTCCCTTGCTTTTCATTCGAAGGCGGCAAGACAAAAAGACACCTTAGAGGGGCCTAGTGAACCCTTTTTTGGGGGACCGGGTATCCTAAAACGGGACGGGAAAGGGTTTAGGGTTTGATTAGGCGGACCGCTACCGCGGATCCCCCTAATCAAACCCTAAACCCTTTCCCTTGCTTCTCATTTGAAGGCGGCAAGACAAAAAGACACTCTAGAGGGGCGGAGTGAACCCTATTTTGGGGGCCTGGGTATCCTAAAACGGGACGGGAAAGGGTTTAGGGTTTGATTAGGATCCTCCTAATAAAACCCTAAGCCCTTTCCCTTGCTTCTCATTTGAAGGCGGCAAGACAAAAAGACACCCTAGAGGGGCCGAGTGAACCCTTTTTTGGGGGGCCGGGTATCCTAAAATGGGACAGGAAAGGGTTTAGGGTTTGAAGGCGGACCGCTACTGCAGATCCCCCAAGTCAAACCCTAAACCCTTTCCTTTGCTTCTTATTTGAAGGCGGCAAGACAAAAAGACATCCTAGAGGGGCCGAGTGAACCCTTTTTTGGGGGGCCGGGTATCCTAAAACGGGACGGGAAAGAGTTTAGGGTTTGATTAGGCGGACCGCTACCGCGGATCCCCCTAATCAAACCCTAAACCCTTTCTCTTGCTTCTCATTCGAAGCCGGCAAGACAAAAAGACATCCTAGAGGGGCCGAGTGAACCCTTTTTTGGGGGGCCGGGTATCCTAAAACGGGACGGGAAAGGGTTTAGGGTTTGATTAGGCGGACCGCTACCGCGGATCCCCCTAATCAAACCCTAAACCCTTTCCCTTAATTCTCATTTGAAGGCGGCAAGACAAAAAGACACCCTAGAGGTGAGGAGTGAACCCTTTTTTGGGGGGCCGGGTATCCTAAAACGGTCGGTAAAGGGTTTAGGGTTTGATTAGGATCCCCCTAATCAAACCCTTAACCCTTTCCCTTGCTTCTCATTTGAAGGCGGCAAGACAAAAAGACATCCTAGAGAGGCCGAGTGAACCTTTTTTTGGGGGGCCGGGTATCCTAAAACGGAACGGGAAAGGGTTTAGGGTTTGATTAGGATCTCGCTAAACAAACCCTAAACCCTTTCCTTTGCTTCTCATTTGAAGGCGGCAAGACAAAAAGACACCCTAGAGGGGCCGAGTGAACCCTTTTTGGGGGGACCGGGTATCCTGAAACGGGACGTGAAAGGGTTTAGGGTTAGATTAGGCGGACCGCTACCGTGGATCCCCTTAATCAAACCTTAAACCCTTTCCCTTGCTTCTCATTCCAAGGCGGCAAGACAAAAAGACACCCCAGAGGGGTCGAGTGAACCCTTTTTAGGGGGCCCGGTATCCTAAAATGGGACGGGAAAGGGTTTATGGTTTAATTAAGTGAACTGCTACCGCGGATCCCCCTAATTAAACCCTAATCTCTTCCCCGTGCTTCTTATTCGAAGGCGGCAAGAGAAAAAGACACCCTAGAAGGGCCGAGTGAACCCTTTTTGGGGGGACCGGGTATCCTAAAACGGGAGGGGAAAGGGTTTAGGGTTTGATTAGGATCCCTCTAATCAAACTCTAAACCCTTTCCCTTGCTTCTCATTCGAAGGCAGCAAGACAAAAAGAAACCCTAGAGAGGCCGAGTGAACCCTTTTGGGGGGACCGGGTATCCTAGAACGGGACGGGAAAGGGTTTATGGTTTGATTAGGCGAACCGCTACCGCAGATCCCCCTAATCAAACCCTATACCCTTCCCCTTGCTTCTCATTCGAAGGCGGCAAGACAAAAAGACACCCTAGAGGGGCCGAGTGAACCCTTTTTTTGGGGGGCAGGGTATCCTAAAACGAGACGGGAAAGGGATTAGGGTTTGATTAGGCGGACCGCTACCGCGGATCCCCCTAATCAAACCCTAAACCCTTTCCCTTGCTTCTCATTCGAAGGCGGCAAGACAAAAAGACCCCCTTGAGGGGCCGAGTTAACCCTTTTTGGGGGGAACGGGTATCCTGAAACGGGACGGGAAAGGGTTTAGGGATTGATTAGGCGGACCGCTACCGTGGATCACATTAATCAAACCCTAAACCCTTTCCCTTGCTTCTCATTCCAAGGCCACAAGACAAAAAGACACCCTAGAGGGGTCGAGTGAACCCTTTTTAGGGGGTCGGGTATCCTAAAACGGGACGGGAAAGGGTTTTTGGTTTAATTAGGCAAACCGCTATAGCGGATCCCCCTAATCAAACCCTAAACCCTTTCCCTTGCTTCTCATTCGAAGGCGGCAAGACAAAAAGACACACTAGAGGGGCAGAGTGAACCCTTTTTTGGAGGGCCGGGTATCCAAAAACGGGACGAGAAAGGGTTTAGGGTTTGATTAGGCGGACCGCTACCGCGGATCCCCCTAATCAAACCCTAAACCCTTTCCCTTGCTTCTCATTGGAAGGCGGCAAGACAAAAAGACACTCTAGAGGGGCGGAGTGAACCCTTTTTTGGGGGGCTGGGTATCCTAAAATGGTCGGGAAAGGGTTTAGGGTTTGATTAGGATCCCCCAAATCAGACCCTAAACCCTTTCCCTTGCTTCTCATTTGAAGGCGGTAAGACAAAGAGACAACCTAGAGGGGCCGAGTGAACCCTTTTTTGGGGGGCCGGGTATCCTAAAACGGGACGGGGAAAGGGTTTAGGGTTTGATTAGGATCCCCCTAATCAAACCCTAAGCCCTTTCCCTTGCTTCTCATTTGAAGGCGGCAAGACAAAAAGACACCCTAGAGGGGCCGAGTGAACCCTTTTTTGGGGGGCCGGGTATCCTAAAATGGGACGGGAAAGGGTTTAGGGTTTGAAGGCGGACCGCTACTGCAGATCCCCCTAGTCAAACTCTAAACGCTTTCCCTTGCTTCTCATTCGAAGGCGACATGACAAAAAGACACACTAGAGGGGCCGAGTGAACCCTTTTTGGGGGGACCGGGTATCCTAAAATGGGATTGGAAAGGGTTTAGGGTTTGATTAGGCGGACCGCTACCGCGGATCCCCCTAATTAAACCCTAAACCCTTTCCCTTGCTTCTCATTCGAAGGCGGCAAGACAAAAAGACACCCTAGAGGGGCCGAGTGAACCCTTTTTTGGGGGGCCGGGTATCCTAAAACGGGACGGGAAAGGGTTTATGGTTTGATTAGGCGGACCGCTTCCGCGGATCCCCTTAATCAAACCCTAAACCCTTTCCCTTGCTTCTCATTCCAAGGCGGCAAGACAAAAAGACACCCTAGAGGGGTCGAGTGAACCCTTTTTGGGGGGCCGGGTATCCTAAAACAAGACGGGAAGGGGTTTATGGTTTAATTAGGCAAACCGCTACAGCGGATCCCCCTAATCAAACCCTAAACCCTTTCCCTTGCTTCTCATTCGAAGGCGGCAAGACAAAAAGACACCCTAGAGGGGCCGAGTGAACCCTTTTTTGAGGGGCCGGGTATCCTAAAACGGGACGGGAAAGGGTTTATGGTTTGATTAGGCGGACCGCTACCGCGGATCCCCTTAATCAAACCCTAAACCCTTTCCCTTGCTTCTCATTCCAAGGCGGCAAGACAAAAAGACACCCTAGAGGGGTCGAGTGAACCCTTTTTGGGGGGCCGGGTATCCTAAAACGGGACGGGAAAGGGTTTAGGGTTTGAGTAGGCGGACCGCTACCGCGGATCCCCCTAATCAAACCCTAAACCCTTTTCCTTGCTTCTCATTCGAAGCAGGCATGACAAAAAGACACCCTAGAGGGGCCGAGTGAACCCTTTTTTGGGGGGCCGGGTATCCTAAAACAAGACGGGAAAGGGTTTATGGTTTAATTAGGCAAACCGCTACAGCGGATCCCCCTAATCAAACCCTAAACCCTTCCCCTTGCTTCTCATTCGAAGGCGGCAAGACAAAAAGACACCCTAGAGGGGCCGAGTGAACCCTTTTTTGGGGGGCCGGGTATCCTAAAACGGGACGGGAAAGGGTTTATGGTTTGATTAGGCGGACCGCTACCGCGGATCCCCTTAATCAAACCCTAAACCCTTTCCCTTGCTTCTCATTCCAAGGCGGCAAGACAAAAAGACACCCTAGAGGGGTCGAGTGAACCCTTTTTGGGGGGCCGGGTATCCTAAAACGGGACGGGAAAGGGTTTAGGGTTTGAGTAGGCGGACCGCTACCGCGGATCCCCCTAATCAAACCCTAAACCCTTTTCCTTGCTTCTCATTCGAAGCAGGCATGACAAAAAGACACCCTAGAGGGGCCGAGTGAACCCTTTTTTGGGGGGCCGGGTATCCTAAAACGGGACGGGAAAGGGTTTAGGGTTTGATTAGGCGGACCGCTACCGCGGATCCCCCTAATCAAACCCTAAACCCTTTCCCTTACTTCTTATTTGAAGGCGGCAAGACAAAAAGACACCCTAGAGGGGCCGAGTGAACCCTTTTTTGGGGGGCCTAGTATCCTAAAACGGGACGGGAAAGGGTTTAGAGTTTGATTAGGATCTCCCTAAACAAACCCTAAACCCTTTCCCTTGCTTCTCATTTGAAGGCGGCAAGACAAAAAGACACCCTAGAGGGGCCGAGTGAACCCTATTTGGGGGGACCGGGTATCCTAAAACGGGACGTGAAAGGGTTTAGGGTTTCATTAGGCGGACCGCTACCGTGGATCCCCTTAATCAAACCCTAAACCCTTTCCCTTGCTTCTCCTTCCAAGGCGGCAAGACAAAAAGACACCCTAGAGGGGTCGAGTGAACCCTTTTTAGGGGGCCCAGTATCCTAAAATGGAACGGGAAAGGGTTTATGGTTTAATTAGGTGAACCGCTATAGCGGATCCCCCTAATCAAACCCTAAACCCTTTCCCTTGCTTCTCATTCGAAGGCGGAAAGACAAAAAGACACCCTAGAGGGGCCGAGTGAACCCTTTTTTGGGGGGCCGGGTATCCTAAAACGGGACAGGAAAGGGTTTAGGGTTTGATTAGGCGTACCGCTACCGCGGATCCCCCTAATTAAACCCTAATCTCTTCCTCTTGCTTCTTATTCGAAGGCGGCAAGAGAAAAAGACACCCTAGAGAGGCCGAGTGAACCCTTTTGGGGGGACCGGGTATCCTAAAACGGGACGGGAAAGGGTTTAGGGTTTGATTAGGCGGACCGCTACCGCGGATCCCCCTAATCAAACTCTATACCCTTCCCCTTGCTTCTCATTCGAAGGCGGCAAGACAAAAAGACACGCTAGAGGGGCCGAGTGAACCCTTTTTGGGGGGACCGGGTATCCTAAAACGGGACGGGAAAAGGATCGGGGTTTGATTAGGCGGACCGCTACCGCGGATCCCCCTAATCAAACCCTAAACCCTTTCCCTTGCTTCTCATTCGAAGGCGGCAAGACAAAAAGACACACTAGAGGGGCCAAGTGAACCCTTTTTTGGGGGGCCGGGTATCCTAAAACGGGACGGGAAAGGGTTTAGGGTTTGATTAGGCGGACCGCTACCGCGGATCCCCCTAATCAAACCCTAAACCCTTTCCCTTGCTTCTCATTTGAAGGCGGCAAGACAAAAAGACACTCTAGAGGGGCGGAGTGAACCCTTTTTTGGGGGGCTGGGTATCCTAAAACGGGACGGGAAAGGGTTTAGGGTTTGATTAGGATCCCCCTAATCAAACCCTAAGCCCTTTCCCTTGCTTCTCATTTGAAGGCGGCAAGACAAAAAGACACCCTAGAGGGGCCGAGTGAACCCTTTTTTGGGGGGCCGGGTATCCTAAAATGGGACAGGAAAGGGTTTAGGGTTTGAAGGCGGACCGCTACTGCGGATCCCCCAAGTCAAACCCTAAACGCTTTCCCTTGCTTCTCATTCGAAGGCGACATGACAAAAAGACACACTAGAGGGGCCGAGTGAACCCTTTTTGGGCGGACCGGGTATCCTAAAACGGGATTGAAAGGGTTTAGGGTTTGATTAGGCGGACCGCTACCGCGGATCCCCCTAATTAAACCCTAATCCCTTCCCCTTGCTTCTTATTCGAAGGCGGCAAGAGAAAAAGACACCCTAGAAGGGCCGAGTGAACCCTTTTTGGGGGGACCAGGTATCCTAAAACGGGACGGGAAAGGGTTTAGGGTTTGATTAGGCGGACCGCTACCGTGGATCCCCCTAATCAAACCCTATACCCTTTCCCTTGCTTCTCATTCGAAGGCGGCAAGACAAAAAGATACCCTAGAGGAGCCGAGTGAACCCTTTTTTGGGCGGCCGGGTATCCTAAAACGGGACGGGAAAGGGTTTAGGGTTTGATTAGGCGGACCGCTACCGCGGATCCCCCTAATCAAACCCTAAACCCTTTCCCTTGCTTCTCATTCGAAGGCGGTAAGACAAAAGACACCCTAGAGGGGCCGAGTGAACCCTTTCGGAGGGACCGGGTATCCTAAAACGGGACGGGAAAGGGTTTAGGGTTTGATTAGGCGGACCGCTACCGCGGATCCCCCTAATTAAACCCTAATCTCTTCCTCTTGCTTCTTATTCGAAGGCGGCAAGAGAAAAAGACACACTTGAAGGGCCGAGTGAACCCTTTTTGGGGGGACCGGGTATCCTAAAACGGGAGGGAAAAGGGTTTAGGGTTTCATTAGGATCCCTCTAATCAAACCCTAAACCCTTTCCCTTGCTTCTCATTCGAAGGCAAAGCAAGACAAAAGACACCCTAGAGAGGCCGAGTGAACCCTTTTGGGGGACCGGGTATCCTAAAACGGGACGGGAAAGGGTTTAGGGTTTGATTAGGCGGACCGCTACCGCGGATCCCCCTAATCAAACTCTATACCCTTCCCCTTGCTTCTCATTCGAAGGCGGCAAGACAAAAAGACACGCTAGAGGGGCCGAGTGAACCCTTTTTTTGGGGGCCGGGTATCCTAAAACGGGACGGGAAAGGGATCAGGGTTTGATTAGGCGGACCGCTACCGCGGATCCCCCTAATCAAACCCTAAACCCTTTCCCTTGCTTCTCATTCGAAGGCGGCAAGACAAAAAGACACACTAGAGGGGCCAAGTGAACCCTTTTTTGGGGGGCCGGGTATCCTAAAACGGGACGGGAAAGGGTTTAGGGTTTGATTAGGATCCCCCTAATCAAACCCTTAACCCTTTCCCTTGCTTCTCATTTGAAGGCGGCAAGACAAAAAGACACTCTAGAGGGGCGGAGTGAACCCTTTTTTGGGGGGCTGGGTATCCTAAAACGGGACGGGAAAGGGTTTAGGGTTTGATTAGGATCCCCTAATCAAACCCTAAACCCTTTCCTTGCTTCTCATTTGAAGGCGGCAAGACAAAAAGACACCCTAGAGGGGCCGAGTGAACCCTTTTTTGGGGGGCCGGGTATCCTAAAATGGGACAGGAAAGGGTTTAGGGTTTGAAGGCGGACCGCTACTGCGGATCCCCCAAGTCAAACCCTAAACGCTTTCCCTTGCTTCTCATTCGAAGGCGACATGACAAAAAGACACACTAGAGGGGCCGAGTGAACCCTTTTTGGGCGGACCGGGTATCCTAAAACGGGATTGAAAGGGTTTAGGGTTTGATTAGGCGGACCGCTACCGCGGATCCCCCTAATTAAACCCTAATCCCTTCCCCTTGCTTCTTATTCGAAGGCGGCAAGAGAAAAAGACACCCTAGAAGGGCCGAGTGAACCCTTTTTGGGGGGACCAGGTATCCTAAAACGGGACGGGAAAGGGTTTAGGGTTTGATTAGGCGGACCGCTACCGTGGATCCCCCTAATCAAACCCTATACCCTTTCCCTTGCTTCTCATTCGAAGGCGGCAAGACAAAAAGATACCCTAGAGGAGCCGAGTGAACCCTTTTTTGGGCGGCCGGGTATCCTAAAACGGGACGGGAAAGGGTTTAGGGTTTGATTAGGCGGACCGCTACTGCGGATCCCCCTAATCAAACCTTAAACCCTTTCCCTTGCTTCTCATTCGAAGGCGGTAAGACAAAAAGACACCCTAGAGGGGCCGAGTGAACCCTTTCTGGAGGGACCGGGTATCCTAAAACGGGACGGGAAAGGGTTTAGGGTTTGATTAGGCGGACCGATACCGCGGATCCCCTTAATCAAACCCTAAACCCTTTCCCTTGCTTCTCATTCCAAGGCGGCAAGACAAAAAGACTCCCTAGAGGGCTCGAGTGAACCCTTTTTGGGGGGGCGGGTATCCTGAAACAGGACGGGAAAGGGTTTATGGTGTAATTAGGCGAACCGCTATAGCGGATCCCCCTAATCAAACCCTAAACCCTTTCCCTTGCTTTTCATTCGAAGGCGGCAAGACAAAAAGACACCTTAGAGGGGCCTAGTGAACCCTTTTTTGGGGGACCGGGTATCCTAAAATGGGACGGTAAAGGGTTTAGGGTTTGATTAGGCGGACCGCTACCGCGGATCCCCTAATCAAACCCTAAACCCTTTCCCTTGCTTCTCATTTGAAGGCGGCAAGACAAAAAGACACTCTAGAGGGGCGGAGTGAACCCTATTTTGGGGGCCTGGGTATCTTAAAACGGGACGGGAAAGGGTTTAGGGTTTGATTAGGATCCCCCTAATCAAACCCTAAGCCCTTTCCCTTGCTTCTCATTTGAAGGCGGCAAGACAAAAAGACACCCTAGAGGGGCCGAGTGAACCCTTTTTTGGGGGGCCGGGTATCCTAAAATGGGACAGGAAAGGGTTTAGGGTTTGAAGGCGGACCGCTACTACAGATCCCCCAAGTCAAACCCTAAACCCTTTCCTTTGCTTCTCATTTGAAGGCGGCAAGACAAAAAGACAACCTAGAGGGGCCGAGTGAACCCTTTTTTGGGGGGCGGGGTATCCTAAAATGGGACGGGAAAGGGTTTAGGATTTGAAGGCGGACCGCTACCGCCGATCCCCTTAATCGAACCCTAAACCCTTTCCCTTGCTTCTCATTCGAAGGCGGAAAGACAAAAAGACAACCTAGAGGGGTCGAGCGAACCCTTTTTTGGGGGGCCGGGTATCCTAAAACGGGACGGGAAGGGTTTAGAGTTTAATTAGGCGAACCGCTACAGCGGATCCCCCTAATTAAACATGAAACCCTTTCCCTTGCTTCTCATTCGAAGGCGGCAAGACAAAAAGACACCCTAGAGGGGCCGAGTGAACCCTTTTTTGGGGGGGCGGGTATCCTAAAACGGGACGGGAAAAGGATTTAGGGTTTGATTAGGCGGACCGCTACTGCGGATCCCCCTAATCAAACCTTAAACCCTTTCCCTTGCTTCTCATTCGAAGGCGGCAAGACAAAAAGACACCCTAGAGGGGCTGAGTGAACCCTTTTTGGGGGGACCGGGTATCCTAAAACGGGACGGGAAAGGGTTTAGGGTTTGATTAGGTGGACCGATACCGCGGATCCCCTTAATCAAACCCTAAACCCTTTCCCTTGCTTCTCATTCCAAAGCGGCAAGACAAAAAGACACCCTAGAGGGGTCGAGTGAACCCTTTGGGGGCGGGTATCTGAACAGACGGGAAAGGGTTTATGGTGTAATTAGGCGAACCGCTACAGCGGATCCCCCTAATCAAACCCTAAACCCTTTCCCTTGCTTGTCATTCGAAGGCGGCAAGACAAAAAGACCCCCTAGAGGGGCCGAGTGAACCCTTTTTTGGGGGACCGGGTATCCTAAAACGGGACGGGAAAGGGTTTAGGGTTTGATTAGGCGGACAGCTACCGCGGATCCCTCTAATCAAACCCTAAACCCTTTCCCTTGCTTCTCATTTGAAGGCGGCAAGACAAAAAGACAACCTAGAGGGGCCGAGTGAACCCTTTTTTGGGGGGCGGGGTATCCTAAAATGGGACGGGAAAGGGTTTAGGATTTGAAGGCGGACCGCTACCGCCGATCCCCTTAATCGAACCCTAAACCCTTTCCCTTGCTTCTCATTCGAAGGCGGAAAGACAAAAAGACAACCTAGAGGGGTCGAGCGAACCTTTTTTGGGGGCCGGGTATCCTAAAAACGGGACGGGAAGGGTTTAGAGTTTAATTAGGCGAACCGCTACAGCGGATCCCCCTAATCAAACATGAAACCCTTTCCCTTGCTTCTCATTCGAAGGCGGCAAGACAAAAAGACACCCTAGAGGGGCCGAGTGAACCCTTTTTGGGGGGGCCGGGTATCCTAAAACGGGACGGGAAAAGGGTTTAGGGTTTGATTAGGCGGACCGCCTCTGCGGATCCCCTAATCAAACCTTAAACCCTTTCCCTTGCTTCTCATTCGAAGGCGGCAAGACAAAAAGACACCCTAGAGGGGCTGAGTGAACCCTTTTTGGGGGGACCGGGTATCCTAAAACGGGACGGGAAAGGGTTTAGGGTTTGATTAGGTGGACCGATACCGCGGATCCCCTTAATCAAACCCTAAACCCTTTCCCTTGCTTCTCATTCCAAAGCGGCAAGACAAAAAGACACCCTAGAGGGGTCGAGTGAACCCTTTTTGGGGGGCCGGGTATCCTGAAACAGGACGGGAAAGGGTTTATGGTGTAATTAGGCGAACCGCTACAGCGGATCCCCCTAATCAAACCCTAAACCCTTTCCCTTGCTTGTCATTCGAAGGCGGAAAGACAAAAAGACACCCTAGAGGGGCCGAGTGAACCCTTTTTTGGGGGGCCGGGTATCCTAAAACGGGACAGGAAAGGGTTTAGGGTTTGATTAGGCGTACCGCTACCGCGGATCCCCCTAATTAAACCCTAATCTCTTCCTCTTGCTTCTTATTCGAAGGCGGCAAGAGAAAAAGACACCCTAGAGAGGCCGAGTGAACCCTTTTGGGGGGACCGGGTATCCTAAAACGGGACGGGAAAGGGTTTAGGGTTTGATTAGGCGGACCGCTACCGCGGATCCCCCTAATCAAACTCTATACCCTTCCCCTTGCTTCTCATTCGAAGGCGGCAAGACAAAAAGACACGCTAGAGGGGCCGAGTGAACCCTTTTTTTGGGGGCCGGGTATCCTAAAACGGGACGGGAAAAGGATCAGGGTTTGATTAGGCGGACCGCTACCGCGGATCCCCCTAATCAAACCCTAAACCCTTTCCCTTGCTTCTCATTCGAAGGCGGCAAGACAAAAAGACACACTAGAGGGGCCAAGTGAACCCTTTTTTGGGGGGCCGGGTATCCTAAAACGGGACGGGAAAGGGTTTAGGGTTTGATTAGGCGGACCGCTACCGCGGATCCCCCTAATCAAACCCTAAACCCTTTCCTTGCTTCTCATTTGAAGGCGGCAAGACAAAAAGACACCCTAGAGGGGCCGAGTGAACCCTTTTTGGGGGTGGGTATCCTAAAACGGGACGGGAAAGGGTTTAGGGTTTGATTAGGATCCCCCTAATCAAACCCTAAGCCCTTTCCCTTGCTTCTCATTTGAAGGCGGCAAGACAAAAAGACACCCTAGAGGGGCCGAGTGAACCCTTTTTTGGGGGGCCGGGTATCCTAAAATGGGACAGGAAAGGGTTTAGGGTTTGAAGGCGGACCGCTACTGCGGATCCCCCAAGTCAAACCCTAAACGCTTTCCCTTGCTTCTCATTCGAAGGCGACATGACAAAAAGACACACTAGAGGGGCCGAGTGAACCCTTTTTGGGCGGACCGGGTATCCTAAAACGGGATTGAAAGGGTTTAGGGTTTGATTAGGCGGACCGCTACCGCGGATCCCCCTAATTAAACCCTAATCCCTTCCCCTTGCTTCTTATTCGAAGGCGGCAAGAGAAAAAGACACCCTAGAAGGGCCGAGTGAACCCTTTTTGGGGGGACCAGGTATCCTAAAACGGGACGGGAAAGGGTTTAGGGTTTGATTAGGCGGACCGCTACCGTGGATCCCCCTAATCAAACCCTATACCCTTTCCCTTGCTTCTCATTCGAAGGCGGCAAGACAAAAAGATACCCTAGAGGAGCCGAGTGAACCCTTTTTTGGGCGGCCGGGTATCCTAAAACGGGACGGGAAAGGGTTTAGGGTTTGATTAGGCGGACCGCTACTGCGGATCCCCCTAATCAAACCTTAAACCCTTTCCCTTGCTTCTCATTCGAAGGCGGTAAGACAAAAAGACACCCTAGAGGGGCCGAGTGAACCCTTTCTGGAGGGACCGGGTATCCTAAAACGGGACGGGAAAGGGTTTAGGGTTTGATTAGGCGGACCGCTACCGCGGATCCCCCTAATTAAACCCTAATCTCTTCCTCTTGCTTCTTATTCGAAGGCGGCAAGAGAAAAAGACACACTTGAAGGGCCGAGTGAACCCTTTTTGGGGGGACCAGGTATCCTAAAACGGGTGGGAAAAGGGTTTAGGGTTTTATTAGGATCCCTCTAATCAAACTCTAAACCCTTTCCCTTTCTTCTCATTCGAAGGCAGCAAGACAAAAAGACACCCTAGAGAGGCCGAGTGAACCCTTTTGGGGGGACCGGGTATCCTAAAACGGGACGGGAAAGGGTTTAGGGTTTGATTAGGCGGACCGCTACCGCGGATCCCCCTAATCAAACTCTATACCCTTCCCCTTGCTTCTCATTCGAAGGCGGCAAGACAAAAAGACACGCTAGAGGGGCCGAGTGAACCCTTTTTTTGGGGGCCGGGTATCCTAAAACGGGACGGGAAAGGGATCAGGGTTTGATTAGGCGGACCGCTACCGCGGATCCCCCTAATCAAACCCTAAACCCTTTCCCTTGCTTCTCATTCGAAGGCGGCAAGACAAAAAGACACACTAGAGGGGCCAAGTGAACCCTTTTTTGGGGGGCCGGGTATCCTAAAACGGGACGGGAAAGGGTTTAGGGTTTGATTAGGATCCCCCTAATCAAACCCTTAACCCTTTCCCTTGCTTCTCATTTGAAGGCGGCAAGACAAAAAGACACTCTAGAGGGGCGGAGTGAACCCTTTTGGGGGTGGGTATCCTAAAACGGGACGGGGAAAGGGTTTAGGGTTTGATTAGGATCCCCCTAATCAAACCCTAAGCCCTTTCCCTTGCTTCTCATTTGAAGGCGGCAAGACAAAAAGACACCCTAGAGGGGCCGAGTGAACCCTTTTTGGGGGCGGGGCGGGTATCCTAAAATGGGACGGGGAAAGGGTTTAGGGTTTGAAGGCGGACCGCTACTGCGGATCCCCCAAGTCAAACCCTAAACGCTTTCCCTTGCTTCTCATTCGAAGGCGACATGACAAAAAGACACACTAGAGGGGCCGAGTGAACCCTTTTTGGGCGGACCGGGTATCCTAAAACGGGATTGAAAGGGTTTAGGGTTTGATTAGGCGGACCGCTACCGCGGATCCCCCTAATTAAACCCTAATCCCTTCCCCTTGCTTCTTATTCGAAGGCGGCAAGAGAAAAAGACACCCTAGAAGGGCCGAGTGAACCCTTTTTGGGGGGACCAGGTATCCTAAAACGGGACGGGAAAGGGTTTAGGGTTTGATTAGGCGGACCGCTACCGCGGATCCCCTAATCAAACCCTAAACCCTTTCCCTTGCTTCTCATTCGAAGGCGGCAAGACAAAAAGACACCCTAGAGGAGCCGAGTGAACCCTTTTTTGGGCGGCCGGGTATCCTAAAACGGGACGGGAAAGGGTTTAGGGTTTGATTAGGCGGACCGCTACTGCGGATCCCCCTAATCAAACCTTAAACCCTTTCCCTTGCTTCTCATTCGAAGGCGGTAAGACAAAAAGACACCCTAGAGGGGCCGAGTGAACCCTTTTTGGAGGGACCGGGTATCCTAAAACGGGACGGGAAAGGGTTTAGGGTTTGATTAGGCGGACCGATACCGCGGATCCCCTTAATCAAACCCTAAACCCTTTCCCTTGCTTCTCATTCCAAGGCGGCAAGACAAAAAGACTCCCTAGAGGGCTCGAGTGAACCCTTTTTGGGGGCGGGTATCTGAACGGGACGGAAAGGGTTTATGGTGTAATTAGGCGAACCGCTATAGCGGATCCCCCTAATCAAACCCTAAACCCTTTCCCTTGCTTTTCATTCGAAGGCGGCAAGACAAAAAGACACCTTAGAGGGGCCTAGTGAACCCTTTTTTGGGGGACCGGGTATCCTAAAATGGGACGGTAAAGGGTTTAGGGTTTGATTAGGCGGACCGCTACCGCGGATCCCCTAATCAAACCCTAAACCCTTTCCCTTGCTTCTCATTTGAAGGCGGCAAGACAAAAAGACACTCTAGAGGGGCGGAGTGAACCCTATTTTGGGGGCCTGGGTATCTTAAAACGGGACGGGAAAGGGTTTAGGGTTTGATTAGGATCCCCCTAATCAAACCCTAAGCCCTTTCCCTTGCTTCTCATTTGAAGGCGGCAAGACAAAAAGACACCCTAGAGGGGCCGAGTGAACCCTTTTTTGGGGGGCCGGGTATCCTAAAATGGGACAGGAAAGGGTTTAGGGTTTGAAGGCGGACCGCTACTACAGATCCCCCAAGTCAAACCCTAAACCCTTTCCTTTGCTTCTCATTTGAAGGCGGCAAGACAAAAAGACAACCTAGAGGGGCCGAGTGAACCCTTTTTTGGGGGGCCGGGTATCCTAAAATGGGACGGGAAAGGGTTTAGGATTTGAAGGCGGACGCCACCGCCGATCCCCTTAATCGAACCCTAAACCCTTTCCCTTGCTTCTCATTCGAAGGCGGAAAGACAAAAAGACAACCTAGAGGGGTCGAGCGAACCCTTTTTTGGGGGGCCGGGTATCCTAAAACGGGACGGGAAGGGTTTAGAGTTTAATTAGGCGAACCGCTACAGCGGATCCCCCTAATTAAACATGAAACCCTTTCCCTTGCTTCTCATTCGAAGGCGGCAAGACAAAAAGACACCCTAGAGGGGCCGAGTGAACCCTTTTTTGGGGGGGCGGGTATCCTAAAACGGGACGGGAAAAGGATTTAGGGTTTGATTAGGCGGACCGCTACTGCGGATCCCCCTAATCAAACCTTAAACCCTTTCCCTTGCTTCTCATTCGAAGGCGGCAAGACAAAAAGACACCCTAGAGGGGCTGAGTGAACCCTTTTTTGGGGGGCCGGGTATCCTAAAACGGGACGGGAAAGGGTTTAGGGTTTGATTAGGTGGACCGATACCGCGGATCCCCTTAATCAAACCCTAAACCCTTTCCCTTGCTTCTCATTCCAAAGCGGCAAGACAAAAAGACACCCTAGAGGGGTCGAGTGAACCCTTTTTGGGGGGCCGGGTATCCTGAAACAGGACGGGAAAGGGTTTATGGTGTAATTAGGCGAACCGCTACAGCGGATCCCCCTAATCAAACCCTAAACCCTTTCCCTTGCTTGTCATTCGAAGGCGGCAAGACAAAAAGACCCCCTAGAGGGGCCGAGTGAACCCTTTTTTGGGGGACCGGGTATCCTAAAACGGGACGGGAAAGGGTTTAGGGTTTGATTAGGCGGACAGCTACCGCGGATCCCTCTAATCAAACCCTAAACCCTTTCCCTTGCTTCTCATTTGAAGGCGGCAAGACAAAAAGACAACCTAGAGGGGCCGAGTGAACCCTTTTTTGGGGGGCGGGGTATCCTAAAATGGGACGGGAAAGGGTTTAGGATTTGAAGGCGGACCGCTACCGCCGATCCCCTTAATCGAACCCTAAACCCTTTCCCTTGCTTCTCATTCGAAGGCGGAAAGACAAAAAGACAACCTAGAGGGGTCGAGCGAACCCTTTTTTGGGGGGCCGGGTATCCTAAAACGGGACGGGAAGGGTTTAGAGTTTAATTAGGCGAACCGCTACAGCGGATCCCCCTAATCAAACATGAAACCCTTTGCCTTGCTTCTCATTCGAAGGCGGCAAGACAAAAAGACACCCTAGAGGGGCCGAGTGAACCCTTTTTTGGGGGGGCGGGTATCCTAAAACGGGACGGGAAAAGGGTTTAGGGTTTGATTAGGCGGACCGCTACTGCGGATCCCCCTAATCAAACCTTAAACCCTTTCCCTTGCTTCTCATTCGAAGGCGGCAAGACAAAAAGACACCCTAGAGGGGCTGAGTGAACCCTTTTTGGGGGGACCGGGTATCCTAAAACGGGACGGGAAAGGGTTTAGGGTTTGATTAGGTGGACCGATACCGCGGATCCCCTTAATCAAACCCTAAACCCTTTCCCTTGCTTCTCATTCCAAAGCGGCAAGACAAAAAGACACCCTAGAGGGGTCGAGTGAACCCTTTTGGGGGCGGGTATCTGAAAACAGACGGGAAAGGGTTTATGGTGTAATTAGGCGAACCGCTACAGCGGATCCCCCTAATCAAACCCTAAACCCTTTCCCTTGCTTGTCATTCGAAGGCGGCAAGACAAAAAGACCCCCTAGAGGGGCCGAGTGAACCCTTTTTTGGGGGACCGGGTATCCTAAAACGGGACGGGAAAGGGTTTAGGGTTTGATTAGGCGGACAGACTACCGCGGATCCTCTAATCAAACCCTAAACCCTTTCCTTGCTTCTCATTTGAAGGCGGCAAGACAAAAAGACACCCTAGAGGGGCGAAGTGAACCCTTTTTTGGGGGGCTGGGTATCCTAAAACGGTCGGGAAAGGGTTTAAGGTTTGATTAGGTTCCCCCAAATCAAACCCTAAACCCTTTCCCTTGCTTCTCATTTGAAGACGGCAAGACAAAAAGACACCCTAGAGGGGCGGAGTGAACCCTTTTTTGGGGGGCTGGGTATCCTAAAACGGTCGGGAAAGGGTTTAGGGTTTGATTAGGATCCCCCAAATCAAACCCTAATCCCTTTCCCTTGCTTCTCATTTGAAGGCGGCAAGACAAAAAGACACTCTAGAGGGGCGGAGTGAACCCTTTTTTGGGGGGCTGGGTATCCTAAAACGGGACGGGAAAGGGTTTAGGGTTTGATTAGGATCCCCCTAATCAAACCCTAAGCCCTTTCCCTTGCTTCTCATTTGAAGGCGGCAAGACAAAAAGACACCCTAGAGGGGCCGAGTGAACCCTTTTTGGGGGCGGGGCGGGTATCCTAAAACGGGACGGGAAAGGGTTTAGGGTTTGAAGGCGGACCGCCACCGCGGATCCCCAAGTCAAACCCTAAACGCTTTCCCTTGCTTCTCATTCGAAGGCGACATGACAAAAAGACACACTAGAGGGGCCGAGTGAACCCTTTTTGGGCGGACCGGGTATCCTAAAACGGGATTGAAAGGGTTTAGGGTTTGATTAGGCGGACCGCTACTGCGGATCCCCCTAATTAAACCCTAATCCCTTCCCCTTGCTTCTTATTCGAAGGCGGCAAGAGAAAAAGACACCCTAGAAGGGCCGAGTGAACCCTTTTTGGGGGGACCAGGTATCCTAAAACGGGACGGGAAAGGGTTTAGGGTTTGATTAGGCGGACTGCTACCGTGGATCCCCCTAATCAAACCCTATACCCTTTCCCTTGCATCTCATTTGAAGGCGGCAAGACAAAAAGACACCCTAGAGGAGCCGAGTGAACCCTTTTTTGGGCGGCCGGGTATCCTAAAACGGGACGGGAAAGGGTTTAGGGTTTGATTAGGCGGACCGCTACTGCGGATCCCTCTAATCAAACCTTAAACCCTTTCCCTTGCTTCTCATTCGTAGGCGGTAAGACAAAAAGACACCCTAGAGGGGCCGAGTGAACCCTTTTTTGGGGGGCCGGGTATCCTAAAATGGGACAGGAAAGGGTTTAGGGTTTGATTAGGCGGACCGATACCGCGGATCCCCTTAATCAAACCCTAAACCCTTTCCCTTGCTTCTCATTCCAAGGCGGCAAGACAAAAAGACACCCTAGAGGGGTCGAGTGAACCCTTTTTGGGGGGCCGGGTATCCTCAAACAGGACGGGAACGGGTTTATGGTGTAATTAGGCGAACCGCTATAGCGGATCCCCCTAATCAAACCCTAAACCCTTTCCCTTGCTTTTCATTCGAAGGCGGCAAGACAAAAAGACACCTTAGAGGGGCCTAGTGAACCCTTTTTTGGGGGACCGGGTATCCTAAAACGGGACGGGAAAGGGTTTAGGGTTTGATTAGGCGGACCGCTACCGCGGATCCCCCTAATCAAACCCTAAACCATTTCCCTTGCTTCTCATTTGAAGGCGGCATGACAAAAAGACACTTTAGAGGGGCGGAGTGAACCCTATTTTGGGGGCCTGGGTATCCTAAAACGGGACGGGAAAGGGTTTAGGGTTTGATTAGGATCCCCCTAATCAAACCCTAAGCCCTTTCCCTTGCTTCTCATTTGAAGGCGGCAAGACAAAAAGACACCCTAGAGGGGCGGAGTGAACCCTTTTTTGGGGGCCCGGGTATCCTAAAACGGACGGGAAAGGGTTTAGGGTTTGATTAGGATCCCCCAAATCAAACCCTAAACCCTTTCCCTTGCTTCTCATTTGAAGGCGGCAAGACAAAAAGACACCCTAGAGGGGCCGAGTGAACCCTTTTTTGGGGGGCCGGGTATCATAAAATGGGACGGGAAAGGGTTTAGGGTTTGAAGGCGGCCCGCTACCACGGATCCCCTTAATCAAACCCTAAACACTTTCCCTTGCTTCTCATTCGAAGGCGGCAAGACAAAAAGACAACCTAGAGGGGTCGAGTGAACCCTTTTTTGGGGGGCCGAGTATCCTAAAACGGGACGGGAAGGGTTTAGGGTTTGATTAGGCTGACCGCTACCGCGGATCCCCCTAATCAAACCCTAAACCCTTTTCCTTGCTTCTCATTTGAAGGCGGCAAGAAAAAAAGACACCCTAGAGAGGCCGAGTGAACCCTTTTTTAGGGGGCCGGATATCCTAAAACGGGACGGGAAAGGGTTTAGGGTTTGATTAGGCGGACCGCTACCGCGGATCCCCCTAATCAAACCCTAAACCCTTTTCCTTGCTTCTCATTTGAAGGCGGCAAGACAAAAAGACACCCTAGAGGGGCCGAGTGAACCCTTTTTTGGGGGGCCGGGTATCCTAAAATGGGACAGGAAAGGGTTTAGGGTTTGAAGGCGGACCGCTACTACTGATCCCCCAAGTCAAACCCTAAACCCTTTCCTTTGCTTCTCATTTGAAGGCGGCAAGACAAAAAGACAACCTAGAGGGGCCGAGTGAACCCTTTTTTGGGGGGCGGGGTATCCTAAAATGGGACGGGAAAGGGTTTAGGGTTTGAAGGCGGACCGCTACCACCGATCCCCTTAATCGAACCCTAAACCCTTTCCCTTGCTTCTCATTCGAAGGCGGAAAGATAAAAAGACAACCTAGAGGGGTCGAGCGAACCCTTTTTTGGGGGGCCGGGTATCCTAAAACGGGACGGGAAGGGTTTAGAGTTTAATTAGGCGAACCGCTACAGCGGATCCCCCTAATCAAACACGAAACCCTTTCCCTTGCTTCTCATTCGAAGGCGGCAAGACAAAAAGACACCCTAGAGGGGCCGAGTGAACCCTTTTTTGGGGGGGCGGGTATCCTAAAACGGGACGGGAAAAGGGTTTAGGGTTTGATTAGGCGGACCGCTACTGCGGATCCCCCTAATCAAACCTTAAACCCTTTCCCTTGCTTCTCATTCGAAGGCGGCAAGACAAAAAGACACCCTAGAGGGGCCGAGTGAACCCTTTTTGGGGGACCAGGGTATCCTAAGCGGGACGGGAAAGGGTTTAGGGTTTGATTAGGTGGACCGATACCGCGGATCCCCTTAATCAAACCCTAAACCCTTTCCCTTGCTTCTCATTCCAAAGCGGCAAGACAAAAAGACACCCTAGAGGGGTCGAGTGAACCCTTTTTGGGGGACCGGGTATCCTAAAACGGGACGGAAAAGGGTTTAGGGTTTGATTAGGCGGACCGCTACCGCGGATCCCTCTAATCAAACCCTAAACCCTTTCCCTTGCTTCTCATTTGAAGGCGGCAAGACAAAAAGACACCCTAGAGGGGCGAAGTGAACCCTTTTTTGGGGGGCTGGGTATCCTAAAACGGTCGGAAAAGGGTTTAGGGTTTGATTAGGATCCCCCAAATCAAACCCTAAACCCTTTCCCTTGCTTCTCATTTGAAGGCGGCAAGACAAAAAGACACCCTAGAGGGGCGGAGTGAACCCTTTTTTGGGGGGCCGGGTATCCTAAAACGGTACGGGAAAGGGTTTAGGGTTTGATTAGGATCCCCCAAATCAAACCCTAAACCCTTTCCCTTGCTTCTCATTTGAAGGCGGCAAGACAAAAAGACACCCTAGAGGGGCGGAGTGAACCCTTTTTTGGGGGCCCGGGTATCCTAAAACGGACGGGAAAGGGTTTAGGGTTTGATTAGGATCCCCCAAATCAAACCCTAAACCCTTTCCCTTGCTTCTCATTTGAAGGCGGCAAGACAAAAAGACACCCTAGAGGGGCCGAGTGAACCATTTTTTGGGGGGCCGGGTATCCTAAAACGGGACGGGAAAGGGTTTAGGGTTTGATTAGGATCCCCCTAATCAAACCCTAAGCCCTTTCCCTTGCTTCTCATTTGAAGGCGGCAAGACAAAAAGACATCCTAGAGGGGCCGAGTGAACCCTTTTTTGGGGGCCGGGTATCCTAAAACGGGACGGGAAAGGGTTTAGGGTTTGAAGGCGGCCCGCTACCACGGATCCCCTTAATCAAACCCTAAACACTTTCCCTTGCTTCTCATTCGAAGGCGGCAAGACAAAAAGACAACCTAGAGGGGTCGAGTGAACCCTTTTTGGGGGGACCGGGTATCCTAAAATGGGACGGGAAAGGGTTTAGGGTTTGATTAGGCTGACCGCTACCGCGGATCCCCCTAATCAAACCCTAAACCCTTTTCCTTGCTTCTCATTTGAAGGCGGCAAGAAAAAAAGACACCCTAGAGGGGCCGAGTGAACCCTTTTTTAGGGGGCCGGATATCCTAAAACGGGACGGGAAAGGGTTTAGGGTTTGATTAGGCGGACCGCTACCGCGGATCCCCCTAATCAAACCCTAAACCCTTTTCCTTGCTTCTCATTTGAAGGCGGCAAGACAAAAAGACACCCTAGAGGGGCCGAGTGAACCCTTTTTTGGGGGGCCGGGTATCCTAAAACGGGACGGGAAAGGGTTTAGGGTTTGATTAGGATCCCCCTAATCAAACCCTAAGCCCTTTCCCTTGCTTCTCATTTGAAGGCGGCAAGACAAAAAGACACCCTAGAGGGGCCGAGTGAAGCCTTTTTTGGGGGGCCGGGTATCCTAAAATGGGACGGGAAAGGGTTTAGGGTTTGAAGGCGGACCGCTACTGCGGATCCCCCTAGTCAAACTCTAAACGCTTTCCCTTGCTTCTCATTCGAAGGCGACATGACAAAAAGACACACTAGAGGGGCCGAGTGAACCCTTTTTGGGGGGACCGGGTATCCTAAAACGGGATTGGAAAGGGTTTAGGGTTTGATTAGGCGAACCGCTACCGCGGATCCCCCTAATTAAACCCTAATCCCTTCCCCTTGCTTCTTATTCGAAGGAGGCAAGAGAAAAAGACACCCTAGAAGGGTCGAGTGTACCCTTTTTGGGGGGACCGGGTATCCTAAAGCGGGACGGGAAAGGGTTTAGAGTTTGATTAGGCGGACCGCTACCGCGGATCCCCCTAATCAAACCCTATACCCTTTCCCTTGCTTCTCATTCGAAGGCGGCAAGACAAAAAGACACCCTAGAGGGGCTGAGTGAACCCTTTTTTGGGGGGCCGGGTATCCTAAAACGGGACGGGAAAGGGTTTATGGTTTGATTAGGCGGACCGCTACCGCGGATCCCCTTAATCAAACCCTAAACCCTTTCCCTTGCTTCTCATTCCAAGGCGGCAAGACAAAAAGACACCCTAGAGGGGTCGAGTGAACCCTTTTTGGGTGGCCGGGTATCCTAAAACAAGACGGGAAAGGGTTTATGGTTTAATTAGGCAAACCGCTACAGCGGATCCCCCTAATCAAACCCTAAATCCTTTCCCTTGCTTCTCATTCGAAGGCGGCAAGACAAAAAGACACCCTAGAGGGGCCGAGTGAACCCTTTTTTGGGGGGCCGGGTATCCTAAAACGGGACGGGAAAGGGTTTATGGTTTGATTAGGCGGACCGCTACCGCGGATCCCCTTAATCAAACCCTAAACCCTTTCCCTTGCTTCTCATTCCAAGGCGGCAAGACAAAAAGACACCCTAGAGGGGTCGAGTGAACCCTTTTGGGGGACACCGGGTATCCTAAAACGGGACGGGAAAGGGTTTAGGGTTTGATTAGGCGGACCGCTACCACGGATCCCCCTAATCAAACCCTAAACCCTTTTCCTTGCTTCTCATTCAAGCGGTGCAAGACAAAAAGACACCCTAGAGGGGCCGAGTGAACCCTTTTTTGGGGGCCGGGTATCCTAAAAAGGGACGGGAAAGGGTTTAGGGTTTGATTAGGCGGACCGCTACCGCGGATCCCCCTAATCAAACCCTAAACCCTTTCCCTTACTTCTCATTTGAAGGCGGCAAGACAAAAAGACACCCTAGAGGGGCCGAGTGAACCCTTTTTTGGGGGGCCTAGTATCCTAAAACGGGACGGGAAAGGGTTTAGAGTTTGATTAGGATCTCCCTAAACAAACCCTAAACCCTTTCCCTTGCTTCTCATTTGAAGGCGGCAAGACAAAAAGACACCCTAGAGGGGCCGAGTGAACCCTATTTGGGGGGACCGGGCATCCTAAAACGGGGCGTGAAAGGGTTTAGGGTTTCATTAGGCGGACCGCTACCGTGGATCCCCTTAATCAAACCCTAAACCCTTTCCCTTGCTTCTCCTTCCAAGGCGGCAAGACAAAAAGACACCCTAGAGGGGTCGAGTGAACCCTTTTAGGGGGCCCGGTATCCTAAAATGGAACGGGAAAGGGTTTATGGTTTAATTAGGTGAACCGCTATAGCGGATCCCCCTAATCAAACCCTAAACCCTTTCCCTTGGTTCTCATTCGAAGGCGGAAAGACAAAAAGACACCCTAGAGGGGCCGAGTGAACCCTTTTTTGGGGGGCCGGGTATCCTAAAATGGGACAGGAAAGGGTTTAGGGTTTCATTAGGCGGACCGCTACCGCGGATCCCCCTAATTAAACCCTAATCTCTTCCCCTTGCTTCTTATTCGAAGGCGGCAAGAGAAAAAGACACACTTGAAGGGCCGAGTGAACCCTTTTTGGGGGGACCAGGTATCCTAAAACGGGTGGGGAAAGGGTTTAGGGTTTTATTAGGATCCCTCTAATCAAACTCTAAACCCTTTCCCTTTCTTCTCATTCGAAGGCAGCAAGACAAAAAGACACCCTAGAGAGGCCGAGTGAACCCTTTTGGGGGGACCGGGTATCCTAAAACGGGACGGGAAAGGGTTTAGGGTTTGATTAGGCGGACCGCTACCGTGGATCCCCCTAATCAAACCCTAAACCCTTTCCCTTGCTTCTCATTTGAAGGCGGCAAGACAAAAAGACACTCTAGAGGGGCGGAGTGAACCCTTTTTTGGGGGGCTGGGTATCCTAAAACGGGACGGGAAAGGGTTTAGGGTTTGATTAGGATCCCCCTAATCAAACCCTAAGCCCTTTCTCTTGCTTCTCATTTGAAGGCGGCAAGACAAAAAGACACCCTAGAGGGGCCGAGTGAACCCTTTTTTGGGGGGCCGGGTATCCTAAAACGGGACAAGAAAGGGTTTAGGGTTTGAAGGCGGACCGCTACTGCGGATCCCCCAAGTCAAACCCTAAACGCTTTCCCTTGCTTCTCATTCGAAGGCGACATGACAAAAAGACACACTAGAGGGGCCGAGTGAACCCTTTTTGGGCGGACCGGGTATCCTAAAACGGGATTGAAAGGGTTTAGGGTTTGATTAGGCGGACCGCTACCGCGGATCCCCCTAATTAAACCCTAATCCCTTCCCCTTGCTTCTTATTCGAAGGCGGCAAGAGAAAAAGACACCCTAGAAGGGCCGAGTGAACCCTTTTTGGGGGGACCAGGTATCCAAAAACGGGACGGGAAAGGGTTTAGGGTTTGATTAGGCGGACCGCTACTGCGGATCCCCCTAATCAAACCTTAAACCCTTTCCCTTGCTTCTCATTCGAAGGCGGTAAGACAAAAAGACACTCTAGAGGGGCGGAGTGAACCCTTTTGGGGGGACCGGGTATCCTAAAACGGGACGGAAAAGGGTTTAGGGTTTGATTAGGCTGACCGATACCGCGGATCCCCTTAATCAAACCCTAAACCCTTTCCCTTGTTTCTCATTCCAAGGCGGCAAGACAAAAAGACACCCTAGAGGGGTCGAGTGAACCCTTTTTGGGGGGCCGGGTATCCTGAAACAGGACGGGAAAGGGTTTATGGTGTAATTAGGCGAACCACTATAGCGGATCCCCCTAATCAAACCCTAAACCCTTTCCCTTGCTTTTCATTCGAAGGCGGCAAGACAAAAAGACACCCTAGAGGGGCCTAGTGAACCCTTTTTTGGGGGACCGGGTATCCTAAAACGGGACGTGAAAGGGTTTAGGGTTTCATTAGGCGGACCGCTACCGTGGATCCCCTTAATCAAACCCTAAACCCTTTCCCTTGCTTCTCCTTCCAAGGCGGCAAGACAAAAAGACACCCTAGAGGGGTCGAGTGAACCCTTTTTAGGGGGCCCGGTATCCTAAAATGGAACGGGAAAGGGTTTATGGTTGAATTAGGTGAACCGCTATAGCGGATCCCCCTAATCAAACCCTAAACCCTTTCCCTTGCTTCTCATTCGAAGGCGGAAAGACAAAAAGACACCCTAGAGGGGCCGAGTGAACCCTTTTTTGGGGGGCCGGGTATCCTAAAATGGGACAGGAAAGGGTTTAGGGTTTGAAGGCGGACCGCTACTGCGGATCCCCAAGTCAAACCCTAAACGCTTTCCCTTGCTTCTCATTCGAAGGCGACATGACAAAAAGACACACTAGAGGGGCCGAGTGAACCCTTTTTGGGCGGACCGGGTATCCTAAAACGGGATTGAAAGGGTTTAGGGTTTGATTAGGCGGACCGCTACCGCGGATCCCCCTAATTAAACCCTAATCCCTTCCCCTTGCTTCTTATTCGAAGGCGACATGACAAAAAGACACACTAGAGGGGCCGAGTGAACCCTTTTTGGGCGGACCGGGTATCCTAAAACGGGATTGAAAGGGTTTAGGGTTTGATTAGGCGGACCGCTACCGTGGATCCCCCTAATCAAACCCTATACCCTTTCCCTTGCTTCTCATTCGAAGGCGGCAAGACAAAAAGACACCCTAGAGGAGCCGAGTGAACCCTTTTTTGGGCGGCTGCGTATCCTAAAACGGGACGGGAAAGGGTTTAGGGTTTGATCAGGCGGACCGCTACTGCGGATCCCCCTAATCAAACCTTAAACCCTTTCCCTTGCTTCTCATTCGAAGGCGGTAAGACAAAAAGACACCCTAGAGGGGCCGAGTGAACCCTTTTTGGAGGGTCCGGGTATCCTAAAACGGGACGGGAAAGGGTTTAGGGTTTGATTAGGCGGACCGATACCGCGGATCCCCTTAATCAAACCCTAAACCCTTTCCCTTGCTTCTCATTCCAAGGCGGCAAGACAAAAAGACACCCTAGAGGGGTCGAGTGAACCCTTTTTGGGAGGCCGGGTATCCTGAAACAGGACGGGAAAGGGTTTCTGGTGTAATTAGGCGAACCGCTATAGCGGATCCCCCTAATCAAACCCTAAACCCTTTCCCTTGCTTTTCATTCGAAGGCGGCAAGACAAAAAGACACCCTAGAGGGGCCTAGTGAACCCTTTTTTGGGGGACCGGGTATCCTAAAACGGGACGGGAAAGGGTTTAGGGTTTGATTAGGCGGACCGCTACCGCGGATCCCCGTAATCAAACCATAAACCCTTTCCCTTGCTTCTCATTTGAAGGCGGCAAGACAAAAAGACACTCTAGAGGGGCGGAGTGAACCCTTTTGGGGGGACCGGGTATCCTAAAACGGGACGGAAAAGGGTTTAGGGTTTGATTAGGCTGACCGATACCGCGGATCCCCTTAATCAAACCCTAAACCCTTTCCCTTGTTTCTCATTCCAAGGCGGCAAGACAAAAAGACACCCTAGAGGGGTCGAGTGAACCCTTTTTGGGGGGCCGGGTATCCTGAAACAGGACGGGAAAGGGTTTATGGTGTAATTAGGCGAACGGCTATAGCGGATCCCCCTAATCAAACCCTAAACCCTTTCCCTTGCTTTTCATTCGAAGGCGGCAAGACAAAAAGACACCCTAGAGGGGCCTAGTGAACCCTTTTTTGGGGGACCGGGTATCCTAAAACGGGACATGAAAGGGTTTAGGGTTTCATTAGGCGGACCGCTACCGTGGATCCCCTTAATCAAACCCTAAACCCTTTCCCTTGCTTCTCCTTCCAAGACGGCAAGACAAAAAGACACCCTAGAGGGGTCGAGTGAACCCTTTTTAGGGGGCCCGGTATCCTAAAATGGAACGGGAAAGGGTTTATGGTTGAATTAGGTGAACCGCTATAGCGGATCCCCCTAATCAAACCCTAAACCCTTTCCCTTGCTTCTCATTCGAAGGCGGAAAGACAAAAAGACACCCTAGAGGGGCCGAGTGAACCCTTTTTTGGGGGGCCGGGTATCCTAAAATGGGACAGGAAAGGGTTTAGGGTTTGATTAGGCGGACCGCTACCGCGGATCCCCCTAATTAAACCCTAATCTCTTCCCCTTGCTTCTTATTCGAAGGCGGCAAGAGAAAAAGACACACTTGAAGGGCCGAGTGAACCCTTTTTGGGGGGACCAGGTATCCTAAAACGGGTGGGGAAAGGGTTTAGGGTTTTACTAGGATCCCTCTAATCAAACTCTAAACCCTTTCCCTTTCTTCTCATTCGAAGGCAGCAAGACAAAAAGACACCCTAGAGAGGCCGAGTGAATCCTTTTGGGGGGACCGGGTATCCTAAAACGGGACGGGAAAGGGTTTAGGGTTTGATTAGGCGGACCGCTACCGTGGATCCCCCTAATCAAACCCTATACCCTTCCCCTTGCTTCTCATTCGAAGGCGGCAAGACAAAAAGACACGCTAGAGGGGCCGAGTGAACCCTTTTTTGGGGGACCGGGTATCCTAAAACGGGACGTGAAAGGGTTTAGGGTTTCATTAGGCGGACCGCTACCGTGGATCCCCTTAATCAAACCCTAAACCCTTTCCCTTGCTTCTCCTTCCAAGGCGGCAAGACAAAAAGACACCCTAGAGGGGTCGAGTGAACCCTTTTTAGGGGGCCCGGTATCCTAAAATGGAACGGGAAAGGGTTTATGGTTGAACTAGGTGAACCACTATAGCGGATCCCCCTAATCAAACCCTAAACCCTTTCCCTTGCTTCTCATTCGAAGGCGGAAAGACAAAAAGACACCCTAGAGGGGCCGAGTGAACCCTTTTTTGGGGGGCCGGGTATCCTAAAATGGGACAGGAAAGGGTTTAGGGTTTGATTAGGCGGACCGCTACCGCGGATCCCCCTAATTAAACCCTAATCTCTTCCCCTTGCTTCTTATTCGAAGGCGGCAAAGAGAAAAGACACACTTGAAGGGCCGAGTGAACCCTTTTTGGGGGGACCAGGTATCCTAAAACGGGTGGGGAAAGGGTTTAGGGTTTTACTAGGATCCCTCTAATCAAACTCTAAACCCTTTCCCTTTCTTCTCATTCGAAGGCAGCAAGACAAAAAGACACCCTAGAGAGGCCGAGTGAATCCTTTTGGGGGGACCGGGTATCCTAAAACGGGACGGGAAAGGGTTTAGGGTTTGATTAGGCGGACGCCACCGTGGATCCCCCTAATCAAACCCTATACCCTTCCCCTTGCTTCTCATTCGAAGGCGGCAAGACAAAAAGACACGCTAGAGGGGCCGAGTGAACCCTTTTTGGGGGCACCGGGTATCCTAAAACGGGACGGGAAAGGGTTTAGGGTTTGATTAGGCGGACCGCACCGCGGATCCCCCAAATCAAACCCTAAACCCTTTCCTTGCTTCTCATTCGAAGGCGGCAAGACAAAAAGACACCCTAGAGGGGCCAAGTGAACCTTTTTTGGGGTGCTAGGGTATCCTAAACGGGACGGGAAAGGGTTTAGGGTTTGATTAGGCGGACCGCTACCGCGGATCCCCCTAATCAAACCCTAAACCCTTTCCCTTGCTTCTCATTTGAAGGCGGCAAGACAAAAAGACACTCTAGAGGGGCGGAGTGAACCCTTTTTTGGGGGGCTGGGTATCCTGAAATAGGACGGGAAAGGGTTTCTGGTGTAATTAGGCGAACCGCTATAGCAGATCCCCCTAATCAAACCCTAAACCCTTTCCCTTGCTTTTCATTCGAAGGCGGCAAGACAAAAAGACACCCTAGAGGGGCCTAGTGAACCCTTTTTTGGGGGACCGGGTATCCTAAAACGGGACGGGAAAGGGTTTAGGGTTTTATTAGGCGGACCGCTACCGCGGATCCCCCTAATCAAACCCTAAACCCTTTCCCTTGCTTCTCATT
The DNA here is from genome assembly GCF_048544455.1 of Silene latifolia. Lineage (NCBI taxonomy): Eukaryota > Viridiplantae > Streptophyta > Magnoliopsida > Caryophyllales > Caryophyllaceae > Silene > Silene latifolia. Next base: position 118,333,776 of record NC_133538.1, on the reverse strand, counting down.
TGAAGGCGGCAAGACAAAAAGACACTCTAGAGGGGCGGAGTGAACCCTTTTTGGGGGACCGGGTATCCTAAAACGGGACGGAAAAGGGTTTAGGGTTTGATTAGGCGGACCGATACCGCGGATCCCCTTAATCAAACCCTAAACCCTTTCCCTTATTTCTCATTCCAAGGCGGCAAGACAAAAAGACACCCTAGAGGGGTCGAGTGAACCCTTTTTGGGGGGCCGGGTATCCTGAAACAGGACGGGAAAGGGTTTATGGTGTAATTAGGCGAACCGCTATAGCGGATCCCCCTAATCAAACCCTAAACCCTTTCCCTTGCTTTTCATTCGAAGGCGGCAAGACAAAAAGACACCCTAGAGGGGCCTAGTGAACCCTTTTTTGGGGGACCGGGTATCCTAAAACGGGACGTGAAAGGGTTTAGGGTTTCATTAGGCGGACCGCTACCGTGGATCCCCTTAATCAAACCCTAAACCCTTTCCCTTGCTTCTCCTTCCAAGGCGGCAAGACAAAAAGACACCCTAGAGGGGTCGAGTGAACCCTTTTTAGGGGGCCCGATATCCTAAAATGGAACGGGAAAGGGTTTATGGTTGAATTAGGTAAACCGCTATAGCGGATCCCCCTAATCAAACCCTAAACCCTTTCCCTTGCTTCTCATTCGAAGGCGGAAAGACAAAAAGACACCCTAGAGGGGCCGAGTGAACCCTTTTTTGGGGGGCCGGGTATCCTAAAATGGGACGGGAAAGGGTTTAGGGTTTGATTAGGCGGACCGCTACCGCGGATCCCCCTAATTAAACCCTAATCTCTTCCCCTTGCTTCTTATTCGAAGGCGGCAAGAGAAAAAGACACACTTGAAGGGCCGAGTGAACCCTTTTTGGGGGGACCAGGTATCCTAAAACGGGTGGGGAAAGGGTTTAGGGTTTTATTAGGATCCCTCTAATCAAACTCTAAACCCTTTCCCTTTCTTCTCATTCGAAGGCAGCAAGACAAAAAGACACCCTAGAGAGGCCGAGTGAATCCTTTTGGGGGGACCGGGTATCCTAAAACGGGACGGGAAAGGGTTTAGGGTTTGATTAGGCGGACCGCTACCGTGGATCCCCCTAATCAAACCCTATACCCTTCCCCTTGCTTCTCATTCGAAGGCGGCAAGACAAAAAGACACGCTAGAGGGGCCGAGTGAACCCTTTTTTTGGGGGGCCGGGTACCCTTTTTTGGGGGGCCGGGTACCCTATAAGTGGTATCAGAGCGAGGCCACGTAAATTTTTCTATGTGATTTTCATCAAACGATTTGAATCGAAAATTTTTGGTACATAAAAAAAACCACACGGCTGAAAATTTTTTTTTTTCGGTTATATTTTTTTTTGCACGGCTGAATCTTTTTTAATTCCGTGCCTTGTTTGTGTTTTTGTTGTCGATTTAATCTTTGCATATTATTTTGTAATCGATATTCATTGTAATATGTTAGAGATCTATCAATTGCTATTTCATTTCTATACGGATTAGGTGATATCGCAATTGGGTTTTATCAAATCGATAATTTTTGCTAAAAATGTTAAAACCGTGTGGCTGTACTAGGTCTCGACATTTTATATGTCTCGGCCTGTTTTGTTCATTGGGAACCGTGTCCAGTTTACACGGTTGCTTTGGTGTCGATTTTCTGTTTTGTTTTCGATTTGTTCTTTGCGAATTGTTGTTTTATACGATAATTACAACAATATGTGAAGATCATGTCAATTGTAGTTTGATTTCTATACGGATTAGATTAAAATTGCAATTGAGTTTTGTCAAATCGTCTCGGCATTGTTTGTTGTTGCTCACGGTTTGAGCAATTCAATTTTTTTTTGTTGTTTTTTGCTGCTCACGGTTCAGCAGCTTTAAAAAAAAAAAAAAAAAAAAATTTTCTGAATCTGTTCACGAACAATTTTGTCGGAAAGAAAAAAAAAAAAAAAATTTTGTTTGTTTTTTTTTCGGCCCTTTTAATGCATAAAACGGTTTTTATGCTCTCGCTTGATAGTGAAACGGTTCACCCACGTAAAATTTAGTTACTTTAAAACGATTTAAAGTAACGGATTATCTCGGATTAAAATTAACTTGACTAAAGCGGTTTTGTCATATAATTTTAATTATCTTTGGTGGTTTGGATAAATTTAACATAATTACGGAATTATGTCACGAATAAATTTAATTTTAGTTGATGCATTTTATTTATCGTCTTTGAATACTTTGAATGCTTTTAATTACGTATTTATTTTATTTTGCAAACGGTTGTAACTTAGTGTGGCCTTAGTAGAACGTGTTACCGTAATGATGGAACACGGTCTTGGTTGTATTTTGAGATCTCGTATCTCCTTTATTTCTTTTAATTACAGTTTTTATTTAGAATGTAAATAGGTTTATATTTTGTAAATTTTAATTGTAATTTTGAGAAGACTAAAGAAGGAGACCGGATGCTCACTCCTGCTACATGGATAAAGATGGAACATCAAGACAAGCTTTTCGGGTCCAACGGTGGATTCCAAAGTTGTATTATGTTCTTATTACTAGGATAGGCCACACTAGGAATTTTTATTTACGTATTGCATTCTTTTTATTTATGTTCGTATCGATAATATGCATCATTTTCCGCCTAAAAACCAAACCACCTAATTATTGCATGAAAACTGACGCATATAGAGGTCACGAGTTAGTTTTCTTTGACATTCTCATGTCACACGTTTTATTTAAGCCATCACCCAAATTAATTCATTCACGCAGACGCTAGTTATTCGTTCACTTAAATATGAATTATAATTTAGTTGATGGGATCTTCCTCGTATAAAAAAAAATTGAGAATAGTCTTTATAGGTCAAACTCCAATGAGTCCCTTCTTCGTCGGTAGGCATAATATGACCCCTTCTACGTCGGGTAAGTTGGAACCGATTGACCTATTTTATCTCAACACTATGGTCACTCGTACGATCCTGTGACTATGGTGGACTATAGATAGGATTTACGGAAATCTATCGACGAAGAGTTCTTCCGGAAGAATTAGCTAAACAGTTGGCTTATCAATTTACAGAAATTGAGTCTTGGGATCACTTGTATCATTCTTGAGGGAGATCAATTATGCAAGTGCATTGAGTCTACACGTTAAAATGAATTTTAAATAGACTTAAATCACCTCGATGAGTTGCTTATTTCGTTTTGTTTTTCTTTCTTTTTCGGTGTAGATCACGAACTTTTAAATCGCTAATAACAAATGGTGGTTCTACCGATAACCCAATGCCAAGTGCCACATTGGACCGTGAGTCCTGGCTTCGGATCTTCATGAATCGGATGAATCAGTCTACTCGATCGAAGAATGATGGATCAAACCGGAGACCGGGAGGCGGCATTACGGAATGCGCCGCCGCCGACGGAAGCTCAAATATCTATTAGAGCCCCTCCCGCAAACCCAGTCCCACGGCTAGAGAGTCTTTGAAATCACCAAGTTTAATGATTTACGTATGGAAGCGGGTGCGATTAAAATCGTACTCATTTTTGCAATGGAATCCAATTTGCATAAACGCTTCATAGCCCATGGTGCAAACAAGATTTTCACCACGCTCACTAAGGAATTCTCGAAAGCACCGAGAATCGTGACCTATGAGCATACCACTCGCTTCTTTGATGCGAGACTCGTAAGGGCCAACCGGTTAGCCCACACATTCTCGCATGATTGAGAATGTCGAGAAGTCTGGAGACCTTTGATTGTAACATCAGCGAGAACATTGTTATCGACCGCATGCTTCATTCACTCCACGATGGTTTTTCGCAATTTAGAGCGAATTACTATATGAATGATTTGAAGAAAACCCCACATGAACTGCACTCCCTTCTCGTACAGACCGAGAAGGACATGAAGTTCAGTGGGAGCTTGAAACAGGATGTTCTCGTTGTGTCAAACAAGGGGAAAGGTAAGGGCAAAGCTCGAGTGCAAACCTAGCAAGAGAGGTAAACCGAAGTTCAAGAAGTCGGGTTCAGGTAAGAGTGGGCCTGGTGAGTCGAGCACCTCATCAGGCGCGACAAAGAGCAAGAATGAAAACATGGAGTGCCATCATTGCCACAAGACTGGGCATTGGAGGCGTACATGTCCTGTTTATCATGAGGACTTAAAAGCAGGTCGTGTTAAACCTGTTGGTATGTCTTCTCTCTCTTCTACTTTTATTCATATGATTGAGATTAACCACGCAAGTTACGGAACTTGGGTACTTGATACTGGTTGTGGTTCTCATCTGTGTAATCATGTGCAGGGGCTCCGAAACATCGAACCCCTCGTAAAGGGTGAGGTGGACCTGCGTGTTGGGAATGGAGCAAGAGTGGCTGCCATCTCAAAGGGGACATATGTGATCCAGCTTCCTAGCGGATTTGAGTTGTCATTATATGACTGCTATTATGTACCTAGTCTTTCCAAAAACATTATTTCAGTTTCTGCACTTGACAAACTTGGTTTTTCACTTGTAATAGAGAATAATACTTGCATTTTCTCTTTACACGATATGATTTATGGCAAGGCAGTCTCCATGAACGGAATTTATGTTTTAGATCAGACCACCAAAATATTACACGTAATGAATAAAAAGTTAAAGGTTGGTGACAAAGATCAAACGTATCTATGGCACTGCCGTATGGGACACATTAATGAGAAACGCGTAAAACAGCTCATCAAGAATGGAGCTATCTCGGCCTTTGATTTTCAATCATTTGGCACGTGTGAATCATGTCTCATCGGTAAGATGACTCGTATTTCCTTCAAAGGTGTTGGAATGCGCGCTGCTGACCTATTAGGACTCATACACACGGATGTATGTGGTCCTATGTCAATCACCGCACGAGAGGGCTATAGGTATTTCATCACTTTCACGGATGATTTAAGTAGATATGGCTATGTCTACTTAATGAAGCATAAAAGTGAATCCTTTGAAAAATTGAAAGAATACCAGAATAGGGTACAGAACCTGTTGGGTAGGAAGATTAAAACACTACGTTCAGATCGTGGTGGCGAGTATCTTTCTCACGAGTTTGATCAACACCTTAAAGATCGGGATTGCCCTACGATTAACTCCACCGGAACACCTCAAATTTGAATGGTGTGTCCGAACGGAGAAATCGAACACTACTTGATATGGTTCGATCCATGATGAGTCACACCGTGTTGCCTGACTCGTTGTGGGGTTATGCTATTCTGTCAGCTGCTCTAATACTTAACCGAAGTCCGTCTAAAGCTGTTGACAAGACTCCATATGAACTATGGAAGGGAACGGTCCCTAACTTGTCCTTTATACGGGTTTGGGGCTGCGAGGCTTATGTCAAGTGGAGACACGAGGATAAGCTCGGCCCGCGATCGGTCAAGACATACTTTATAGGTTATCCTAAAGGAACGCTTGGTCATTACTTTTATTCGCCAACCGAACAACGTGTTTTTGTTGCGGCTAGTGCGACATTCTTAGAGAAAGAATTTCTTGAGAATGCAAAGAGTGATAGAAGCTTCGAACTGTCGGAGATTCCAGAACCAAGTACCGAGCAACTATTGGAGGAACCTATTCCTTCAATCCCGGCTGTGGTTAACATTCCTGAGGAACCTAGGAGGTCGGGAAGAGTCTCTATTCCTCCGGACAGATACATTGGTATGGTCGAGGAACATGACATAGATGACGTTCTACTCTTAACGAGTAGTGAACCCGCAACCTATAAATGTGCCATGACTAGTTCTGACTCAAAGCTATGGCTTGAGGCCATGCAATCCGAGATGGACTCTATGTATGAGAACAACGTATGGGATCTCGTTGACTTACCTGCTAAGGTTCGTCCCCTTCAATGCAAATGGCTTTACAATATAAAGCATTCTGTGGAAGGTCAACAAGATATCTACAAAGCACGACTAGTTGCTAAAGGTTTCACCCAAGTGCCAGGTTTGCACTACGATGAAATTTTTGCACCCGTAGTCATGCTGCGTTCCATTCGGATTATCTTAGCGATTGCCGCTTTTCATGATTATGAAATTTGGCAGATGGACGTGAAAACCGCCTTCTTAAACGGCTTTTTGGAGGAAGAGTTGTACATGGTACAACCCGAAGGTTTCATCGATCCAGAACATCCTAAGAAAGTGTGCAAGCTTTAGCGTTCCATTTATGGACTTAAGCAAGCATCAAGGAGTTGGAATCATCGCTTCGACTAAGTGATAAAAGAAAATGGATTTACTCGATCGGTCGAGGAACCATGTCTATATATCAAGTCGAGTGGGAGCAAGATTGTCTTCCTAATATTGTATGTTGACGACATACTCCTGATTGGGAATGACATACCTCTCTTAACTTCGGTGAAAGTATGGTTGAAAAACCATTTCCAGATGAAAGATCTGGGAGAGGCACAAAGAATTCTAGGCATCCGTATCTATCGAGATAGATCACGACGGATGCTATCTCTCAGTCAGGAGTCTTACATAGACAAAGTCCTAGAGAGATTCAGCATGACTAACTCCAAGAAGGGGTTCCTTCCTATGTCTCCAGGGGTGCATTTGAGCAAGTCTCAGGCACCAGAGACACCGGAAGAGAAAGAGCGCATGGCATGGATTCCTTATGCTTCGGCTATAGGATCAATCATGTATGCCATGATATGCACACGTCCGGACGTGGCATATGCATTGAGTATGACAAGTCGATTCCAACAACATCCAGGTGAATCACATTGGCTGGCTGTCAAGAACATTCTTAAGTACCTACGGAGGACTAAAGATTGGGCATTGACTTATGGAGGCCCTCAAAAGCTATGCGCAATCGGTTACGCAGATGCTAGCTTCCAAACGGATCGAGATGACTCGAAATCTCAGTCTGGATTCGTTTTTACTCTTAATGGCCCCGCGTCGTCGGTGGAAGAGTTCCAAACAAACTGTTACAACAGATTCTACGATCGAGTCCGAGTACTATGCCGCGTCGAAGCTACAAAGGAAGCGATATGGATGCGTCAATTCTTACATGGGCTATCTGTAGTGCCTAGTTCGAATGACCCGATCACCATCTATTGCGACAATAGTGGTGCCATCTTCCAAGCTAAGGAGCCAAAGTCTAGCAACAAGTCTAGACATGTACAACGGAAAGCTCATCTAATCCGAGATTACGTGGAGCAAAAGGAAGTAGTGATAGAAAAGATTGCTACAGATGATAACATAGCAGATCCTCTCACTAAAGCATTACGACAAGATAAGCATGAAGGGCACGTTTATTCCATGGGAATTAAACGTGTTCCTAAGTTGTAGTACTCTTTTATGGATTAGATTCATTCGCTTTTGTACTCTATACAACATCATCGTTTTGATATTTATATATTTTGTTTTTCATGTGGATTTGTACGACAAATTTTGAACACCACAAAGTGAACTGAACGAACATTATATTTTTCAGTCCTTAATTGCCCACATGAGCTGATAACTCTGGCAATTATTTTGTGACGTTGGTTGATGGTGGGTTCAACTAGCCATAAGTCAACAGGTTGACTGACCAATCACAGAGGCGATTTATACGGATATCTCGTAGGACACAATAGTGACATCGACGTGGAGTCCTAAATGTTTTATAACATTCGGTGCCCGGTCGTGGATAGGACTTCCATGGTGATCCTAAGAGTCGATTCTTTTGACTATCGGCTGTCTCTTGAGACTAAGGCAGATTTTGGGTGACTTTGGTTTCTTTCACACGGTCATCCGTAACAGGGGGCCAAGTAGATTTTTTCTGGGTCATTTCATGCTGTGCTTAGATCGGAAGGAGTTCGAGTTGAAGGAAATATTCAGCCTTTATCAGGTACTCGATATTTCTCAGGGCCACTCGAGGAGCGGTAACTGAAATGCATGGCCATGCTCGGATACGGATTCGTTTTATCAGTTAAGTTACTCTCTAGTCGGGGAAACCACTCTTGATCCAGATCAATTGTAAAATACGACCTTTGTGGATCCAGATCTGCAAATTGTTTTACATTGAGTGGGAGAAATTTTAAATGAATATGAGAATCGGTTATCGCACATACACTTGTACGGACAAGTGGGAGTTTGTTGGAGCTGTGTCCTCCTGTTAGTGCGGATAACGTCATTGCACATACACTTGTACGGACAAGTGGGAGCTTGTTGGGGCTGGTGTCCTTAACAGTTAGTGCAAGGACTCATAAATCTCTAAAAGGATCAAAGGGTATACTTTTTTGTATCATAATCAGTTGGTCCACGTTTATCAATAACGGTTGGCTTGCTAGATAAGTTTGACGTTATTGTCATACAGATGGCGGTGATCAACTGGTCCCTAAAAGTCACACCTATAGGATACGTTTGAGAGATGTGACGGTATGAAAATACGATCATGTAGATGCAATTTTGACTAACCAGTTAGTCTGAGTTATTTGACTAATAATTAGTTAAAATGTGATGTTGAGATATTTTATTTAATACGGATTAAATAATAATAGCTAAGACGAATTAAGCGGTTAATTCGTAAAATTGAATATAAGCGTTTTATATTTAATTAAATGTATATTGAATATAATTATACAATACTGTTTTGTCGGACATGTATTAATAATTCAACTAACCCGTATCATTAGTTGATGCCTTAATTTCCGATAACCGATGACAGTTTATAATGAAACCGCGTCATATACACTTAGCGAGTTATGAACCGGACCACGAGTTAAAGCTAAGAGGAAGTAGAAGCCCACTCCCCCTTGACCCACTCGGTTTGGCCGAGATTAGGAGAACAAAAGAGAGTCTCCTCTCTTGCTTAACCTAATCATTCATTTTGCAAAAAAAATTAGGGTTTTGGGAATTGTCTCTCTCAAAATTCTAGATCTCTAATCTAACCAAAACTCACAAAACAATCCTCTCAATATTGCAAGGCAATTAGAGGATTCCTTCTAGCACACGGGCATTTCTCGGACAATCTTGGGTGCATCGTTTAGGAGGAGATCTACTTTGATCTCTCATTGCCAATTTGCACTAGGACCGAAGGTTAATCCTAATCTTTATCGTTTCATTATTGTTTTTCGTTTATGACTATAAATCATGTATAAAATTTGCGTTATAATCCTATAAAGAGAGGGTTTTATACGGATATTACCCTATACCGCTACAGCGGATCCCCCTAATCAAACACGAAACCCTTTCCCTTGCTTCTCATTCAAAGGCGGCAAGACAAAAAGACACCCTAGAGGGGCCGAGTGAACCATTTTTTGGGGGGGCGGGTATCCTAAAACGGGACGGGAAAAGGGTTTAGGGTTTGATTAGGCGGACCGCTACTGCGGATCCCCCTAATCAAACCTTAAACCCTTTCCCTTGCTTCTCATTCGAAGGCGCAAGACAAAAAGACACCCTAGAGGGGCTGAGTGCACCCTTTTTGGGGGGACCGGGTATCCTAAAACGGGACGGGAAAGGGTTTAGGGTTTGATTAGGTGGACCGATACCGCGGATCCCCTTAATCAAACCCTAAACCCTTTCCCTTGCTTCTCATTCCAAAGCGGCAAGACAAAAAGACACCCTAGAGGGGTCGAGTGAACCCTTTTTGGGGGGCCGGGTATCCTGAAACAGGACGGAAAAAGGGTTTATGGTGTAATTAGGCGAACCGCTACAGCGGATCCCCCTAATCAAACCCTAAACCCTTTCCCTTGCTTGTCATTCGAAGGCGGCAAGACAAAAAGACCCCCTAGAGGGGCCGAGTGAACCCTTTTTTGGGGGACCGGGTATCCTAAAACGGGACGGGAAAGGGTTTAGGGTTTGATTAGGCGGACCGCTACCGCGGATCCCTCTAATCAAACCCTAAACCCTTTCCCTTGCTTCTCATTTGAAGGCGGCAAGACAAAAAGACACCCTAGAGGGGCGAAGTGAACCCTTTTTTGGGGGGCTGGGTATCCTAAAACGGTCGGGAAAGGGTTTAGGGTTTGATTAGGATCCCCCAAATCAAACCCTAAACCCTTTCCATTGCTTCTCATTTGAAGGCGGCAAGAGAAAAAGACACCCTAGAGGGGCGGAGTGAACCCTTTTTTGGGGGGCTGGGTATCCTAAAACGGTCGGGAAAGGGTTTAGGGTTTGATTAGGATCCCCCAAATCAAACCCTAAACCCTTTCCCTTGCTTCTCATTTGAAGGCGGCAAGACAAAAAGACACCCTAGAGGGGCCGAGTGAACCATTTTTTGGGGGGCCGGGTATCCTAAAACGGGACGGGAAAGGGTTTAGGATTTCATTAGGATCCCCCTAATCAAACCCTAAGCCCTTTCCCTTGCTTCTCATTTGAAGGCGGCAAGACAAAAAGACATCCTAGAGGGGCCGAGTGAACCCTTTTTTGGGGGGCCGGGTATCCTAAAACGGGACGGGAAAGGGTTTAGGGTTTGAAGGCGACCCCACCGCGGATCCCCTTAATCAAACCCTAAACACTTTCCCTTGCTTCTCATTCGAAGGCGGCAAGACAAAAAGACAACCTAGAGGGGTCGAGTGAACCCTTTTTTGGGGGGCCGGGTATCCTAAAACGGGACGGGAAGGGTTTAGGGTTTGATTAGGCTGACCGCTACCGCGGATCCCCCTAATCAAACCCTAAACCCTTTTCCTTGCTTCTCATTTGAAGGCGGCAAGAAAAAAAGACACCCTAGAGGGGCCGAGTGAACCCTTTTTTAGGGGGCCGGATATCCTAAAACGGGACGGGAAAGGGTTTAGGGTTTGATTAGGCGGACCGCTACCGCGGATCCCCCTAATCAAACCCTAAACCCTTTTCCTTGCTTCTCATTTGAAGGCGGCAAGACAAAAAGACACCCTAGAGGGGCCGAGTGAACCCTTTTTTAGGGGGCCGGATATCCTAAAACGGGACGGGAAAGGGTTTATGGTTTAATTAGGCGAACCGCTATAGCGGATCCCCCTAATCAAACCCTAAACCCTTTCCCTTGCTTCTCATTCGAAGGCGGCAAGACAAAAAGATACACTAGAGGGGCCGAGTGAACCCTTTTTTGGGGGGCCGGGTATCCTAAAACGGGACGGGAAAGGGTTTAGGGTTTGATTAGGCGGACCGCTACCGCGGATCCCCCTAATCAAACCCTAAACCCTTTCCCTTGCTTCTCATTTGAAGGCGGCAAGACAAAAAGACACTCTAGAGGGGCGGAGTGAACCCTTTTTTGGGGGGCTGGATATCCTAAAACGGTCGGGAAAGGGTTTAGGGTTTGATTAGGATCCCCCAAATCAAACCCTAAACCCTTTCCCTTGCTTCTCATTTGAAGGCGGTAAGACAAAGAGACAACCTAGAGGCGCCGAGTGAACTCTTTTTTGGGGGGCCGGGTATCCTAAAACGGGACGGGAAAGGGTTTAGGGTTTGATTAGGATCCCCCTAATCAAACCCTAAGCCCTTTCCCTTGCTTCTCATTTGAAGGCGACAAGACAAAAAGACACCCTAGAGGGGCCGAGTGAACCCTTTTTTAGGGGGCCGGGTATCCTAAAATGGGACGGGAAAAGGTTTAGGGTTTGAAGGCGGACCGCTACTGCGGATCCCCCTAGTCAAACCCTAAACGCTTTCCCTTGCTTCTCATTCGTAGGCGACATGACAAAAAGACACGCTAGAGGGGCCGAGTGAACCCTTTTTGGGGGGACCGGGTATCCTAAAACGGGATTGAAAGGGTTTAGGGTTTAATTAGGATCCCCCTAATCAAACCCTAAGCCCTTACCCTTGCTTCTTATTCAAAGGCGGCAAGAGAAAAAGACACCCTAGAAGGGCCGAGTGAACCTTTTTGGGGGGACCGGGTATCCTAAAACGGGACGGGAAAGGGTTTAGGGTTTGATTAGGCGGACCGCTACCGCGGATCCCCTTAATCAAACCCTAAACCCTTTCCTTTGCTTCTCACTCCAAAGCGGCAAGACAAAAAGACACCCTAGAGGGGTCGAGTGAACCCTTTTTGGGGGGCCGGGTATCCTGAAACAGGACGGAAAAAGGGTTTATGGTGTAATTAGGCGAACCGCTACAGCGGATCCCCCTAATCAAACCCTAAACCCTTTCCCTTGCTTGTCATTCGAAGGCGGCAAGACAAAAAGACCCCCTAGAGGGGCCGAGTGAACCCTTTTTTGGGGGACCGGGTATCCTAAAACGGGACGGGAAAGGGTTTAGGGTTTGATTAGGCGGACCGCTACCGCGGATCCCTCTAATCAAACCCTAAACCCTTTCCCTTGCTTCTCATTTGAAGGCGGCAAGACAAAAAGACACCCTAGAGGGGCGAAGTGAACCCTTTTTTGGGGGGCTGGGTATCCTAAAACGGTCGGGAAAGGGTTTAGGGTTTGATTAGGATCCCCCAAATCAAACCCTAAACCCTTTCCCTTGCTTCTCATTTGAAGGCGGCAAGAGAAAAAGACACCCTAGAGGGGCGGAGTGAACCCTTTTTGGGGGTGGGTATCCTAAAACGGTCGGGAAAGGGTTTAGGGTTTGATTAGGATCCCCCAAATCAAACCCTAAACCCTTTCCCTTGCTTCTCATTTGAAGGCGGCAAGACAAAAAGACACCCTAGAGGGGCCGAGTGAACCATTTTTTGGGGGGCCGGGTATCCTAAAACGGGACGGGAAAGGGTTTAGGATTTGATTAGGATCCCCCTAATCAAACCCTAAGCCCTTTCCCTTGCTTCTCATTTGAAGGCGGCAAGACAAAAAGACATCCTAGAGGGGCCGAGTGAACCCTTTTTTGGGGGGCCGGGTATCATAAAATGGGACGGGAAAGGGTTTAGGGTTTGAAGGCGGCCCGCTACCGCGGATCCCCTTAATCAAACCCTAAACACTTTCCCTTGCTTCTCATTCGAAGGCGGCAAGACAAAAAGACAACCTAGAGGGGTCGAGTGAACCCTTTTTGGGGGGGGCCGGGTATCCTAAAACGGGACGGGAAGGGTTTAGGGTTTGATTAGGCTGACCGCTACCGCGGATCCCCCTAATCAAACCCTAAACCCTTTTCCTTGCTTCTCATTTGAAGGCGGCAAGAAAAAAAGACACCCTAGAGGGGCCGAGTGAACCCTTTTTAGGGGGCCGGATATCCTAAAACGGGACGGGAAAGGGTTTAGGGTTTGATTAGGCGGACCGCGGATCCCCCTAATCAAACCCTAAACCCTTTTCCTTGCTTCTCATTTGAAGGCGGCAAGACAAAAAGACACCCTAGAGGGGCCGAGTGAACCCTTTTTTAGGGGGCCGGATATCCTAAAACGGGACGGGAAAGGGTTTATGGTTTAATTAGGCGAACCGCTATAGCGGATCCCCCTAATCAAACCCTAAACCCTTTCCCTTGCTTCTCATTCGAAGGCGGCAAGACAAAAAGATACACTAGAGGGGCCGAGTGAACCCTTTTTTGGGGGGCCGGGTATCCTAAAACGGGACGGGAAAGGGTTTAGGGTTTGATTAGGCGGACCGCTACCGCGGATCCCCTAATCAAACCCTAAACCCTTTCCCTTGCTTCTCATTTGAAGGCGGCAAGACAAAAAGACACTCTAGAGGGGCGGAGTGAACCCTTTTTGGGGGTGGATATCCTAAAACAGTCGGGAAAGGGTTTAGGGTTTGATTAGGATCCCCCAAATCAAACCCTAAACCCTTTCCCTTGCTTCTCATTTGAAGGCGGTAAGACAAAGAGACAACCTAGAGGCGCCGAGTGAACTCTTTTTTGGGGGGCCGGGTATCCTAAAACGGGACGGGAAAGGGTTTAGGGTTTGATTAGGATCCCCCTAATCAAACCCTAAGCCCTTTCCTCGCTTCTCATTTGAAGGCGACAAGACAAAAAGACACCCTAGAGGGGCCGAGTGAACCCTTTTTAGGGGGCGGGTATCCTAAAATGGGACGGGAAAAGGTTTAGGGTTTGAAGGCGGACCGCTCTGCGGATCCCCTAGTCAAACCCTAAACGCTTTCCCTTGCTTCTCATTCGTAGGCGACATGACAAAAAGACACGCTAGAGGGGCCGAGTGAACCCTTTTTGGGGGGACCGGGTATCCTAAAACGGGATTGAAAGGGTTTAGGGTTTAATTAGGATCCCCCTAATCAAACCCTAAGCCCTTACCCTTGCTTCTTATTCGAAGGCGGCAAGAGAAAAAGACACCCTAGAAGGGCCGAGTGAACCTTTTTGGGGGGACCGGGTATCCTAAAACGGGACGGGAAAGGGTTTAGGGTTTGATTAGGCGGACCGCTACCGCGGATCCCCTTAATCAAACCCTAAACCCTTTCCTTTGCTTCTCATTCGAAGGCGGCAAGACAAAAAGACAACCTAGAGGGGTCGAGTGAACCCTTTTTTGGGGGGCCGGGTATCCTAAAACGGGACGGGAAGGGTTTAGTGTTTGATTAGGCTGACCGCTACCGCGGATCCCCCTAATCAAACCCTAAACCCTTTTCCTTGCTTCTCATTTGAAGGCGGAAGAAAAAAAGACACCCTAGAGGGGCCGGGTGAACCCTTTTTTAGGGGGTAGGATATCCTAAAAACGGGACGGGGAAAGGGTTTAGGGTTTGATTAGGCGGACCGCTACCGCGGATCCCCCTAATCAAACCCTAAACCCTTTTCCTTGCTTCTCATTTGAAGGCGGCAAGACAAAAAGACACCCTAGAGGGGCCGAGTGAACCCTTTTTTAGGGGGCCGGATATCCTAAAACGGGACGGGAAAGGGTTTATGGTTTAATTAGGCGAACCGCTATAGCGGATCCCCCTAATCAAACCCTAAACCCTTTCCCTTGCTTCTCATTCGAAGGCGGCAAGACAAAAAGACACACTAGAGGGGCCGAGTGAACCCTTTTTTGGGGGGCCGGGTATCCTAAAACGGGACAGGATTGGGTTTAGGGTTTGATTAGGCGGACCGCTACCGCGGATCCCCCTAATCAAACCCTAAACCCTTTCCCTTGCTTCTCATTTGAAGGCGGCAAGACAAAAAGACACTCTAGAGGGGCCGAGTGAACCCTTTTGGGGGGTGGATATCCTAAAACGGTCGGGAAAGGGTTTAGGGTTTGATTAGGATCCCCCAAATCAAACCCTAAACCCTTTCCCTTGCTTCTCATTTGAAGGCGGTAAGACAAAGAGACAACCTAGAGGGGCCGAGTGAACTCTTTTTTGGGGGGCCGGGTATCCTAAAACGGGACGGGAAAGGGTTTAGGATTTGATTAGGATCCCCCTAATCAAACCCTAAGCCCATTCCCTTGCTTCTCATTTGAAGGCGGCAAGACAAAAAGACACCCTAGAGGGGCCGAGTGAACCCTTTTTTAGGGGGCCGGGTATCCTAAAATGGGACGGGAAAAGGTTTAGGGTTTGAAGGCGGACCGCTCTGCGGATCCCCTAGTCAAACCCTAAACGCTTTCCTTGCTTCTCATTCGAAGGCGACATGACAAAAAGACACACTAGAGGGGCCGAGTGAACCCTTTTTGGGGGGACCGGGTATCCTAAAACGGGATTGAAAGGGTTTAGGCTTTAATTAGGATCCCCCTAATCAAACCCTAAGCCCTTACCCTTGCTTCTTATTCGAAGGCGGCAAGAGAAAAAGACACCCTAGAAGGGCCGAGTGAACCCTTTTTGGGGGGACCGGGTATCCTAAAACGGGGCGGGAAAGGGTTTAGGGTTTGATTAGGCGGACCGCTACCGCGGATCCCCCTAATCAAACCCTAAACCCTTTCCCTTGCTTCTCATTCGAAGGCGGCAAGACAAAAAGACACCCTAGAGGGGTCGAGTGAACCCTTTTTGGGGGGGCCGGGTATCCTAAAACGGGACGGGAAGGGTTTAGGGTTTGATTAGGCTGGCCACTACCGCGGATCCCCCTAATCAAACCCTAAACCCTTTTCCTTGCTTCTCATTTGAAGGCGGCAAGAAAAAAAGACACCCTAGAGGGGCCGAGTGAACCCTTTTTTAGGGGGCCGGATATCCTAAAACGGGACGGGAAAGGGTTTAGGGTTTGATTAGGCGGACCGCTACTGCGGATCCCCCTAATCAAACCCTAAACCCTTTTCCTTGCTTCTCATTTGAAGGCGGCAAGACAAAAAGACACCCTAGAGGGGCCGAGTGAACCCTTTTTTAGGGGGTCGGATATCCTAAAACGGGACGGGAAAGGGTTTATGGTTTAATTAGGCGAACAGCTATAGCGGATCCCCCTAATCAAACCCTAAACCCTTTCCCTTGCTTCTCATTCGAAGGCGGCAAGACAAAAAGACACACTAGAGGGGCCGAGTGAACCCTTTTTTGGGGGGCCGGGTATCCTAAAACGGGACGGGAAAGGGTTTAGGGTTTGATTAGGCGGACCGCTACCGCGGATCCCCCTAATCAAACCCTAAACCCTTTCCCTTGCTTCTCATTTGAAGGCGGCAAGACAAAAAGACACCCTAGAGGGGCCGAGTGAACCCTTTTTTAGGGGGCCGGGTATCCTAAAATGGGACGGGAAAAGGTTTAGGGTTTGAAGGCGGACCTCTACTGCGGATCCCCCTAGTCAAACCCTAAACGCTTTCCCTTGCTTCTCATTCGAAGGCGACATGACAAAAAGACACACTAGAGGGGCCGAGTGAACCCTTTTTGGGGGGACCGGGTATCCTAAAACGGGATTGAAAGGGTTTAGGGTTTAATTAGGATCCCCCTAATCAAACCCTAAGCCCTTACCCTTGCTTCTTATTCGAAGGCGGCAAGAGAAAAAGACACCCTACAAGGGCCGAGTGAACCCTTTTTGGGGGGACCGGGTATCCTAAAACGGGACGGGAAAGGGTTTAGGGTTTGATTAGGCGGACCGCTACCGCGGATCCCCCTAATCAAACCCTATACCCTTTCCCTTGCTTCTCATTCGAAGGCGGCAAGACAAAAAGACACCGTAGAGGGGCCGAGTGAACCCTTTTCTGGGGGGCCGGGTATCCTAAAACGGGACGGGAAGGGTTTAGGGTTTGATTAGGCTGACCGCTACCGCGGATCCCCCTAATCAAACCCTAAACCCTTTTCCTTGCTTCTCATTTGAAGGCGGCAAGAAAAAAAGACACCCTAGAGGGGCCGGGTGAACCCTTTTTTAGGGGGCCGGATATCCTAAAACGGGACGGGAAAGGGTTTAGGGTTTGATTAGGCGGACCGCTACCGCGGATCCCCCTAATCAAACCCTAAACCCTTTTCCTTGCTTCTCATTTGAAGGCGGCAAGACAAAAAGACACACTAGAGGGGCCGAGTGAACCCTTTTTTGGGGGGCCGGGTATCCTAAAACGGGACGGGAAAGGGTTTAGGGTTTGATTAGGCGGACCGCTACCGCGGATCCCCCTAATCAAACCCTAAACCCTTTCCCTTGCTTCTCATTCGAAGGCGGCAAGACAAAAAGACACACTAGAGGGGCCGAGTGAACCCTTTTTTGGGGGGCCGGGTATCCTAAAACGGGACGGGAAAGGGTTTAGGGTTTGATTAGGCGGATTGCTACCGCGGATCCCCCTAATCAAACCCTAAACCCTTTCCCTTGCTTCTCATTTGAAGGCGGCAAGACAAAAAGACACCCTAGAGGGGCCGAGTGAACCCTTTTTAGGGGGCCGGGTATCCTAAAATGGGACGGGAAAGGGTTTAGGGTTTGAAGGCGGACCTCTCTGCGGATCCCCTAGTCAAACCCTAAACGCTTTCCCTTGCTTCTCATTCGAAGGCGACATGACAAAAAGACACACTAGAGGGGCCGAGTGAACCCTTTTTTGGGGGGCCGGATATCCTAAAACGGGACGGGAAAGGGTTTAGGGTTTAATTAGGATCCCCCTAATCAAACCCTAAGCCCTTACCCTTGCTTCTTATTCGAAGACGGCAAGAGAAAAAGACACCCTAGAAGGGCCGAGTGAACCCTTTTTGGGGGGACCGGGTATCCTAAAACGGGACGGGAAAGGGTTTAGGGTTTGATTAGGCGGACCGCTACCGCGGATCCCCCTAATCAAACCCTATACCCTTTCCCTTGCTTCTCATTCGAAGGCGGCAAGACAAAAAGACACCCTAGAGGGGCCGAGTGAACCCTTTTTGGGGGGCGGGTATCCTAAAACGGGACGGGAAAGGGTTTATGGTTTGATTAGGCGGACCGCTTCCGCGGATCCCCTTAATCAAACCCTAAACCCTTTCCCTTACTTCTCATTCCAAGGCGGCAAGACAAAAAGACACCCTAGAGGGGTCGAGTGAACCCTTTTTGGGGGGCCGGGTATCCTAAAACAAGACGGGAAAGGGTTTATGGTTTAATTAGGCGAACCGCTACAGCGGATCCCCCTAATCAAACCCTAAACCCTTTCCCTTGCTTCTCATTCGAAGGCGGCAAGATAAAAAGACACCCTAGAGGGGCCGAGTGAACCCTTTTTTGGGGGGCCGGGTATCCTAAAACTGGACGGGAAAGGGTTTAGGGTTTGATTAGGCGGACCGCTACCGCGGATCCCCCTAATCAAACCCTAAACCCTTTTCCTTGCTTCTCATTCGAAGCAGGAAAGACAAAAAGACACCCTAGAGGGGCCGAGTGAACCCTTTTTTAGGGGGCCGGGTATCCTAAAATGGGACGGGAAAAGGTTTAGGGTTTAAAGGCGGACGTCTACTGCGGATCCCCCTAGTCAAACCCTAAACGCTTTCCCTTGCTTCTCATTCGAAGGCGACATGACAAAAAGACACACTAGAGGGGCCGAGTGAACCCTTTTTGGGGGGACCGGGTATCCTAAAACGGGATTAAAAGGGTTTAGGGTTTAATTAGGATCCCCCTAATCAAACCCTAAGCTCTTACCCTTGCTTCTTATTCGAAGGCGGCAAGAGAAAAAGACACCCTAGAAGGGCCGAGTGAACCCTTTTTGGGGGGACCGGGTATCCTAAAACGGGGACGGGGAAGGGTTTAGGGTTTGATTAGGCTGACCACTACCGCGGATCCCCATAATCAAACCCTAAACCCTTTTCCTTGCTTCTCATTTGAAGGCGGCAAGAAAAAAAGACACCCTAGAGGGGCCGAGTGAACCCTTTTTAGGGGCCGGGATATCCTAAAACGGGACGGGGAAAGGGTTTAGGGTTTGATTAGGCGGACCGCTACCGCGGATCCCCTAATCAAACCCTAAACCCTTTTCCTTGCTTCTCATTTGAAGGCGGCAAGACAAAAAGACACCCTAGAGGGGCCGAGTGAACCCTTTTTAGGGGGCGGATATCCTAAAATGGGACGGGAAAGGGTTTAGGGTTTAATTAGGCGAACGACTATAGCGGATCCCCTAATCAAACCCTAAACCCTTTCCCTTGCTTCTCATTCGAAGGCGGCAAGACAAAAAGACACACTAGAGGGGCCGAGTGAACCCTTTTTTGGGGGGCCGGGTATCCTAAAACGGGACGGGAATGGGTTTAGGGTTTGATTAGGCGGATTGCTACCGCGGATCCCCCTAATCAAACCCTAAACCCTTTCCCTTGCTTCTCATTTGAAGGCGGCAAGACAAAAAGACACCCTAGAGGGGCCGAGTGAACCCTTTTTTAGGGGGCCGGGTATCCTAAAATGGGACGGGAAAAGGTTTAGGGTTTGAAGGCGGACCTCTACTGCGGATCCCCCTAGTCAAACCCTAAACGCTTTCCCTTGCTTCTCATTCGAAGGCGACATGACAAAAAGACACACTAGAGGGGCCGAGTGAACCCTTTTTTAGGGGGCCGGATATCCTAAAACGGGACGGGAAAGGGTTTAGGGTTTAATTAGGATCCCCCTAATCAAACCCTAAGCCCTTACCCTTGCTTCTTATTCGAAGACGGCAAGAGAAAAAGACACCCTAGAAGGGCCGAGTGAACCCTTTTTGGGGGGACCGGGTATCCTAAAACGGGACGGGAAAGGGTTTAGGGTTTGATTAGGCGGACCGCTACCGCGGATCCCCCTAATCAAACCCTATACCCTTTCCCTTGCTTCTCATTCGAAGGCGGCAATACAAAAAGACACCCTAGAGGGGCCGAGTGAACCCTTTTTTGGGGGGCCGGGTATCCTAAAACGGGACGGGAAAGGGTTTATGGTTTGATTAGGCGGACCGCTTCCGCGGATCCCCTTAATCAAACCCTAAACCCTTTCCCTTACTTCTCATTACAAGGCGGCAAGACAAAAAGACACCCTAGAGGGGTCGAGTGAACCCTTTTTGGGGGGCCGGGTATCCTAAAACAAGACGGGAAAGGGTTTATGGTTTAATTAGGCGAACCGCTACAGCGGATCCCCCTAATCAAACCCTAAACCCTTTCCCTTGCTTCTCATTCGAAGGCGGCAAGATAAAAAGACACCCTAGAGGGGCCGAGTGAACCCTTTTTTGAGGGGCCGGGTATCCTAAAACTGGACGGGAAAGGGTTTAGGGTTTGATTAGGCGGACCGCTACCGCGGATCCCCCTAATCAAACCCTAAACCCTTTTCCTTGCTTCTCATTCGAAGCAGGAAAGACAAAAAGACACCCTAGAGGGGCCGAGTGAACCCTTTTTTAGGGGGCCGGGTATCCTAAAATGGGACGGGAAAAGGTTTAGGGTTTAAAGGCGGACCTCTACTGTGGATCCCCCTAGTCAAACCCTAAACGCTTTCCCTTGCTTCTCATTCGAAGGCGACATGACAAAAAGACACACTAGAGGGGCCGAGTGAACCCTTTTTGGGGGGACCGGGTATCCTAAAACGGGATTAAAAGGGTTTAGGGTTTAATTAGGATCCCCCTAATCAAACCCTAAGCTCTTACCCTTGCTTCTTATTCGAAGGCGGCAAGAGAAAAAGACACCCTAGAAGGGCCGAGTGAACCCTTTTTGGGGGGACCGGGTATCCTAAAACGGGACGGGAAGGGTTTAGGGTTTGATTAGGCTGACCACTACCGCGGATCCCCCTAATCAAACCCTAAACCCTTTTCCTTGCTTCTCATTTGAAGGCGGCAAGAAAAAAAGACACCCTAGAGGGGCCGAGTGAACCCTTTTTTAGGGGGCCGGATATCCTAAAACGGGACGGGAAAGGGTTTAGGGTTTTATTAGGCGGACCGCTACCGCGGATCCCCCTAATAAAACCCTAAACCCTTTCTCTTACTTCTCATTTGAAGGCGGCAAGACAAAAAGACACCCTAGAGGGGAGGAGTGAACCCTTTTTTGGGGGGCCGGGTATCCTAAAACGGTCGGTAAAGGGTTTAGGGTTTGATCAGGATCCCCCTAATCAAACCCTAAACCCTTTCCCTTGCTTCTCATTTGAAGGCGGCAAGAGAAAAAGACACCCTAGAGGGGCGGAGTGAACCCTTTTTTGGGGGGCTCGGTATCCTAAAACGGTCGGGAAAGGGTTTAGGGTTTGATTAGGATCCCCCAAATCAAACCCTAAACCCTTTCCCTTGCTTCTCATTTGAAGGCGGCAAGACAAAAAGACACCCTAGAGGGGCCGCGTGAACCATTTTTTGGGGGGCCGGGTATCCTAAAACGGGACGGGAAAGGGTTTAGGGTTTGATTAGGATCCCCCTAATCAAACCCTAAGCCCTTTCCCTTGCTTCTCATTTGAAGGCGGCAAGACAAAAACACATCCTAGAGGGGCCGAGTGAACCCTTTTTTGGGGGGCCGGGTATCATAAAATGGGACGGGAAAGGGTTTAGGGTTTGAAGGCGGCCCGCTACCGCGGATCCCCTTAATCAAACCCTAAACACTTTCCCTTGCTTCTCATTCGAAGGCGGCAAGACAAAAAACAACCTAGAGGGTCGAGTGAACCCTTTTTGGGGGCGGGTATCCTAAAACGGGACGGGAAGGGTTTAGGGTTTGATTAGGTGACCGCACCGCGGATCCCCCTAATCAAACCCTAAACCCTTTTCCTTGCTTCTCATTTGAAGGCGGCAAGAAAAAAAGACACCCTAGAGGGGCCGAGTGAACCCTTTTTTAGGGGGCCGGATATCCTAAAACGGGACGGGAAAGGGTTTAGGGTTTGATTAGGCGGACCGCTACCGCGGATCCCCCTAATCAAACCCTAAACCCTTTTCCTTGCTTCTCATTTGAAGGCGGCAAGACAAAAAGACACCCTAGAGGGGCCGAGTGAACCCTTTTTAGGGGGCGGATATCCTAAAACGGGACGGAAAGGGTTTATGGTTTAATTAGGCGAACCGCTATAGCGGATCCCCCTAATCAAACCCTAAACCCATTCCCTTGCTTCTCATTCGAAGGCGGCAAGACAAAAAGACACACTAGAGGGGCCGAGTGAACCCTTTTTGGGGGGCCGGGTATCCTAAAACGGGACGGGAAAGGGTTTAGGGTTTGATTAGGCGGACCGCTACCGCGGATCCCCCTAATCAAACCCTAAACCCTTTCCCTTGCTTCTCATTTGAAGGCGGCAAGACAAAAAGACACTTTAGAGGGGCGGAGTGAACCCTTTTGGGGGGTGGATATCCTAAAACGGTCGGGAAAGGGTTTAGGGTTTGATTAGGATCCCCCAAATCAAATCCTAAACCCTTTCCCTTGCTTCTCATTTGAAGGCGGTAAGACAAAGAGACAACCTAGAGGGGCCGAGTGAACTCTTTTTTGGGGGGCCGGGTATCCTAAAACGGGACGGGAAAGGGTTTAGGGTTTGATTAGGCGGACCGCTACCGCGGATCCCCCTAATAAAACCCTAAACCCTTTCTCTTACTTCTCATTTGAAGACGGCAAGACAAAAAGACACCCTAGAGGGGAGGAGTGAACCCTTTTTTGGGGGGCCGGGTATCCTAAAACGGTCGGTAAAGGGTTTAGGGTTTGATCAGGATCCCCCTAATCAAACCCTAAACCCTTTCCCTTGCTTCTCATTTGAAGGCGGCAAGAGAAAAAGACACCCTAGAGGGGCGGAGTGAACCCTTTTTTGGGGGGCTCGGTATCCTAAAACGGTCGGGAAAGGGTTTAGGGTTTGATTAGGATCCCCCAAATCAAACCCTAAACCCTTTCCCTTGCTTCTCATTTGAAGGCGGCAAGACAAAAAGACACCCTAGAGGGGCCGCGTGAACCATTTTATGGGGGGCCGGGTATCCTAAAACGGGACGGGAAAGGGTTTAGGGTTTGATTAGGATCCCCCTAATCAAACCCTAAGCCCTTTCCCTTGCTTCTCATTTGAAGGCGGCAAGACAAAAACACATCCTAGAGGGGCCGAGTGAACCCTTTTTTGGGGGGCCGGGTATCATAAAATGGGACGGGAAAGGGTTTAGGGTTTGAAGGCGGCCCGCTACCGCGGATCCCCTTAATCAAACCCTAAACACTTTCCCTTGCTTCTCATTCGAAGGCGGCAAGACAAAAAGACAACCTAGAGGGGTCGAGTGAACCCTTTTTTGGGGGGCCGGGTATCCTAAAACGGGACGGGAAGGGTTTAGGGTTTGATTAGGCTGACCGCTACCGCGGATCCCCCTAATCAAACCCTAAACCCTTTTCCTTGCTTCTCATTTGAAGGCGGCAAGAAAAAAAGACACCCTAGAGGGGCCGAGTGAACCCTTTTTTAGGGGGCCGGATATCCTAAAACGGGACGGGAAAGGGTTTAGGGTTTGATTAGGCGGACCGCTAATGCGGATCCCCCTAATCAAACCCTAAACCCTTTTCCTTGCTTCTCATTTGAAGGCGGCAAGACAAAAAGACACCCTAGAGGGGCCGAGTGAACCCTTTTTTAGGGGGCCGGATATCCTAAAACGGGACGGGAAAGGGTTTATGGTTTAATTAGGCGAACCGCTATAGCGGATCCCCCTAATCAAACCCTAAACCCTTTCCCTTGCTTCTCATTCGAAGGCGGCAAGACAAAAAGACACACTAGAGGGGCCGAGTGAACCCTTTTTTGGGGGGCCGGGTATCCTAAAACGGGACGGGAAAGGGTTTAGGGTTTGATTAGGCGGACCGCTACCGCGGATCCCCCTAATCAAACCCTAAACCCTTTCCCTTGCTTCTCATTTGAAGGCGGCAAGACAAAAAGACACTTTAGAGGGGCGGAGTGAACCCTTTTTTGGGGGGCTGGATATCCTAAAACGGTCGGGAAAGGGTTTAGGGTTTGATTAGGATCCCCCAAATCAAATCCTAAACCCTTTCCCTTGCTTCTCATTTGAAGGCGGTAAGACAAAGAGACAACCTAGAGGGGCCGAGTGAACTCTTTTTTGGGGGGCCGGGTATCCTAAAACGGGACGGGAAAGGGTTTAGGGTTTGATTAGGATCCCCCTAATCAAACCCTAAGCCCTTTCCCTTGCTTCTCATTTGAAGGCGGCAAGACAAAAAGACACCCTAGAGGGGCCGAGTGAACCCTTTTTTAGGGGGCCGGGTATCCTAAAATGGGACGGGAAATGGTTTAGGGTTTGAAGGCGGACCGCTGCTGCGGATCCCCCTAGTCAAACCCTAAACGCTTTCCCTTGCTTCTCATTCGAAGGCGACATGACAAAAAGACACGCTAGAGGGGCCGAGTGAACCCTTTTTGGGGGGACCGGGTATCCTAAAACGGGATTGAAAGGGTTTAGGGTTTAATTAGGATCCCCCTAATCAAACCCTAAGCCCTTACCCTTGCTTCTTATTCGAAGGCGGCAAGAGAAAAAGACACCCTAGAAGGGCCGAGTGAACCCTTTTTGGGGGGACCGGGTATCCTAAAACGGGGCGGGAAAGGGTTTAGGGTTTGATTAGGCGGACCGCTACCGCGGATCCCCCTAATCAAACCCTAAACCCTTTCCCTTGCTTCTCATTCGAAGGCGGCAAGACAAAAAGACAACCTAGAGGGGTCGAGTGAACCCTTTTTTGGGGGGCCGGGTATCCTAAAACGGGACGGGAAGGGTTTAGGGTTTGATTAGGCTGACCGCTACCGCGGATCCCCCTAATCAAACCCTAAACCCTTTTCCTTGCTTCTCATTTGAAGGCGGCAAGAAAAAAAGACACCCTAGAGGGGCCGGGTGAACCCTTTTTTAGGGGGGCGGATATCCTAAAACGGGACGGGTAAGGGTTTAGGGTTTGATTAGGCGGACCGCTACCGCGGATCCCCCTAATCAAACCCTAAACCCTTTTCCTTGCTTCTCATTTAAAGGCGGCAAGAAAAAAAGACACCCTAGAGGGGCCGAGTGAACCCTTTTTTAGGGGGCCGGATATCCTAAAATGGGACGGGAAAGGGTTTATGGTTTAATTAGGCGAACCGCTATAGCGGATCCCCCTAATCAAACCCTAAACCCTTTTCCTTGCTTCTCATTCGAAGCAGGAAAGACAAAAAGACACCCTAGAGGGGCCGAGTGAACCCTTTTTTGGGGGGCCTGGTATCCTAAAACGGGACGGGAAAGGGTTTAGGGTTTGATTAGGCGGACCGCTACCGCGGATCCCCCTAATAAAACCCTAAACCCTTTCTCTTACTTCTCATTTGAAGGCGGCAAGACAAAAAGACACCCTAGAGGGGAGGAGTGAACCCTTTTTTGGGGGGCCGGGTATCCTAAAACGGTCGGTAAAGGGTTTAGGGTTTGATTAGGATCCCCCTAATCAAACCCTAAACCCTTTCCCTTGCTTCTCATTTGAAGGCGGCAAGAGAAAAAGACACCCTAGAGGGGCGGAGTGAACCCTTTTTTGGGGGGCTGGGTATCCTAAAACGGTCGGGAAAGGGTTTAGGGTTTGATTAGGATCCCCCAAATCAAACCCTAAACCCTTTCCCTTGCTTCTCATTTGTAGGCGGCAAGACAAAAAGACACCCTAGAGGGGCCGAGTGAACCATTTTTTGGGGGGCCGGGTATCCTAAAACGGGACGGGAAAGGGTTTAGGGTTTGATTAGGATCCCCCTAATCAAACCCTAAGCCCTTTCCCTTGCTTCTCATTTGAAGGCGGCAAGACAAAAACACATCCTAGAGGGGCCGAGTGAACCCTTTTTTGGGGGGCCGGGTATCATAAAATGGGACGGGAAAGGGTTTAGGGTTTGAAGGCGGCCCGCTACCGCGGATCCCCTTAATCAAACCCTAAACACTTTCCCTTGCTTCTCATTCGAAGGCGGCAAGACAAAAAACAACCTAGAGGGTCGAGTGAACCCTTTTTGGGGGCGGGTATCCTAAAACGGGACGGGAAGGGTTTAGGGTTTGATTAGGCTGACCGCTACCGCGGATCCCCCTAATCAAACCCTAAACCCTTTTCCTTGCTTCTCATTTGAAGGCGGCAAGAAAAAAAGACACCCTAGAGGGGCCGAGTGAACCCTTTTTTAGGGGGCCGGATATCCTAAAACGGGACGGGAAAGGGTTTAGGGTTTGATTAGGCGGACCGCATCTGCGGATCCCCTAATCAAACCCTAAACCCTTTTCCTTGCTTCTCATTTGAAGGCGGCAAGACAAAAAGACACCCTAGAGGGGCCGAGTGAACCCTTTTTTAGGGGGCCGGATATCCTAAAACGGGACGGGAAAGGGTTTATGGTTTAATTAGGCGAACCGCTATAGCGGATCCCCCTAATCAAACCCTAAACCCTTTCCCTTGCTTCTCATTCGAAGGCGGCAAGACAAAAAGACACACTAGAGGGGCCGAGTGAACCCTTTTTTGGGGGGCCGGGTATCCTAAAACGGGACGGGAAAGGGTTTAGGGTTTGATTAGGCGGACCGCTACCGCGGATCCCCCTAATCAAACCCTAAACCCTTTCCCTTGCTTCTCATTTGAAGGCGGCAAGACAAAAAGACACTTTAGAGGGGCGGAGTGAACCCTTTTTTGGGGGGCTGGATATCCTAAAACGGTCGGGAAAGGGTTTAGGGTTTGATTAGGATCCCCCAAATCAAATCCTAAACCCTTTCCCTTGCTTCTCATTTGAAGGCGGTAAGACAAAGAGACAACCTAGAGGGGCCGAGTGAACTCTTTTTTGGGGGGCCGGGTATCCTAAAACGGGACGGGAAAGGGTTTAGGGTTTGATTAGGATCCCCCTAATCAAACCCTAAGCCCTTTCCCTTGCTTCTCATTTGAAGGCGGCAAGACAAAAAGACACCCTAGAGGGGCCGAGTGAACCCTTTTTTAGGGGGCCGGGTATCCTAAAATGGGACGGGAAATGGTTTAGGGTTTGAAGGCGGACGCTGCTGCGGATCCCCTACTCAAACCCTAAACGCTTTCCCTTGCTTCTCATTCGAAGGCGACATGACAAAAAGACACGCTAGAGGGGCCGAGTGAACCCTTTTTGGGGGGACCGGGTATCCTAAAACGGGATTGAAAGGGTTTAGGGTTTAATTAGGATCCCCCTAATCAAACCCTAAGCCCTTACCCTTGCTTCTTATTCGAAGGCGGCAAGAGAAAAAGACACCCTAGAAGGGCCGAGTGAACCCTTTTTGGGGGGACCGGGTATCCTAAAACGGGGCGGGAAAGGGTTTAGGGTTTGATTAGGCGGACCGCTACTGCGGATCCCCTAATCAAACCCTAAACCCTTTCCCGTGCTTCTCATTCGAAGGCGGCAAGACAAAAAGACAACCTAGAGGGGTCGAGTGAACCCTTTTTGGGGGGGGCCGGGTATCCTAAAACGGGACGGGAATGGTTTAGGGTTTGATTAGGCTGACCGCTACCGCGGATCCCCCTAATCAAACCCTAAACCCTTTTCCTTGCTTCTCATTTGAAGGCGGCAAGAAAAAAAGACACCCTAGAGGGGCCGGGTGAACCCTTTTTTAGGGGGGCGGATATCCTAAAACGGGACGGGAAAGGGTTTAGGGTTTGATTAGGCGGACCGCTACCGCGGATCCCCCTAATCAAACCCTAAACCCTTTTCCTTGCTTCTCATTTAAAGGCGGCAAGACAAAAAGACACCCTAGAGGGGCCGAGTGAACCCTTTTTTAGGGGGCCGGATATCCTAAAACGGGACGGGAAAGGGTTTATGGTTTAATTGGGCGAACCGCTATAGCGGATCCCCCTAATCAAACCCTAAACCCTTTCCCTTGCTTCTCATTCGAAGGCGGCAAGACAAAAAGACACACTAGAGGGGCCGAGTGAACCCTTTTTTGGGGGGCCGGGTATCCTAAAACGGGACGGGAAAGGGTTTAGGGTTTGATTAGGCGGACCGCTACCGCGGATCCCCCTAATCAAACCCTAAACCCTTTCCCTTGCTTCTCATTTGAAGGCGGCAAGACAAAAAGACACTCTAGAGGGGCGGAGTGGACCCTTTTTTGGGGGGCTGGATATCCTAAAACGGTCGGGAAAGGGTTTAGGGTTTGATTAGGATCCCCAAATCAAACCCTAAACCCTTTCCTCGCTTCTCATTTGAAGGCGGTAAGACAAAGAGACAACCTAGAGGGGCCGAGTGAACTCTTTTTTGGGGGGCCGGGTATCCTAAAACGGGACGGGAAAGGGTTTAGGATTTGATTAGGATCCCCCTAATAAAACCCTAAGCCCTTTCCCTTGCTTCTCATTTGAAGGCGGCAAGACAAAAAGACACCCTAGAGGGGCCGAGTGAACCCTTTTTTAGGGGGCGGGTATCTAAAATGGGACGGGGAAAAGGTTTAGGGTTTGAAGGCGGACCGCTACTGCGGATCCCCCTAGTCAAACCCTAAACGCTTTCCCTTGCTTCTCATTCGAAGGCGACATGACAAAAAGACACACTAGAGGGGCCGAGTAAACCCTTTTTGGGGGGACCGGGTATCCTAAAACGGGATTGAAAGGGTTTAGGGTTTAATTAGGATCCCCCTAATCAAACCCGAAGCCCTTACCCTTGCTTCTTATTCGAAGGCGGCAAGAGAAAAAGACACCCTAGAAGGGCCGAGTGAACCCTTTTTGGGGGGACCGGGTATCCTAAAACGGGACGAGAAAGGGTTTAGGGTTTGATTAGGCGGACCGCTACCGCGGATCCCCTTAATCAAACCCTAAACCCTTTCCCTTGCTTCTCATTCGAAGGCGGTAAGACAAAAAGACAACCTAGAGGGGTCGAGTGAACCCTTTTTTGGGGGGCCGGGTATCCTAAAGCGGGACGGGAAGGGTTTAGGGTTTGATTAGGCTGACCACTACCGCGGATCCCCCTAATCAAACCCTAAACCCTTTTCCTTGCTTCTTATTTGAAGGCGGCAAGAAAAAAAGACACCCTAGAGGGGCCGAGTGAACCCTTTTTTAGGGGGCCGGATATCCTAAAACGGGACGGGAAAGGGTTTAGGGTTTGATTAGGCGGACCGCTACCGCGGATCCTCCTAATCAAACCCTAAACCCTTTTCCTTGCTTCTCATTTGAAGGCGGCAAGACAAAAAGACACCCTAGAGGGGCCGAGTGAACCCTTTTTAGGGGCCGGATATCCTAAACGGGACGGGAAAGGGTTTATGGTTTAATTAGGCGACAGACTATAGCGGATCCCCCTAATCAAACCCTAAACCCTTTCCCTTGCTTCTCATTCTAAGGCGGCAAGACAAAAAGACACACTAGAGGGGCCGAGTGAACCCTTTTTTGGGGGCCCGGGTATCCTAAACGGGACGGGGAAAGGGTTTAGGGTTTTATTAGGCGGACGCCACCGCGGATCCCCTAATCAAACCCTAAACCCTTTCCCTGCTTCTCATTTGAAGGCGGCAAGACAAAAAGACACCCTAGAGGGGCCGAGTGAACCCTTTTTTAGGGGGCCGGGTATCCTAAAATGGGACGGGAAATGGTTTAGGGTTTGAAGGCGGACCGCTGCTGCGGATCCCCCTAGTCAAACCCTAAACGCTTTCCCTGCTTCTCATTCAAGGCGACATGACAAAAAGACACGCTAGAGGGGCCGAGTGAACCCTTTTTGGGGGGACCGGGTATCCTAAAACGGGATTGAAAGGGTTTAGGGTTTAATTAGGATCCCCCTAATCAAACCCTAAGCCCTTACCCTTGCTTCTTATTCGAAGGCGGCAAGAGAAAAAGACACCCTAGAAGGGCCGAGTGAACCCTTTTTGGGGGACCGGGTATCCTAAAGCAGGGGCGGGAAAGGGTTTAGGGTTTGATTAGGCGGACCGCTACCGCGGATCCCCTAATCAAACCCTAAACCCTTTCCCTTGCTTCTCATTCGAAGGCGGCAAGACAAAAAGACAACCTAGAGGGGTCGAGTGAACCCTTTTTGGGGGGGGCCGGGTATCCTAA
Organism: Silene latifolia; assembly: GCF_048544455.1. Taxonomy (NCBI): domain Eukaryota; kingdom Viridiplantae; phylum Streptophyta; class Magnoliopsida; order Caryophyllales; family Caryophyllaceae; genus Silene; species Silene latifolia. The sequence goes on along the minus strand of NC_133538.1, from coordinate 118,303,865 downwards.
AACGGGACGGGAATGGTTTAGGGTTTGATTAGGCTGACCGCTACCGCGGATCCCCCTAATCAAACCCTAAACCCTTTTCCTTGCTTCTCATTTGAAGGCGGCAAGAAAAAAAGACACCCTAGAGGGGCCGGGTGAACCCTTTTTAGGGGGCGGATATCCTAAAACGGGACGGGAAAGGGTTTAGGGTTTGATTAGGCGGACCGCTACCGCGGATCCCCTAATCAAACCCTAAACCCTTTCCCTTGCTTCTCATTTAAAGGCGGCAAGACAAAAAGACACCCTAGAGGGGCCGAGTGAACCCTTTTTTAGGGGGCCGGATATCCTAAAACGGGACGGGAAAGGGTTTATGGTTTAATTGGGCGAACCGCTATAGCGGATCCCCCTAATCAAACCCTAAACCCTTTCCCTTGCTTCTCATTCGAAGGCGGCAAGACAAAAAGACACACTAGAGGGGCCGAGTGAACCCTTTTTTGGGGGGCCGGGTATCCTAAAACGGGACGGGAAAGGGTTTAGGGTTTGATTAGGCGGACCGCTACCGCGGATCCCCCTAATCAAACCCTAAACCCTTTCCCTTGCTTCTCATTTGAAGGCGGCAAGACAAAAAGACACTCTAGAGGGGCGGAGTGGACCCTTTTTTGGGGGGCTGGATATCCTAAAACGGTCGGGAAAGGGTTTAGGGTTTGATTAGGATCCCCCAAATCAAACCCTAAACCCTTTCCCTTGCTTCTCATTTGAAGGCGGTAAGACAAAGAGACAACCTAGAGGGGCCGAGTGAACTCTTTTTTGGGGGGCCGGGTATCCTAAAACGGGACGGGAAAGGGTTTAGGATTTGATTAGGATCCCCCTAATCAAACCCTAAGCCCTTTCCCTTGCTTCTCATTTGAAGGCGGCAAGACAAAAAGACACCCTAGAGGGGCCGAGTGAACCCTTTTTTAGGGGGCCGGGTATCCTAAAACGGGATTGAAAGGGTTTAGGGTTTAATTAGGATCCCCCTAATCAAACCCTAAGCCCTTACCCTTGCTTCTTATTCGAAGGCGGCAAGAGAAAAAGACACCCTAGAAGGGCCGAGTGAACCCTTTTGGGGGATAGGGTATCCTAAAACGGGCGGGAAAGGGTTTAGGGTTTGATTAGGCGGACCGCAACCGCGGATCCCCCTAATCAAACCCTAAACCCTTTCCCTTGCTTCTCATTCGAAGGCGGCAAGACAAAAAGACAACCTAGAGGGGTCGAGTGAACCCTTTTTTGGGGGGCCGGGTATCCTAAAACGGGACGGGAATGGTTTAGGGTTTGATTAGGCTGACCGCTACCGCGGATCCCCCTAATCAAACCCTAAACCCTTTTCCTTGCTTCTCATTTGAAGGCGGCAAGAAAAAAAGACACCCTAGAGGGGCCGGGTGAACCCTTTTTTAGGGGGGCGGATATCCTAAAACGGGACGGGAAAGGGTTTAGGGTTTGATTAGGCGGACCGCTACCGCGGATCCCCCTAATCAAACCCTAAACCCTTTTCCTTGCTTCTCATTTAAAGGCGGCAAGACAAAAAGACACCCTAGAGGGGCCGAGTGAACCCTTTTTAGGGGCCGGATATCCTAAACGGGACGGGAAAGGGTTTATGGTTTAATTGGGCGAACCGCTATAGCGGATCCCCCTAATCAAACCCTAAACCCTTTCCCTTGCTTCTCATTCGAAGGCGGCAAGACAAAAAGACACACTAGAGGGGCCGAGTGAACCCTTTTTTGGGGGGCCGGGTATCCTAAAACGGGACGGGAAAGGGTTTAGGGTTTGATTAGGCGGACCGCTACCGCGGATCCCCCTAATCAAACCCTAAACCCTTTCCCTTGCTTCTCATTTGAAGGCGGCAAGACAAAAAGACACTCTAGAGGGGCGGAGTGGACCCTTTTTTGGGGGGCTGGATATCCTAAAACGGTCGGGAAAGGGTTTAGAGTTTGATTAGGATCCCCCAAATCAAACCCTAAACCCTTTCCCTTGCTTCTCATTTGAAGGCGGTAAGACAAAGAGACAACCTAGAGGGGCCGAGTGAACTCTTTTTTGGGGGGCCGGGTATCCTAAAACGGGACGGGAAAGGGTTTAGGATTTGATTAGGATCCCCCTAATCAAACCCTAAGCCCTTTCCCTTGCTTCTCATTTGAAGGCGGCAAGACAAAAAGACACCCTAGAGGGGCCGAGTGAACCCTTTTTTAGGGGGCCGGGTATCCTAAAATGGGACGGGAAAAGGTTTAGGGTTTGAAGGCGGACCGCTACTGCGGATCCCCCTAGTCAAACCCTAAACGCTTTCCCTTGCTTCTCATTCGAAGGCGACATGACAAAAAGACACACTAGAGGGGCCGAGTAAACCCTTTTTGGGGGGACCGGGTATCCTAAAACGGGATTGAAAGGGTTTAGGGTTTAATTAGGATCCCCCTAATCAAACCCGAAGCCCTTACCCTTGCTTCTTATTCGAAGGCGGCAAGAGAAAAAGACACCCTAGAAGGGCCGAGTGAACCCTTTTTGGGGGGACCGGGTATCCTAAAACGGGACGAGAAAGGGTTTAGGGTTTGATTAGGCGGACCGCTACCGCGGATCCCCTTAATCAAACCCTAAACCCTTTCCCTTGCTTCTCATTCGAAGGCGGCAAGACAAAAAGACAACCTAGAGGGGCCGAGTGAACCCTTTTTGGGGGCCGGGTATCCTAAAGCGGGACGGGAAGGGTTTAGGGTTTGATTAGGCTGACCACTACCGCGGATCCCCCTAATCAAACCCTAAACCCTTTTCCTTGCTTCTTATTTGAAGGCGGCAAGAAAAAAAGACACCCTAGAGGGGCCGAGTGAACCCTTTTTTAGGGGGCCGGATATCCTAAAACGGGACGGGAAAGGGTTTAGGGTTTGATTAGGCGGACCGCTACCGCGGATCCTCCTAATCAAACCCTAAACCCTTTTCCTTGCTTCTCATTTGAAGGCGGCAAGACAAAAAGACACCCTAGAGGGGCCGAGTGAACCCTTTTTTAGGGGGCCGGATATCCTAAAACGGGACGGGAAAGGGTTTATGGTTTAATTAGGCGAACAGCTATAGCGGATCCCCCTAATCAAACCCTAAACCCTTTCCCTTGCTTCTCATTCGAAGGCGGCAAGACAAAAAGACACACTAGAGGGGCCGAGTGAACCCTTTTTTGGGGGACCGGGTATCCTAAAACGGGACGGGAAAGGGTTTAGGGTTTTATTAGGCGGACCGCTACCGCGGATCCCCCTAATCAAACCCTAAACCCTTTCCCTTGCTTCTCATTTGAAGGCGGCAAGACAAAAAGACACCCTAGAGGGGCCGAGTGAACCCTTTTTTAGGGGGCCGGGTATCCTAAAATGGGACGGGAAAGGGTTTAGGGTTTGAAGGCGGACTCTACTGCGGATCCCCTAGTCAAACCCTAAACGCTTTCCCTTGCTTCTCATTCGAAGGCGACATGACAAAAAGACACACTAGAGGGGCCGAGTGAACCCTTTTTGGGGGGACCGGGTATCCTAAAACGGGATTGAAAGGGTTTAGGGTTTAATTAGGATCACCCTAATCAAACCCTAAGCCCTTACCCTTGCTTCTTATTCGAAGGCGGCAAGAGAAAAAGACACCCTAGAAGGGCCGAGTGAACCCTTTTTGGGGGACCGGGTATCCTAAACGGGACGGGAAAGGGTTTAGGGTTTGATTAGGCGGACAGCTACCGCGGATCCCCTAATCAAACCCTATACCCTTCCCTCGCTTCTCATTCAAAGGCGGCAAGACAAAAAGACACCCTAGAGGGGCCGAGTGAACCCTTTTTTGGGGGGCCGGGTATCCTAAAACGGGACGGGAAAGGGTTTATGGTTTGATTAGGCGGACCGCTTCCGCGGATCCCCTTAATCAAACCCTAAACCCTTTCCCTTGCTTCTCATTCCAAGGCGGCAAGACAAAAAGACACCCTAGAGGGGTCGAGTGAACCCTTTTGGGTAGGGTATCCTAAAACAAGACGGAAAAGGTTTATGGTTTAATTAGGCGAACCGCTACAGCGGATCCCCCTAATCAAACCCTAAACCCTTTCCCTTGCTTCTCATTCGAAGGCGGCAAGACAAAAAGACACCCTAGAGGGGCCGAGTGAACCCTTTTTTGAGGGGCCGGGTATCCTAAAACTGGACGGGAAAGGGTTTAGGGTTTGATTAGGCGGACCGCTACCGCGAATCCCCCTAATCAAACCCTAAACCCTTTTCCTTGCTTCTCATTCGAAGCAGGAAAGACAAAAAGACACCCTAGAGGGGCCGAGTGAACCCTTTTTTGGGGGGCCGGGTATCCTAAAACGGGACGGGAAAGGGTTTAGGGTTTGATTAGGCGGACCGCTACCGCGGATCCCCCTAATAAAACCCTAAACCCTTTCCCTTACTTCTCATTTGAAGGCGGCAAGACAAAAAGACACCCTAGAGGGGAGGAGTGTACCCTTTTTTGGGGGGCCGGGTATCCTAAAACGGTCGGTAAAGGGTTTAGGGTTTGATTAGGATCCCCCAAATCAAACCCTAAACCCTTTCCCTTGCTTCTCATTTGAAGGCGGCAAGACAAAAAGACATCCTAGAGGGGCCGAGTGAACCCTTTTTTGGGGGGTCGGGTATCCTAAAACGGTGGGGAAAGGGTTTAGGGTTTTATTAGGATCCCTCTAATCAAACTCTAAACCCTTTCCCTTGCTTCTCATTCGAAGGCAGCAAGACAAAAAGACATCCTAGAGAGGCCGAGTGAACCCTTTTGGGGGGACCGGGTATCCTAAAACGGGACGGGAAGGGTTTAGGGTTTGATTAGGCTGACCACTACCGCGGATCCCCCTAATCAAACCCTAAACCCTTTTCCTTGCTTCTTATTTGAAGGCGGCAAGAAAAAAAGACACCCTAGAGGGGCCGAGTGAACCCTTTTTTAGGGGGCCGGATATCCTAAAACGGGACGGGAAAGGGTTTAGGGTTTGATTAGGCTGACCACTACCGCGGATCCCCCTAATTAAACCCTAAACCCTTTTCCTTGCTTCTTATTTGAAGGCGGCAAGAAAAAAAGACACCCTAGAGGGGCCGAGTGAACCCTTTTTTAGGGGGCCGGATATCCTAAAACGGGACGGGAAAGGGTTTAGGGTTTGATTAGGCGGACCGCTACCGCGGATCCCCCTAATCAAACCCTAAACCCTTTTTCTTGCTTCTCATTTGAAGGCGGCAAGACAAAAAGACACCCTAGAGGGGCCGAGTGAACCTTTTTTAGGGGGTAGGATATCCTAAAACGGGACGGGAAAGGGTTTATGGTTTAATTAGGCGAACAAATGACTATAGCGGATCCCCCTAATGAAACCCTAAACCCTTTCCCTTGCTTCTCATTCGAAGGCGGCAAGACAAAAAGACACACTAGAGGGGCCGAGTGAACCCTTTTTTGGGGGGCCGGGTATCCTAAAACGGGACGGGAAAGGGTTTAGGGTTTGATTAGGCGGACCGCTACCGCGGATCCCCTAATCAAACCCTAAACCCTTTCCCTTGCTTCTCATTTGAAGGCGGCAAGACAAAAAGACACCCTAGAGGGGCCGAGTGAACCCTTTTTTAGGGGGCCGGGTATCCTTAAATGGGACGGGAAAAGGTTTAGGGTTTGAAGGCGGACCTCTACTGCGGATCCCCCTAGTCAAACCCTAAACGCTTTCCCTTGCTTCTCATTCGAAGGCGACATGACAAAAAGACACACTAGAGGGGCCGAGTGAACCCTTTTTGGGGGGACTGGGTATCCTAAAACGGGATTGAAAGGGTTTAGGGTTTAATTAGGATCCCCCTAATCAAACCCTAAGCCCTTACCCTTGCTTCTTATTCGAAGGCGGCAAGAGAAAAAGACACCCTAGAAGGGCCGAGTGAATCCTTTTTGGGGGGACCGGGTATCCTAAAATGGGACGGGAAAGGGTTTAGGGTTTGATTAGGCGGACCGCTACCGCGGATCCCCCTAATCAAACCCTATACCCTTTCCCTTGCTTCTCATTCGAAGGCGGCAAGACAAAAAGACACCCTAGAGGGGCCGAGTGAACCCTTTTTTGGGGGGCGGGGTATCCTAAAACGGGACGGGAAAGGGTTTATGGTTTGATTAGGCGGACCGCTTCCGCGGATCCCCTTAATCAAACCCTAAACCATTTCCCTTGCTTCTCATTCCAAGGCGGCAAGACAAAAAGACACCCTAGAGGGGTCGAGCGAACCCTTTTTGGGGGGCCGGGTATCCTAAAACTGGACGGGAAAGGGTTTAGGGTTTGATTAGGCGGACCGCTACCGCGAATCCCCCTAATCAAACCCTAAACCCTTTTCCTTGCTTCTCATTCGAAGCAGGAAAGACAAAAAGACACCCTAGAGGGGCCGAGTATCCTAAAACGGGACGAGAAAGGGTTTAGGGTTTGATTAGGCGGACCGCTACCGCGGATCCCCCTAATAAAACCCTAAACCCTTTCCCTTACTTCTCATTTGAAGGCGGCAAGACAAAAAGACACCCTAGAGGGGAGGAGTGAACCCTTTTTTGGGGGGCCGGGTATCCTAAAACGGTCGGTAAAGGGTTTAGGGTTTGATTAGGATCCCCCTAATCAAACCCTAAACCCTTTCCCTTGCTTCTCATTTGAAGGCGGCAAGACAAAAAGACACCCTAGAGGGGCCGAGTGAACCCTTTTTTGGGGGTCGGGTATCCTAAAACGGTGGGGAAAGGGTTTAGGGTTTTATTAGGATCCCTCTAATCAAACTCTAAACCCTTTCCCTTGCTTCTCATTCAAGGCAAAGCAAGACAAAAAGACACCCTAAAGAGGCCGAGTGAACCCTTTTGGGGGACCGGTATCCTAAAACGGGACGGGAAAGGGTTTAGGGTTTGATTAGGCGGACCGCTACTGCGGATCCCCCTAATCAAACCCTATACCCTTCCCCTTGCTTCTCATTCGAAGGCGGCAAGACAAAAAGACACCCTAGAGGGGCCGAGTGAACCCTTTTTTGGGGGGCCGGGTATCCTAAAACGGGACGGGAAAGGGATTAGGGTTTGATTAGGCGGACCGCTACCGCGGATCCCCCTAATCAAACCCTAAACACTTTCCCTTGCTTCTCATTCGAAGGCGGCAAGACAAAAAGACACCCTTGAGGGGCCGAGTGAACCCTTTTTTGGGGGAACGGGTATCCTAAAACGGGACGGGAAAGGGTTTAGGGTTTCATTAGGCGGACCGCTACCGTGGATCCCCTTAATCAAACCCTAAACTCCTTCCCTTGCTTCTCATTCCAAGGCGGCAAGATAAAAAGACACCCTAGAGGGGTCGAGTGAACCCTTTTTAGGGGGCCGGGTATCCTAAAACGGGACGGGAAAGGGTTTTTGGTTTAATTAGGCGAACCGCTATAGCGGATCCCCCTAATCAAACCCTAAACCCTTTCCCTTGCTTCTCATTTGAAGGCGGCAAGGCAAAAAGACACTCTAGAGGGGCGGAGTGAACCCTTTTTTGGGGGGCTGGGTATCCTAAAACGGGACGGGAAAGGGTTTAGGGTTTGATTAGGATCCCCCTAATCAAACCCTAAGCCCTTTCCCTTGCTTCTCATTTGAAGGCGGCAAGACAAAAAGACACCCTAGAGGGGCCGAGTGAACCCTTTTTTAGGGGGCCGGATATCCTAAAACGGGACGGGAAAGGGTTTATTGTTTAATTAGCGAACAAGCTATAGCGGATCCCCCTAATCAAACCCTAAACCCTTTCCCTTGCTTCTCATTCGAAGGCGGCAAGACAAAAAGACACACTAGAGGGGCCGAGTGAACCCTTTTTTGGGGGGCCGGGTATCCTAAAACGGGACGGGAAAGGATTTAGGGTTTGATTAGGCGGACCGCTACCGCGGATCCCCCTAATCAAGCCCTAAACCCTTTCCCTTGCTTCTCATTTGAAGGCGGCAAGACAAAAAGACACCCTAGAGGGGCCGAGTGAACCCTTTTTTGGGGGGCCGGGTATCCTTAAATGGGACGGGAAAAGGTTTAGGGTTTGAAGGCGGACCTCATCTGCGGATCCCCTAGTCAAACCCTAAACGCTTTCCCTTGCTTCTCATTCGAAGGCGACATGACAAAAAGACACACTAGAGGGGCCGAGTGAACCCTTTTTGGGGGTACCGGGTATCCTAAAACGGGATTGGAAAGGGTTTAGGGTTTGATTAGGATCCCCTAATCAAACCCTAAGCCCTTACCCTTGCTTCTTATTCGAAGGCGGCAAGAGAAAAAGACACCCTAGAAGGGCCGAGTGAATCCTTTTTGGGGGGACCGGGTATCCTAAAATGGGACGGGAAAGGGTTTAGGGTTTGATTAGGCGGACCGCTACCGCGGATCCCCCTAATCAAACCCTATACCCTTTCCTTTGCTTCTCATTCGAAGGCGGCAAGACAAAAAGACACCCTAGAGGGGCCGAGTGAACCCTTTTTTAGGGGGCCGGATATCCTAAAACGGGACGCGAAAGGGTTTATGGTTTAATTAGGCGAACAGCTATAGCGGATCCCCCTAATCAAACCCTAAACCCTTTCCCTTGCTTCTCATTCGAAGGCGGCAAGACAAAAAGACACACTAGAGGGGCCGAGTGAACCCTTTTTTGGGGGGCCGGGTATCCTAAAACGGGACGGGAAAGGGTTTAGGGTTTGATTAGGCGGACCGCTACCGCGGATCCCCCTAATCAAGCCCTAAACCCTTTCCCTTGCTTCTCATTTGAAGGCGGCAAGACAAAAAGACACCCTAGAGGGGCCGAGTGAACCCTTTTTTAGGGGGCCGGGTATCCTTAATTGGGACGGGAAAAGGTTTAGGGTTTGAAGGCGGACCTCTACTGCGGATCCCCCTAGTCAAACCCTAAACGCTTTCCCTTGCTTCTCATTCGAAGGCGACATGACAAAAAGACACACTAGAGGGGCCGAGTGAACCCTTTTTGGGGGGACTGGGTATCCTAAAACGGGATTGAAAGGGTTTAGGGTTTAATTAGGATCCCCCTAATCAAACCCTAAGCCCTTACCCTTGCTTCTTATTCGAAGGCGGCAAGAGAAAAAGACACCCTAGAAGGGCCGAGTGAATCCTTTTTGGGGGGACCGGGTATCCTAAAATGGGACGGGAAAGGGTTTAGGATTTGATTAGGCGGACCGCTACCGCGGATCCCCCTAATCAAACCCTATACCCTTTCCCTTGCTTCTCATTCGAAGGCGGCAAGACAAAAAGACACCCTAGAGGGGCCGAGTGAACCCTTTTTTGGGGGGCCGGGTATCCTAAAACGGGACGGGAAAGGGTTTATGGTTTGATTAGGCGGACCGCTTCCGCGGATCCCCTTAATCAAACCCTAAACCCTTTCCCTTGCTTCTCATTCCAAGGCGGCAAGACAAAAAGACACCCTAGAGGGGTCGAGTGAACCCTTTTTGGGGGGCCGGGTATCCTAAAACTGGACGGGAAAGGGTTTAGGGTTTGATTAGGCGGACCGCTACCGCGAATCCCCCTAATCAAACCCTAAACCCTTTTCCTTGCTTCTCATTCGAAGCAGGAAAGACAAAAAGACACCCTAGAGGGGCCGAGTATCCTAAAACGGGACGGGAAAGGGTTTAGGGTTTGATTAGGCGGACCGCTACCGCGGATCCCCCTAATAAAACCCTAAACCCTTTCCCTTACTTCTCATTTGAAGGCGGCAAGACAAAAAGACACCCTAGAGGGGAGCAAAGTGAACCCTTTTGGGGGGCCGGGTATCCTAAAACGGTCGGTAAAGGGTTTAGGGTTTGATTAGGATCCCCCTAATCAAACCCTAAACCCTTTCCCTTGCTTCTCATTTGAAGGCGGCAAGACAAAAAGACATCCTAGAGGGGCCGAGTGAACCCTTTTTTGGGGGGTCGGGTATCCTAAAACGGTGGGGAAAGGGTTTAGGGTTTTATTAGGATCCCTCTAATCAAACTCTAAACCCTTTCCCTTGCTTCTCATTCGAAGGCAGCAAGACAAAAAGACACCCTAAAGAGGCCGAGTGAACCCTTTTGGGGGGACCGGGTATCCTAAAACGGGACGGGAAAGGGTTTAGGGTTTGATTAGGCGGACCGCTACTGCGGATCCCCCTAATCAAACCCTATACCCTTCCCCTTGCTTCTCATTCGAAGGCGGCAAGACAAAAAGACACCCTAGAGGGGCCGAGTGAACCCTTTTTTGGGGGGCCGGGTATCCTAAAACGGGACGGGAAAGGGATTAGGGTTTGATTAGGCGGACCGCTACCGCGGATCCCCCTAATCAAACCCTAAACACTTTCCCTTGCTTCTCATTCGAAGGCGGCAAGACAAAAAGACACCCTTGAGGGGCCGAGTGAACCCTTTTTTGGGGGAACGGGTATCCTAAAACGGGACGGGAAAGGGTTTAGGGTTTCATTAGGCGGACCGCTACCGTGGATCCCCTTAATCAAACCCTAAACTCCTTCCCTTGCTTCTCATTCCAAGGCGGCAAGATAAAAAGACACCCTAGAGGGGTCGAGTGAACCCTTTTTAGGGGGCCGGGTATCCTAAAACGGGACGGGAAAGGGTTTTTGGTTTAATTAGGCGAACCGCTATAGCGGATCCCCCTAATCAAACCCTAAACCCTTTCCCTTGCTTCTCATTTGAAGGCGGCAAGGCAAAAAGACACTCTAGAGGGGCGGAGTGAACCCTTTTTTGGGGGGCTGGGTATCCTAAAACGGGACGGGAAATGGTTTAGGGTTTGATTAGGATCCCCCTAATCAAACCCTAAGCCCTTTCCCTTGCTTCTCATTTGAAGGCGGCAAGACAAAAAGACACCCTAGAGGGGCCGAGTGAACCCTTTTTTAGGGGGCCGGATATCCTAAAACGGGACGGGAAAGGGTTTATGGTTTAATTAGGCGAACAGCTATAGCGGATCCCCCTAATCAAACCCTAAACCCTTTCCCTTGCTTCTCATTCGAAGGCGGCAAGACAAAAAGACACACTAGAGGGGCCGAGTGAACCCTTTTTTGGGGGGCCGGGTATCCTAAAACGGGACGGGAAAGGGTTTAGGGTTTGATTAGGCGGACCGCAACCGCGGATCCCCTAATCAAACCCTAAACCCTTTCCCTTGCTTCTCATTTGAAGGCGGCAAGACAAAAAGACACCCTAGAGGGGCCGAGTGAACCCTTTTTTAGGGGGCCGGGTATCCTAAAATGGGACGGGAAAAGGTTTAGGGTTTGAAGGCGGACCTCTCATGCGGATCCCCTAGTCAAACCCTAAACGCTTTCCCTTGCTTCTCATTCGAAGGCGACATGACAAAAAGACACACTAGAGGGGCCGAGTGAACCCTTTTGGGGGGACGGGTATCCTAAAACGGGATTGAAAGGGTTTAGGGTTTAATTAGGATCCCCCTAATCAAACCCTAAGCCCTTACCCTTGCTTCTTATTCGAAGGCGGCAAGAGAAAAAGACACCCTAGAAGGGCCGAGTGAATCCTTTTTGGGGGGACCGGGTATCCTAAAATGGGACGGGAAAGGGTTTAGGGTTTGATTAGGCGGACGCCACCGCGGATCCCCCTAATCAAACCCTATACCCTTTCCTTGCTTCTCATTCGAAGGCGGCAAGACAAAAAGACACCCTAGAGGGGCCGAGTGAACCCTTTTTTGGGGGGCCGGGTATCCTAAAACGGGACGGGAAAGGGTTTATGGTTTGATTAGGCGGACCGCTTCCGCGGATCCCCTTAATCAAACCCTAAACCCTTTCCCTTGCTTCTCATTCCAAGGCGGCAAGACAAAAAGACACCCTAGAGGGGTCGAGTGAACCCTTTTGGGGGCCGGGTATCCTAAAACAAGACGGGAAAGGGTTTATGGTTTAATTAGGCGAACCGCTACAGCGGATCCCCCTAATCAAACCCTAAACCCTTTCCCTTGCTTCTCATTCGAAGGCGGCAAGACAAAAAGACACCCTAGAGGGGCCGAGTGAACCCTTTTTTGAGGGGCCGGGTATCCTAAAATCGATTTTACGGGAAAGGGTTTAGGGTTTGATTAGGCGGACCGCTACCGCGAATCCCCTAATCCAACCCTAAACCCTTTTCCTCGCTTCTCATTCGAAGCAGGAAAGACAAAAAGACACCCTAGAGGGGCCGAGTGAACCCTTTTTTGGGGGGCCGGGTATCCTAAAACGGGACGGGAAAGGGTTTAGGGTTTGATTAGGCGGACCGCTACCGCGGATCCCCCTAATAAAACCCTAAACCCTTTCCCTTACTTCTCATTTGAAGGCGGCAAGACAAAAAGACACCCTAGAGGGGAGGAGTGAACCCTTTTTTGGGGGGCCGGGTATCCTAAAACGGTCGGTAAAGGGTTTAGGGTTTGATTAGGATCCCCCTAATCAAACCCTAAACCCTTTCCCTTGCTTCTCATTTGAAGGCGGCAAGACAAAAAGACATCCTAGAGGGGCCGAGTGAACCCTTTTTTGGGGGGTCGGGTATCCTAAAACGGTGGGGAAAGGGTTTAGGGTTTTATTAGGATCCCTCTAATCAAACTCTAAACCCTTTCCTCGCTTCTCATTCGAAGGCAAAGCAAGACAAAAAGACACCCTAAAGAGGCCGAGTGAACCCTTTTGGGGGACCGGTATCCTAAAACGGGACGGGAAAGGGTTTAGGGTTTGATTAGGCGGACCGCCATGCGGATCCCCTAATCGAACCCTATACCCTTCCCCTCGCTTCTCATTCGAAGGCGGCAAGACAAAAAGACATCCTAGAGGGGCCGAGTGAACCCTTTTTTGGGGGGCCGGGTATCCTAAAACGGGACGGGAAAGGGTTTAGGGTTTGATTAGGCGGACCGCTACCGCGGATCCCCCTAATCAAACCCTAAACCCTTTCCCTTGCTTCTCATTCGAAGGCGGCAAGACAAAAAGACACCCTTGAGGGGCCGAGTGAACCCTTTTTTGGGGGAACGGGTATCCTAAAACGGGACGGGAAAGGGTTTAGGGTTTCATTAGGCGGACCGCTACCGTGGATCCCCTTAATCAAACCCTAAACTCCTTCCCTTGCTTCTCATTCCAAGGCGGCAAGATAAAAAGACACCCTAGAGGGGTCGAGTGAACCCTTTTAGGGGGGGGTATCCTAAACGGGACGGGGAAAGGGTTTTGGTTTAATTAGGCGAACCGCTATAGCGGATCCCCCTAATCAAACCCTAAACCCTTTCCCTTGCTTCTCATTTGAAGGCGGCAAGGCAAAAAGACACTCTAGAGGGGCGGAGTGAACCCTTTTTTGGGGGGCTGGGTATCCTAAAACGGGACGGGAAATGGTTTAGGGTTTGATTAGGATCCCCCTAATCAAACCCTAAGCCCTTTCCCTTGCTTCTCATTTGAAGGCGGCAAGACAAAAAGACACCCTAGAGGGGCCGAGTGAACCCTTTTTAGGGGGCCGGATATCCTAAAACGGGACGGGAAAGGGTTTATGGTTTAATTAGGCGAACAGCTATAGCGGATCCCCCTAATCAAACCCTAAACCCTTTCCCTTGCTTCTCATTCGAAGGCGGCAAGACAAAAAGACACACTAGAGGGGCCGAGTGAACCCTTTTTTGGGGGGCCGGGTATCCTAAAACGGGACGGGAAAGGGTTTAGGGTTTGATTAGGCGGACCGCTACCGCGGATCCCCCTAATCAAACCCTAAACCCTTTCCCTTGCTTCTCATTTGAAGGCGGCAAGACAAAAAGACACCCTAGAGGGGCCGAGTGAACCCTTTTTAGGGGACCGGGTATCCTAAAATGGGACGGGAAAGGGTTTAGGGTTTGAAGGCGGACCTCTCTGCGGATCCCCTAGTCAAACCCTAAACGCTTTCCCTTGCTTCTCATTCGAAGGCGACATGACAAAAAGACACACTAGAGGGGCCGAGTGAACCCTTTTGGGGGGGGGGGGGAACGGGTATCCTAAAACGGGATTGAAAGGGTTTAGGGTTTAATTAGGATCCCCCTAATCAAACCCTAAGCCCTTACCCTTGCTTCTTATTCGAAGGCGGCAAGAGAAAAAGACACCCTAGAAGGGCCGAGTGAATCCTTTTTGGGGGGACCGGGTATCCTAAAATGGGACGGGAAAGGGTTTAGGGTTTGATTAGGCGGACCGCTACCGCGGATCCCCCTAATCAAACCCTATACCCTTTCCCTTGCTTCTCATTCGAAGGCGGCAAGACAAAAAGACACCCTAGAGGGGCCGAGTGAACCCTTTTTTGGGGGGCCGGGTATCCTAAAACGGGACGGGAAAGGGTTTATGGTTTGATTAGGCGGACCGCTTCCGCGGATCCCCTTAATCAAACCCTAAACCCTTTCCCTTGCTTCTCATTCCAAGGCGGCAAGACAAAAAGACACCCTAGAGGGGTCGAGTGAACCCTTTTTGGGGGGCCGGGTATCCTAAAACAAGACGGGAAAGGGTTTATGGTTTAATTAGGCGAACCGCTACAGCGGATCCCCCTAATCAAACCCTAAACCCTTTCCCTTGCTTCTCATTCGAAGGCGGCAAGACAAAAAGACACCCTAGAGGGGCCGAGTGAACCCTTTTTTGAGGGGCCGGGTATCCTAAAACTGGACGGGAAAGGGTTTAGGGTTTGATTAGGCGGACCGCTACCGCGAATCCCCCTAATCAAACCCTAAACCCTTTTCCTTGCTTCTCATTCGAAGCAGGAAAGACAAAAAGACACCCTAGAGGGGCCGAGTGAACCCTTTTTTGGGGGGCCGGGTATCCTAAAACGGGACGGGAAAGGGTTTAGGGTTTGATTAGGCGGACCGCTACCGCGGATCCCCCTAATAAAACCCTAAACCCTTTCCCTTACTTCTCATTTGAAGGCGGCAAGACAAAAAGACACCCTAGAGGGGAGGAGTGAACCCTTTTTTGGGGGGCCGGGTATCCTAAAACGGTCGGTAAAGGGTTTAGGGTTTGATTAGGATCCCCCTAATCAAACCCTAAACCCTTTCCCTTGCTTCTCATTTGAAGGCGGCAAGACAAAAAGACATCCTAGAGGGGCCGAGTGAACCCTTTTTTGGGGGGTCGGGTATCCTAAAACGGTGGGGAAAGGGTTTAGGGTTTTATTAGGATCCCTCTAATCAAACTCTAAACCCTTTCCCTTGCTTCTCATTCGAAGGCAGCAAGACAAAAAGACACCCTAAAGAGGCCGAGTGAACCCTTTTGGGGGGACCGGGTATCCTAAAACGGGACGGGAAAGGGTTTAGGGATTGATTAGGCGGACCGCTACTGCGGATCCCCCTAATCGAACCCTATACCCTTCCCCTTGCTTCTCATTCGAAGGCGGCAAGACAAAAAGACACCCTAGAGGGGCCGAGTGAACCCTTTTTTGGGGGGCCGGGTATCCTAAAACGGGACGGGAAAGGGATTAGGGTTTGATTAGGCGGACCGCGGATCCCCCTAATCAAACCCTAAACCCTTTCCCTCGCTTCTCATTCGAAGGCGGCAAGACAAAAAGACACCCTTGAGGGGCCGAGTGAACCCTTTTTTGGGGGAACGGGTATCCTAAAACGGACGGGGAAAGGGTTTAGGGTTTCATTAGGCGGACCGCTACCGTGGATCCCCTTAATCAAACCCTAAACTCTTTCCCTTGCTTCTCATTCCAAGGCGGCAAGATAAAAAGACACCCTGGAGGGGTCGAGTGAACCCTTTTAGGGGCCGGGTATCCTAAAACGGGACGGGAAAGGGTTTTTGGTTTAATTAGGCGAACCGCTATAGCGGATCCCCCTAATCAAACCCTAAACCCTTTCCCTTGCTTCTCATTTGAAGGCGGCAAGGCAAAAAGACACTCTAGAGGGGCGGAGTGAACCCTTTTTTGGGGGGCTGGGTATCCTAAAACGGGACGGGAAAGGGTTTAGGGTTTGATTAGGATCCCCCTAATCAAACCCTAAGCCCTTTCCCTTGCTTCTCATTTGAAGGCGGCAAGACAAAAAGACACCCTAGAGGGGCCGAGTGAACCCTTTTTTGGGGGGCCGGGTATCCTAAAATGGGACAGGAAAGGGTTTAGGGTTTGAAGGCGGACCGCTACTGCAGATCCCCCAAGTCAAAACCTAAACGCTTTCCCTTGCTTCTCATTCGAAGGCGACATGACAAAAAGACACACTAGAGGGGCCGAGTGAACCCTTTTTGGGCGGACCGGGTATCCTAAAACGGGATTAAAAGGGTTTAGGGTTTGATTAGGTGGACCGCTACAGCGGATCCCCCTAATTAAACCCTAATCCCTTCCCCTTGCTTCTTATTCGAAGGCGGCAAGAGAAAAAGACACCCTAGAAGGGCCGAGTGAACCCTTTTTGGGGGGACCAGGTATCCTAAAACGGGACGGGAAAGGGTTTAGGGTTTGATTAGGCGGACCGCTACCGCGGATCCCCCTAATCAAACCCTATACCCTTTCCCTTGCTTCTCATTCGAAGGCGGCAAGACAAAAAGACACCCTAGAGGGGCCGAGTGAACCCTTTTTTGGGGGGCCGGGTATCCTAAAACGGGACGGGAAAGGGCTTAGGGTTTGATTAGGCGGACCGCCATGCGGATCCCCTAATCAAACCTTAAACCCTTTCCTTGCTTCTCATTCGAAGGCGGCAAGACAAAAAGACACCCTAGAGGGGCCGAGTGAACCCTTTTGGAGGGACCGGGTATCCTAAAACGGGACGGGAAAGGGTTTAGGGTTTGATTAGGCGGACCGATACCGCGGATCCCCTTAATCAAACCCTAAACCCTTTCCCTTGCTTCTCATTCCAAGGCGGCAAGACAAAAAGACACCCTAGAGGGGTCGAGTGAACCCTTTTTGGGGGGCCGGGTATCTGAACAGACGGGAAAGGGTTTATGGTGTAATTAGGCGAACCGCTATAGCGGATCCCCCTAATAAAACCCTAAACCCTTTCCCTTGCTTCTCATTCGAAGGCGGCAAGACAAAAAGACACCCTAGAGGGGCCGAGTGAACCCTTTTTGGGGACCAGGTATCCGAAAACGGGACGGGAAAGGGTTTAGGGTTTGATTAGGCCGACCGCTACCGCGGATCCCCCTAATCAAACCCTAAATCCTTTCCCTTGCTTCTCATTTGAAGGCGGCAAGACAAAAAGACACTCTAGAGGGGCGGAGTGAACCTTTTTCGGGGGCCTGGGTATCCTAAAATGGGACGGGAATGGGTTTAGGGTTTGATTAGGATCCCCCTAATCAAACCCTAAGCCCTTTCCCTTGCTTCTCATTTGAAGGCGGCAAGACAAAAAGACACCCTAGAGGGGCCGAGTGAACCCTTTTTTGGGGGGCCGGGTATCCTAAAATGGGACAGGAAAGGGTTTAGGGTTTGAAGGCGGACCGCTACTGCGGATCCCGTAAGTCAAACCCTAAACCCTTTCCTTTGCTTCTCATTTGAAGGCGGCAAGACAAAAAGACAACCTAGAGGGGCCGAGTGAACCCTTTTTTGGGGGGCGGGGTATCCTAAAATGGGACGGGAAAGGGTTTAGGGTTTGAAGGCGGACCGCTACCGCGGATCCCCTTAATCAAACCCTAAACCCTTTCCCTTGCTTCTCATTCGAAGGCGGAAAGACAAAAAGACAACCTAGAGGGGTCGAGCGAACCCTTTTTTGGGGGGCCTGGTATCCTAAAACGGGACGGGAAGGGTTTAGAGTTTAATTAGGCGAACCGCTACAGCGGATCCCCCTAATCAAACACGAAACCCTTTCCCTTGCTTCTCATTCGAAGGCGGCAAGACAAAAGGAAACCCTAGAGGGGCCGAGTGAACCCTTTTTTCGGGGGGCGGGTATCCTAAAACGGGACGGGAAAAGGGTTTAGGGTTTGATTAGGCGGACCGCTACTGCGGATCCCCCTAATCAAACCTTAAACCCTTTCCCTTGCTTCTCATTCGAAGGCGGAAAGACAAAAAGACAACCTAGAGGGGCCGAGTGAACCCTTTTTTGGGGGGCGGGGTATCCTAAAATGGGACGGGAAAGGGTTTAGGGTTTGAAGGCGGACCGCTACCGCGGATCCCCTTAATCAAACCCTAAACCCTTTCCCTTGCTTCTCATTCGAAGGCGGAAAGACAAAAAGACAACCTAGAGGGGTCGAGCGAACCCTTTTTTGGGGGGCCTGGTATCCTAAAACGGGACGGGAAAGGGTTTAGGGTTTGATTAGGCGGACCGATACCGCGGATCCCCTTAATCAAACCCTAAACCCTTTCCCTTGCTTCTCATTCCAAGGCGGCAAGACAAAAAGACACCCTAGAGGGGTCGAGTGAACCCTTTTTGGGGGGTCGGGTATCCTGAAACAGGACGGGAAAGGGTTTATGGTGTAATTAGGCGAACCGCTATAGCGGATCCCCCTAATAAAACCCTAAACCCTTTCCCTAGCTTCTCATTCGAAGGCGGCAAGACAAAAAGACACCCTAGAGGGGCCTAGTGAACCCTTTTTTGGGGGACCGGGTATCCTAAAACGGGACGGGAAAGGGTTTAGGGTTTGATTAGGCCGACCGCTACCGCGGATCCCCCTAATCAAACCCAAAATCCTTTCCCTTGCTTCTCATTTGAAGGCGGCAAGACAAAAAGACACTCTAGAGGGGCGGAGTGAACCTTTTTCGGGGGCCTGGGTATCCTAAAACGGGACGGGAATGGGTTTAGGGTTTGATTAGGATCCCCCTAATCAAACCCTAAGCCCTTTCCCTTGCTTCTCATTTGAAGGCGGCAAGACAAAAAGACACCCTAGAGGGGCCGAGTGAACCCTTTTTTGGGGGGCCGGGTATCCTAAAATGGGACAGGAAAGGGTTTAGGGTTTGAAGGCGGTCCGCTACTGCGGATCCCCCAAGTCAAACCCTAAACCCTTTCCTTTGCTTCTCATTTGAAGGCGGCAAGACAAAAAGACAACCTAGAGGGGCCGAGTGAACCCTTTTTTGGGGGGCGGGGTATCCTAAAATGGGATGGGAAAGGGTTTAGGGTTTGAAGACGGACCGCTACCGCGGATCCCCTTAATCAAACCCTAAACCCTTTCCCTTGCTTCTCATTCGAAGGCGGAAAGACAAAAAGACAACCTAGAGGGGTCGAGCGAACCCTTTTTTGGGGGGCCTGGTATCCTAAAACGGGACGGGAAGGGTTTAGAGTTTAATTAGGCGAACCGCTACAGCGGATCCCCCTAATCAAACACGAAACCCTTTCCCTTGCTTCTCATTCGAAGGCGGCAAGACAAAAAGACACCCTAGAGGGGCCGAGTGAACCCTTTTTTCGGGGGGTGGGTATCCTAAAACGGGACGGGAAAAGGGTTTAGGGTTTGATTAGGCGGACGCCATCTGCGGATCCCCCTAATCAAACCTTAAACCCTTTCCCTTGCTTCTCATTCGAAGGCGGAAAGACAAAAAGACAACCTAGAGGGGCCGAGTGAACCCTTTTTTGGGGGGCGGGGTATCCTAAAATGGGACGGGAAAGGGTTTAGGGTTTGAAGGCGGACCGCCACCGCGGATCCCCTTAATCAAACCCTAAACCCTTTCCCTTGCTTCTCATTCGAAGGCGGAAAGACAAAAAGACAACCTAGAGGGGTCGAGCGAACCCTTTTGGGGGGGCCCGGTATCCTAAAACGGGACGGGAAGGGTTTAGAGTTTAATTAGGCGAACCGCTACAGCGGATCCCCCTAATCAAACACGAAACCCTTTCCCTTGCTTCTCATTCGAAGGCGGCAAGACAAAAAGACACCCTAGAGGGGCCGAGTGAACCCTTTTTTTCGGGGCCGGGTATCCTAAAACGGGACGGGAAAGGGTTTAGGGTTTGATTAGGCGGACGCCATCGCGGATCCCCCTAATCAAACCTTAAACCCTTTCCCTTGCTTCTCATTCGAAGGCGGAAAGACAAAAAGACAACCTAGAGGGGTCGAGCGAACCCTTTTTTGGGGGGCTGGGTATCCTAAAACGGGACGGGAAGGGTTTAGAGTTTAATTAGGCGAACCGCTACAGCGGATCCCCCTTAATAAAACCCTAAACCCTTTCCCTTGCTTCTCATTCGAAGGCGGAAAGACAAAAAGACAACCTAGAGGGGTCGAGCGAACCCTTTTTTAGGGGGTCGGGTATCCTAAAACGGGGCGGGAAGGGTTTAGAGTTTATTTAGGCGAACCGCTACAGCGGATCCCCCTAATCAAACACGAAACCCTTTCCCTTGCTTCTCATTCGAAGGCGGCAAGACAAAAAGACACCCTAGAGGGGCCGAGTGAACCCTTTTTTGGGGGGCCGGGTATCCTAAAACGGGACGGGAAAGGGTTTAGGGTTTTATTAGGCGGACCGCTACTGCGGATCCCCCTAATCAAACCTTAAACCCTTTCCCTTGCTTCTCATTCGAAGGCGGCAAGACAAAAAGACACCCTAGAGGGGCCGAGTGAACCCTTTTTGGAGGGACCGGGTATCCTAAAACGGGACGGAAAAGGGTTTAGGGTTTGATTAGGCGGACCGATACCGCGGATCCCCTTAATCAAACCCTAAACCCTTTCCCTTGCTTCTCATTCCAAGGCGGCAAGACAAAAAGACACCCTAGAGGGGTCGAGTGAACCCTTTTTGGGGGGCCGGGTATCCTGAAACAGGACGGGAAAGGGTTTATGGTGTAATTAGGCGAACCGCTATAGCGGATCCCCCTAATAAAACCCTAAACCCTTTCCCTTGCTTCTCATTCGAAGGCGGCAAGACAAAAAGACACCCTAGAGGGGCCTAGTGAACCCTTTTTTGGGGGACCGGGTATCCTAAAACGGGACGGGAAAGGGTTTAGGGTTTGATTAGGCCGACCGCTACCGCGGATCCCCCTAATAAAACCCTAAACCCTTTCCCTTGCTTCTCATTTGAAGGCGGCAAGACAAAAAGACACTCTAGAGGGGCGGAGTGAACCTTTTTTGGGGGCCTGGGTATCCTAAAACGGGACGGGAATGGGTTTAGGGTTTGATTAGGATCCCCCTAATCAAACTCTAAGCCCTTTCCCTTGCTTCTCATTTGAAGGCGGCAAGACAAAAAGACACCCTAGAGGGGCCGAATGAACCCTTTTTTGGGGGGCCGGGTATCCTAAAATGGGACAGGAAAGGGTTTAGGGTTTGAAGGCGGACCGCTACTGCGGATCCCCCAAGTCAAACCCTAAACCCTTTCCTTTGCTTCTCATTTGAAGGCGGCAAGAAAAAAAGACAACCTAGAGGGGCCGAGTGAACCCTTTTTTGGGGGGCGGGGTATCCTAAAATGGGACGGGAAAGGGTTTAGGGTTTGAAGGCGGACCGCTACCGCGGATCCCCTTAATCAAACCCTAAACCCTTTCCCTTGCTTCTCATTCGAAGGCGGAAAGACAAAAAGACAACCTAGAGGGGTCGAGCGAACCCTTTTTTGGGGGGCCGGGTATCCTAAAACGGGACGGGAAGGGTTTAGAGTTTAATTAGGCGAACCGCTACAGCGGATCCCCCTAATCAAACACGAAACCCTTTCCCTTGCTTCTCATTCGAAGGCGGCAAGACAAAAAGACACCCTAGAGGGGCCGAGTGAACCCTTTTTGGGGGGACCGGGTATCCTAAAACGGGACGGAAAAAGGGTTTAGGGTTTGATTAGGCGGACCGCTACTGCGGATCCCCCTAATCAAACCTTAAACCCTTTCCCTTGCTTCTCATTCGAAGGCGGAAAGACAAAAAGACAACCTAGAGGGGTCGAGCGAACCCTTTTTTGGGGGGCCGGGTATCCTAAAACGGGATGGGAAGGGTTTAGAGTTTAATTAGGCGAACCGCTACAGCGGATCCCCCTTAATCAAACCCTAAACCCTTTCCCTTGCTTCTCATTCGAAGGCGGAAAGACAAAAAGACAACCTAGAGGGGTCGAGCGAACCCTTTTTTAGGGGGTCGGGTATCCTAAAACGGGACGGGAAGGGTTTAGAGTTTAATTAGGCGAACCGCTACAGCGGATCCCCCTAATCAAACACGAAACCCTTTCCCTTGCTTCTCATTCGAAGGCGGCAAGACAAAAAGACACCCTAGAGGGGCCGAGTGAACCCTTTTTGGGGGGACCGGGTATCCTAAAACGGGACGGGAAAGGGTTTAGGGTTTGATTAGGCGGACCGATACCGCGGATCCCCTTAATCAAACCCTAAACCCTTTCCCTTGCTTCTTATTCCAAAGCGGCAAGACAAAATGACACCCTAAAGGGGTCGAGTGAACCCTTTTTGGGGGGCCGGGTATCCTGAAACAGGACGGGAAAGGGTTTATGGTGTAATTAGGCGAACCGCTACAGCGGATCCCCCTAATCAAACCCTAAACCCTTTCCCTTGCTTGTCATTCGAAGGCGGCAAGAAAAAAAGACCCCCTAGAGGGGCCGAGTGAACCCTTTTTTGGGGGACCGGGTATCCTAAAACGGGACGGGAAAGAGTTTAGGGTTTGATTAGGCAGACCGCTACGGCGGATCCCTCTAATCAAACCCTAAACCCGTTCCCTTGCTTCTCATTTGAAGGCGGCAAGACAAAAAGACACCCTAGAGGGGCTGAGTGAACCTTTTTTTGGGGGGCTGGGTATCCTAAAATGGTCGGGAAAGGGTTTAGGGTTTGATTAGGATCCCCCAAATCAAACCCTAAACCCTTTCCCTTGCTTCTCATTTGAAGGCGGCAAGACAAAAAGACACCCTAGAGGGGCCGAGTGAACCCTTTTTTGGGGGGTCGGGTATCCTAAAACGGGACGGGAAAGGGTTTAGGGTTTGATTAGGATCCCCCTAATCAAACCCTAAGCCCTTTCCCTTGCTTCTCATTTGAAGGCGGCAAGACAAAAAGACATCCTAGAGGGGCCGAGTGAACCCTTTTTGGGGGGACCGGGTATCCTAAAACGGGACGGGAAAGGGTTCAGGGTTTGATTAGGCGGACCGCTACCGCGGATCCCCCTAATCAAACCCTATACCCTTTCCCTTGCTTCTCATTCGAAGGTGTCAAGACAAAAAGACACCCTAGAGGGGCCGAGTGAACCCTTTTTTGGGGGGGCGGGTATCCTAAAACGGGACGGGAAAGGGTTTAGGGTTTGATTAGGCGGACCGCTACCGCGGATCCCCTTAATCAAACCCTAAACCCTTTCCCTTGCTTTTCATTCCAAGGCGGCAAGACAAAAAGACACCCTAGAGGGGTCGAGTGAACCCTTTTTGGGGGGCCGGGTATCCTAAAACAGGACGGGAAAGGGTTTATGGTTTAATTAGGCGAACCGCTACAGCGGATCCCCCTAATCAAACCCTCAACCCTTTCCCTTGCTTCTCATTCGAAAGCGGCAAGACAAAAAGACACCCTAGAGGGGCCGAGTGAACCGTTTTTTGGGGGGCCGGGTATCCTAAAATGGGACGGGAAAGGGTTTAGGGTTTGATTAGGATCCCCCAAATCAAACCCTAAACCCTTTCCCTTGCTTCTCATTTGAAGGCGGTAAGACAAAGAGACAACCTAGAGGGGCCGAGGGAACTCTTTTTTGGGGGGCCGGGTATCCTAAAACGGGACGGGAAAGGGTTTAGGGTTTGATTAGGATCCCCCTAATCAAACCCTAAGCCCTTTCCCTTGCTTCTCATTTGAAGGAGGCAAGACAAAAAGACACCCTAGAGGGGCCGAGTGAACCCTTTTTTGGGGGGCCGGGTATCCTAAAACGGGACGGGAAAGGGTTTAGGGTTTGATTAGGATCCCCCTAATCAAACCCTAAGCCCTTTCCCTTGCTTCTCATTTGAAGGCGGCAAGACAAAAAGACATCCTAGAGGGGCCGAGTGAACCCTTTTTGGGGGGACCGGGTATCCTAAAACGGGACGGGAAAGGGTTCAGGGTTTGATTAGGCGGACCGCTACCGCGGATCCCCCTAATCAAACCCTATACCCTTTCCCTTGCTTCTCATTCGAAGGTGTCAAGACAAAAAGACACCCTAGAGGGGCCGAGTGAACCCTTTTTTGGGGGGGCGGGTATCCTAAAACGGGACGGGAAAGGGTTTAGGGTTTGATTAGGCGGACCGCTACCGCGGATCCCCTTAATCAAACCCTAAACCCTTTCCCTTGCTTTTCATTCCAAGGCGGCAAGACAAAAAGACACCCTAGAGGGGTCGAGTGAACCCTTTTTGGGGGGCCAGGTATCCTAAAACAGGACGGGAAAGGGTTTATGGTTTAATTAGGCGAACCGCTACAGCGGATCCCCCTAATCAAACCCTCAACCCTTTCCCTTGCTTTTCATTCGAAAGCGGCAAGACAAAAAGACACCCTAGAGGGGCCGAGTGAACCGTTTTTTGGGGGGCCGGGTATCCTAAAATGGGACGGGAAAGGGTTTAGGGTTTGATTAGGATCCCCCAAATCAAACCCTAAACCCTTTCCCTTGCTTCTCATTTGAAGGCGGTAAGACAAAGAGACAACCTAGAGGGGCCGAGGGAACTCTTTTTTGGGGGGCCGGGTATCCTAAAACGGGACGGGAAAGGGTTTAGGGTTTGATTAGGATCCCCCTAATCAAACCCTAAGCCCTTTCCCTTGCTTCTCATTTGAAGGAGGCAAGACAAAAAGACACCCTAGAGGGGCCGAGTGAACCCTTTTTTGGGGGGCCGGGTATCCTAAAATGGGACGGGAAAAGGTTTAGGGTTTGAAGGCGGACCGCTACTGCGGATCCCCCTAGTCAAACCCTAAACGCTTTCCCTTGCTTCTCATTCGAAGGCGACATGACTAAAAGACACACTAGAGGGGCCGAGTGAACCCTTTTTAGGGGGACCGGGTATCCTAAAACGGGATTGAAAGGGTTTAGGGTTTGATTAGGCGGACCGCTACCGCGGATCCCCCTAATTAAACCCTAATCCCTTCCCCTTGCTTCTCATTCGAAGGCGGCAAGAAAAAAAGACACCCTAGAGGGGCCGAGTGAACCCTTTTTTGGGGGGCCGGGTATCCTAAAACGGGATGGGAAAGGGTTTAGGGTTTGATTAGGCGGACCGCTACCGCGGATCCCTCTAATCAAACCCTATACCCTTTCCATTGCTTCTCATTCGAAGGCGGCAAGACAAAAAGACACCCTAGAGGGGCCGAGTGAACCCTTTTTTGGGGGGCCGGGTATCCTAAAACGGGACGGGAAAGGGTTTAGGGTTTGATTAGGCGGACCGCTACTGCGGATCCCCCTAATCAAAACCTAAACCCTTTCCCTTGCTTCTCATTCGAAGGCGGCAAGACAAAAAGACACCCCAGAGGGGCCGAGTGAACCCTTTTTGGGGGGACCGGGTATCCTAAAACGGGACGGGAAAGGGTTTAGGGTTTGATTAGGCGGACCGCTACCGCGGATCCCCCTAATCAAACCCTAAACCCTTTCCCTTGCTTCTCATTTGGAGGCGGCAAGACAAAAAGACACTCTAGAGGGGCGGAGTGAACCCTTTTTGGGGGTGGGTATCCTAAAACGGTCGGGAAAGGGTTTAGGGTTTGATTAGGATCCCCCAAATCAAACCCTAAACCCTTTCCCTTGCTTCTCATTTGAAGGCGGTAAGACAAAGAGACAACCTAGAGGGGCCGAGTGAACTCTTTTTTGGGGGGCTGGGTATCCTAAAACGGGACGGGAAAGGGTTTAGGGTTTGATTAGGATCCCCCTAATCAAACCCTAAGCCCTTTCCCTTGCTTCTCATTCGAAGGCGACATGACTAAAAGACACACTAGAGGGGCCGAGTGAACCCTTTTTGGGGGGACCGGGTATCCTAAAACAGGATTGAAAGGGTTTAGGGTTTGATTAGGCGGACCGCTACCGCGGATCCCCCTAATTAAACCCTAATCCCTTCCCCTTGCTTCTTATTCGAAGGCGGCAAGAGAAAAAGACACCCTAGAAGGGCCGAGTGAACCCTTTTTGGGGGGACCAGGTATCCTAAAACGGGACGGGAAAGGGTTTAGGGTTTGATTAGGCGGACCGCTACCGCGGATCCCCCTAATCAAACCCTAATCCCTTCCCCTTGCTTCTTATTCGAAGGCGGCAAGAGAAAAAGACACCCTAGAAGGGCCGAGTGAACCCTTTTAGGGGTGACCAGGTATCCTAAAACGGGACGGGAAAGGGTTTAGGGTTTGATTAGGCGGACCGCTACCGCGGATCCCTCTAATCAAACCCTATACCCTTTCCATTGCTTCTCATTCCAAGGCGGCAAGACAAAAAGACACCCTAGAGGGGCCGAGTGAACCCTTTTTTGGGGGGCCGGGTATCCTAAAACGGGACGGGAAAGGGTTTAGGGTTTTATTAGGCGGACCGCTACTGCGGATCCCCCTAATCAAACCTTAAACCCTTTCCCTTGCTTCTCATTCGAAGGCGGCAAGACAAAAAGACACCCTAGAGGGGCCGAGTGAACCCTTTTTGGAGGGACCGGGTATCCTAAAATGGGACAGGAAAGGGTTTAGGGTTTGAAGGCGGACCGCTACTGCGGATCCCCCAAGTCAAACCCTAAACCCTTTCCTTTGCTTCTCATTTGAAGGCGGCAAGACAAAAAGACAACCTAGAGGGGCCGAGTGAACCCTTTTTGGGGCGACCGGGTATCCTAAAATGGGACGGGAAAGGGTTTAGGGTTTGAAGGCGGACCGCTACCGCGGATCCCCTTAATCAAACCCTAAACCCTTTCCCTTGCTTCTCATTCGAAGGCGGAAAGACAAAAAGACAACCTAGAGGGGTCGAGCGAACCCTTTTTTGGGGGGCCGGGTATCCTAAAACGGGACGGGAAGGGTTTAGAGTTTAATTAGGCGAACCGCTACAGCGGATCCCCCTAATCAAACACGAAACCCTTTCCCTTGCTTCTCATTCGAAGGCGGCAAGACAAAAAGACACCCTAGAGGGGCCGAGTGAACCCTTTTTTCGGGGGGCGGGTATCCTAAAACGGGACGGAAAAAGGGTTTAGGGTTTGATTAGGCGGACCGCTACTGCGGATCCCCCTAATCAAACCTTAAACCCTTTCCCTTGCTTCTCATTCGAAGGCGGAAAGACAAAAAGACAACCTAGAGGGGTCGAGCGAACCCTTTTTTGGGGGGCCGGGTATCCTAAAACGGGATGGGAAGGGTTTAGAGTTTAATTAGGCGAACCGCTACAGCGGATCCCCCTTAATCAAACCCTAAACCCTTTCCCTTGCTTCTCATTCGAAGGCGGAAAGACAAAAAGACAACCTAGAGGGGTCGAGCGAACCCTTTTTTAGGGGGTCGGGTATCCTAAAACGGGACGGGAAGGGTTTAGAGTTTAATTAGGCGAACCGCTACAGCGGATCCCCCTAATCAAACACGAAACCCTTTCCCTTGCTTCTCATTCGAAGGCGGCAAGACAAAAAGACACCCTAGAGGGGCCGAGTGAACCCTTTTTGGGGGGACCGGGTATCCTAAAACGGGACGGGAAAGGGTTTAGGGTTTGATTAGGCGGACCGATACCGCGGATCCCCTTAATCAAACCCTAAACCCTTTCCCTTGCTTCTTATTCCAAAGCGGCAAGACAAAATGACACCCTAAAGGGGTCGAGTGAACCCTTTTTGGGGGGCCGGGTATCCTGAAACAGAACGGGAAAGGGTTTATGGTGTAATTAGGCGAACCGCTACAGCGGATCCCCCTAATCAAACCCTAAACCCTTTCCCTTGCTTGTCATTCGAAGGCGGCAAGACAAAAAGACCCCCTAGAGGGGCCGAGTGAACCCTTTTTTGGGGGACCGGGTATCCTAAAACGGGACGGGAAAGAGTTTAGGGTTTGATTAGGCAGACCGCTACCGCGGATCCCTCTAATCAAACCCTAAACCCTTTCCCTTGCTTCTCATTTGAAGGCGGCAAGACAAAAAGACACCCTAGAGGGGCCGAGTGAACCCTTTTTGGGGGGACCGGGTATCCTAAAATGGGACGGGAAAGGGTTTAGGGTTTGATTAGGATCCCCCAAATCAAACCCTAAACCCTTTCCCTTGCTTCTCATTTGAAGGCGGCAAGACAAAAAGACACCCTAGAGGGGCCGAGTGAACCCTTTTTGGGGGCGGGGCGGGTATCCTAAAACGGGACGGGAAAAGGGTTTAGGGTTTGATTAGGATCCCCCTAATCAAACCCTAAGCCCTTTCCCTTGCTTCTCATTTGAAGGCGGCAAGACAAAAAGACATCCTAGAGGGGCCGAGTGAACCCTTTTTGGGGGGACCGGGTATCCTAAAACGGGACGGGAAAGGGTTTAGGGTTTGATTAGGCGGACCGCTACCGCGGATCCCCCTAATCAAACCCTATACCCTTTCCCTTGCTTCTCATTCGAAGGTGTCAAGACAAAAAGACACCCTAGAGGGGCCGAGTGAACCCTTTTTTGGGGGGGCGGGTATCCTAAAACGGGACGGGAAAGGGTTTAGGGTTTGATTAGGCGGACCGCTACCGCGGATCCCCTTAATCAAACCCTAAACCCTTTCCCTTGCTTTTCATTCCAAGGCGGCAAGACAAAAAGACACCCTAGAGGGGTCGAGTGAACCCTTTTTAGGGGGCCGGGTATCCTAAAATGGGACGGGAAAGGGTTTATGGTTTAATTAGGCGAACCGCTACGGCGGATCCCCTAATCAAACCCGCAACCCTTTCCTCGCTTCTCATTCGAAAGCGGCAAGACAAAAAGACACCCTAGAGGGGCCGAGTGAACCGTTTTTTGGGGGGCCGGGTATCCTAAAATGGGACGGGAAAGGGTTTAGGGTTTGATTAGGATCCCCCAAATCAAACCCTAAACCCTTTCCCTTGCTTCTCATTTGAAGGCGGTAAGACAAAGAGACAACCTAGAGGGGCCGAGGGAACTCTTTTTTGGGGGGCCGGGTATCCTAAAACGGGACGGGAAAGGGTTTAGGGTTTGATTAGGATCCCCCTAATCAAACCCTAAGCCCTTTCCCTTGCTTCTCATTTGAAGGAGGCAAGACAAAAAGACACCCTAGAGGGGCCGAGTGAACCCTTTTTGGGGGGACCGGGTATCCTAAAATGGGACGGGAAAAGGTTTAGGGTTTGAAGGCGGACCGCTACTGCGGATCCCCCTAGTCAAACCCTAAACGCTTTCCCTTGCTTCTCATTCGAAGGCGACATGACTAAAAGACACACTAGAGGGGCCGAGTGAACCCTTTTTAGGGGGACCGGGTATCCTAAAACGGGATTGAAAGGGTTTAGGGTTTGATTAGGCGGACCGCTACCGCGGATCCCCCTAATTAAACCCTAATCCCTTCCCCTTGCTTCTTATTCGAAGGCGGCAAGAGAAAAAGACACCCTAGAAGGGCCGAGTGAACCCTTTTGGGGGGCCGGGTATCCTAAACGGGACGGGAAAGGGTTTAGGGTTTGATTAGGCGGACCGCTACCGCGGATCCCTCTAATCAAACCCTATACCCTTTCCATTGCTTCTCATTCGAAGGCGGCAAGACAAAAAGACACCCTAGAGGGGCCGAGTGAACCCTTTTTTGGGGGGCCGGGTATCCTAAAACGGGACGGGAAAGGGTTTAGGGTTTGATTAGGCGGACCGCCTCTGCGGATCCCCTAATCAAAACCTAAACCCTTTCCCTTGCTTCTCATTCGAAGGCGGCAAGACAAAAAGACACCCCAGAGGGGCCGAGTGAACCCTTTTTGGGGGGACCGGGTATCCTAAAACGGGACGGGAAAGGGTTTAGGGTTTGATTAGGCGGACCGCTACCGCGGATCCCCCTAATCAAACCCTAAACCCTTTCCCTTGCTTCTCATTTGGAGGCGGCAAGACAAAAAGACACTCTAGAGGGGCGGAGTGAACCCTTTTTTGGGGGGCTGGGTATCCTAAAACGGTCGGGAAAGGGTTTAGGGTTTGATTAGGATCCCCCAAATCAAACCCTAAACCCTTTCCCTTGCTTCTCATTTGAAGGCGGTAAGACAAAGAGACAACCTAGAGGGGCCGAGTGAACTCTTTTTGGGGGTGGGTATCCTAAAACGGACGGGAAAGGGTTTAGGGTTTGATTAGGATCCCCCTAATCAAACCCTAAGCCCTTTCCCTTGCTTCTCATTCGAAGGCGACATGACTAAAAGACACACTAGAGGGGCCGAGTGAACCCTTTTTGGGGGGACCGGGTATCCTAAAACAGGATTGAAAGGGTTTAGGGTTTGATTAGGCGGACCGCTACCGCGGATCCCCCTAATTAAACACTAATCCCTTCCCCTTGCTTCTTATTCGAAGGCGGCAAGAGAAAAAGACACCCTAGAAGGGCCGAGTGAACCCTTTTTGGGGGGACCAGGTATCCTAAAACGGGACGGGAAAGGGTTTAGGGTTTGATTAGGCGGACCGCTACCGCGGATCCCCCTAATCAAACCCTAATCCCTTCCCCTTGCTTCTTATTCGAAGGCGGCAAGAGAAAAAGACACCCTAGAAGGGCCGAGTGAACCCTTTTAGGGGTGACCAGGTATCCTAAAACGGGACGGGAAAGGGTTTAGGGTTTGATTAGGCGGACCGCTACCGCGGATCCCTCTAATCAAACCCTATACCCTTTCCATTGCTTCTCATTCGAAGGCGGCAAGACAAAAAGACACCCTAGAGGGGCCGAGTGAACCCTTTTTTGGGGGACCGGGTATCCTAAAACGGGACGGAAAAGGGTTTAGGGTTTGATTAGGCGGACCACTGCGGTCCGCCTAATCAAACCCTAAACCCTTTCCCTTGCTTCTCATTCGAAGGCGGCAAGACAAAAAGACACCCCAGAGGGGCCGAATGAACCCTTTTTGGGGGGTCCGGGTATCCTAAAACGGGACGGGAAAGGGTTTAGGGTTTGATTAGGCGGACCGCTACCGCAGATCCCCCTAATCAAACCCTAAACCCTTTCCCTTGCTTCTCATTTGGAGACGGCAAGACAAAAAGACACTCTAGAGGGGCGGAATGAACCCTTTTTGGGGGGGCTGGGTATCCTAAAACGGTCGGGAAAGGGTTTAGGGTTTGATTAGGATCCCCCAAATCAAACCCTAAACCCTTTCCCTTGCTTCTCATTTGAAGGCGGTAAGACAAAGAGACAACCTAGAGGGGCCGAGTGAACTCTTTTTTGGGGGGCCGGGTATCCTAAAACGGGACGGGAAAGGGTTTAGGGTTTGATTAGGATCCCCCTAATCAAACCCTAAGCCCTTTCCCTTGCTTCTCATTCGAAGGCGACATGACTAAAAGACACACTAGAGGGGCCGAGTGAACCCTTTTTGGGGGGACCGGGTATCCTAAAACGGGATTGAAAGGATTTAGGGTTTGATTAGGCGGACCGCTACCGCGGATCCCCCTAATTAAACCCTAATCCCTTCCCCTTGCTTCTTATTCGAAGGCGGCAAGAGAAAAAGACACCCTAGAAGGGCCGAGTGAACCCTTTTTGGGGGGACCAGGTATCCTAAAACGGGACGGGAAAGGGTTTAGGGTTTGATTAGGTGGACCGCTACCGCGGATCCCTCTAATCAAACCCTATACCCTTTCCCTTGCTTCTCATTCGAAGGCGGCAAGACAAAAAGACACCCTAGAGGGGCCGAGTGAACCCTTTTTTTGGGGGGGGGGGGCGGGTATCCTAAAAAAGGACGGGAAAGGGTTTAGGGTTTGATTAGGCGGACCGCTACTGCGGATCCCCCTAATCAAACCCTAAACCCTTTCCCTTGCTTCTCATTCGAAGGCGGCAAGACAAAAAGACACTCTAGAGGGGCGGAGTGAACCCTTTTTTGGGGGGCTGGGTATCCTAAAACGGTCGGGAAAGGGTTTAGGGTTTGATTAGGATCCCCCAAATCAAACCCTAAACCCTTTCCCTTGCTTCTCATTTAAAGGCGGTAAGACAAAGAGACAACCTATAGGGGCCGAGTGAACTCTTTTTTGGGGGGCCGGGTATCCTAAAACGGGACGGGAAAGGGTTTAGGGTTTGATTAGGATCTGTTGGGGTTGGTGTCCTTAACAGTTAGTGCAAGGACCTATAAACCTCTAAAAGGATCAAAGGGCATACTTTTGGTATTATTATCAGTTGATCCACGTTTATCAATAACGGTTGGCTTGCTAGATAAGTTTGACGTTATTGTCATACAGATGGCGGTGATCAACTGGTCCCTAAAAGTCACACCTATAGGATACGTTCGAGAGATGTGACGGTATGAAAATACAGTCATATAGATGCCAAATTTGACTAACCAGTTAGTCTGAGTTATTTGACTAAGATTTAGTCAAAATGTGATGTTGAGATATTATATTTAATACGGATTAAATATCATGGGCTAAGGCGAATTAACCAGTTAATTCGTAAAATTAAATATAAGCGATTTATATTTAATTAAATGTATATTGAATATAATTATACAATACTGTTTTGTCGGACACGTATTAATAATTCAGCTAACCCGTATTATTAGCTGATGCCTTAATTTCCAAATAACCGATAACAGTTTATAATACAAACCCGTCATATACATTTTAGCATTTTGGCGAACTGGACTTCGAGCTAAAATTAAGAGGAAGTGGAAGCCCACTTCCCCATGCAAACCGTCGGTCCAGCCGAACCAAACAAAAGGAGAGACTCCCTCTCCTTTTGACCGGGACAATTCATTTTACAGAAAACTAGGGTTTTGGAGATAGTTTCTCTCTGAAACCTAGATCTCACATCTCGAAAAACCTCACATCAGTTCTCCCAATATTGCAAGGCAATAGGAGAACACCATCTAGCCAAGGGCATATCTCGGACAAGTCTTGGGTGCAACAATTAGGAGGGAATCTCGTTTGATTTCTGTTCTTTACGCCGCACTATAAAGGACCCGAGGTTAATTCTTTACCTTTATCGTTTCTCTATTGTATTTATGTTTTATGACGATAATCGCATGTTAAATTTACGTTATAGTCCTAAATTTAAAGGGTATTATACGGATGTATACCCACAAGTGGTATCAGAGCGAGGCCACGTAAATTTTCTATGTGTTTTTCATAAAACGATTTTGAAACGATTGTTTTTGTCTTAAAAACAAATGCGGCATCAGCCAAATTTTCTCACGGCGAGAAATTTTTTGATTTGGTCATTGCGTTTTTATGAAACCGTGACATGTTTTACACGGTTATTTCATGTTGTTTTCGTTGATTTTTGCATATTGTTGTTTTATACGGAGATTATAACAATATGTCATGTTTTTGTCAATTGTTAAAATTGATTTTATGCGTTTTTGATCAAAATTGTTGTGGTTTTGTATCATAAAACTTGTTTTCTCGAGGTTTTGAAGTTTTCAGAAAGTTTTATGCTCGATCGACCATGTTTTTAATCGATCGAGTGGTTTTAAATCTTGTTTTCATTCGATCGAGTCCTTCTTGTACTCGATCGACCATTTTCAAAACCCCCTTGCTCGATCGAGGAGTCCTCGTACTCGATCGGCGGACTTTGCTAATATAAGTACTCGATCGACCACCGGTTTAGTCGATCGAGCACTTCTGTTTAGCAACCCTCTCGATCGACTTGCGATTCGGTCGATCGAGCCCTCTGTCCCTCGATCGAGCACTTATGTCCCTGGATCGAGGGATTTCGTCTTTGATGACTTTGAAAATTTGTTTCTTTTGATTTAAATTTTCTTTTGGCTTCAATATGTACTTTATACGGATATAGTACACTCGCTTAATTGTGAAACGGTTCACACACGTACCATTAAGTTATTTTAAAGCGTTTTTAAAGTAACGGATTGTAATGGATTAAAATTAAATGATAGAAGCGGTTTTATCACATGAATTTTAATCATTAAAAGGTGGTTTGGATAAATTTAACATAATTACGGAATTATGTCACGAATGAATTTGTTTTAGTTGATGCATTTATTTTCGTTAATTATGAATGCCTTGAATGCCTTTTAATTACGTATTTATTTTAATTTGCAAACGGTTGTAACTTAGTGTGGCCTTAGTAGAACGTGTTACCGTAATGATGGAACACGGTCTTGGTTGTATTTTGAGATCTCGTATCTCCGTTTTAGATTTTTCACTTGTAATTACAGTTTTAATTAGAATGTAAATAGGTTTATTTTTGTAATTTCAAATTGTAATTTTTGAGAAGACCAATGATGGAGACCGGATGCTCACTCCCGCTACTTGGATCAAGATGGAACATCAAGACAAGCTTCTCGGGTCCAACGGTGGATTCCAAAGTTGTTTTATGTTTTGTTTTACTAGGATAGGCCACACTAGGAATTTTTATTTACGTATTGCATTCATTTATTTATTTTTCGTAACGATAATATGCATCATATTCCGCCTAAAAACCAAACCACCTATTAATTGCATGAAAACTGACACATATAGAGGTCACGAGTTAGTTTTCTTTGACATTCGCATGTCACATGATTTTAAGCCATCACCTAAATTAATTCATTCACGCAAACGCTAGTTATTCGTTCACTTAAAATGAATTATAATTAAGCTGATGGGATCTTCCTCGTATAAACCAAAATTGAGAACGGTCTTTATAGGTCAAACTCCAATGACTCCCTTCTTCGTCGGTAGGCATACTATGACCCCTTCTACGTCGGGTAAGTTGGAACCGATTGACCTATTTTATCTCAACACTATGGTCACTCGTACGATCCTGTGACTGTGATGGACTATAGATAGGATTTACAGAAATCTATCGACCAAGAGTTCTTCCGGAAGAATTAGCTAAACAGTTGGCTTATCAGTTTACAGAAATTGAGTCTAGGGATCACTTGTATCATTCTTGAGGGAGATCAATTATGCAAGTGCGAGAGTCTACATGTTTAAAAATGAATTTTAAAATAGACTTAAATCACCTCGATGAGTTGCTTATTTCGTTTTGTTTTTCTTTCTTTTTCAGTGTAGATCACGTTCTTTAACTGCAAAATAACAAATGGCTGGCCGTGAGGACGACCCAATGCCAAGTGTCACATTGGACCGTGAGTCCTGGCTTCGGATCTTCATGGATCAGATGAATCAGTCTACTCGACTGAAGAATGATGGATCAAACTTCACGGATCGGGAGGCGGCATTACGGAATGCCGCCATTCCGATGGGAAGCTCAAATATCCGATTGAGCCCATCCCACCAAACCCAGGCCCCACGGCTGAAATTAACGAAATCGACAAGTATAACGATTTCGCCATGGAAGCGGGTGCGGTAAAGAACGTACTTATTTTTGCAATGGAATCCAATTTGCAGAAACGCTTCATAGCTCAAAGTGCAAACAAGATTTTCACTACACTCACTAGGGAATTCTCAAAAGCACCGAGAATCGTGACCTATGAGCTTACCACTCGCTTCTTTGATGCGAGACTCCAGAAGGGCCAACCAGTTAGCCCACACATTCTCAGAATGATTGAGAATGTCGAGAAGCTGGAGACCTTTGATTGTAAGATCAGCGAGAACATTGTTATTGACCGCATACTTCACTCACTCCACGATGGTTATTCGCAATTTAGAGCGAATTACTATATGAATGATTTGAAGAAAACTCCCCATGAACTGCACTCCCTCCTCGTACAGACCGAGAAGGACATGAAGTTCAGTGGGAGCATGAAACAAGATGTTCTCGTTGTGTCAAACAAGGGCAAGGGTAAGGGCAAAGTTCAGCCAGGCCTAGCAATAGGCAAACCGAAGTTTAAGAAGTCGGGATCGGGTAAGAGTGGGCCTGGTGAGGCAAGTAACTCATCAGGCGCGACAAAGAGCAAGACCGAAAACATGGAATGCCATCATTGCCACAAGACTGGGCATTGGAGGCGTACATGTCTTGTTTATCATGAGGACATAAAAGCAGGTCGCGTTAAACCTGTTGGTATGTCTTCTCCTTCTACTTTTATTCATATGATTGAGATTAACCACGCAAGTTACGGAACTTGGGTACTTGATACTGGTTGTGGTTCTCATCTGTGTAATCATGTGCAGGGCCTCCGAAATCTCAAGCCTCTCGTAAAGGGTGAGGTTGACCTGCGTGTCGGGAATGGAGCAAGAGTGGCTGCCGTCTCGAGGGGAACATATGTGATCCAGCTTCCTAGCGGATTTGAGTTATCATTATATGATTGCTATTATGTACCCAGTCTTTCGAAAAACATTATTTCGGTTTACGCACTTGACAAACTTGGTTTTTCATTTGTAATTGAGAATAATACTTGCATTTTCTCTTTACACAATATGATTTATGGCAAGGCAGTCTCCATGAATGGAATTTATGTTTTAGATCAGACCACCGAAATATTACACGTAATGAATAAAAAGTTAAAGGTTGGTGACAAAGATCAAACGTATCTATGGCACTGCCGTATGGGACACATAAATGAGAAACGCGTAAAACAACTCATTAAACATGGAGCTATCTCGGCCTTTGATTTTCAATCATTTGGCACGTGTGAATCATGTCTCATCGGTAAGATGACTCGGATTTCCTTCAAAGGTGTTGGAATGCGCGGCTGCCGACCTATTAGGACTCATACACACGGATGTATGTGGTCCTATGTCAATCACCGCACGAGAAGGCTATAGGTATTTCATCACTTTCACGGACGATTTAAGTAGATATGGCTATGTCTACTTAATGAAGCACAAAAGTGAATCCTTTGAGAAATTCAAGGAATACCAAAATAGGGTACAGAACCTATTAGGTAGGAAGATTAAAACACTGCGTTCGGATCGTGGTGGCGAGTATCTTTCTCACGAGTTTGATCAACACCTAAAGGACTGTGGGATTGCCCTACAGTTAACTCCACCTGGAACACCTCAGTTGAATGGTGTGTCCGAACGGAGAAATCGAACACTACTTGATATGGTTCGATCCATGATGAGTCACACCGTGTTGCCTGACTCATTGTGGGGTTATGCTCTTTTGTCAGCTGCTCTAATACTTAACCGAAGTCCGTCTAAAGCTGTTGACAAGACTCCATATGAACTATGGAAGGGAACGGTCCCTAACTTGTCCTTTATACGGGTTTGGGGCTGCGAGGCTTATGTCAAGTGGAGACCTGAAGACAAGCTCGGCCCGCGATCGGTCAAGACATACTTTATAGGTTATCCTAAAGGAACACGTGGTCATTACCTCTATTCGCCAACCGAACAACGCGTTTTTGTTGCGGCTAGTGCGACATTCTTAGAGAAGGAATTTCTCGAGAATGCAAAGAGTGATAGAACCTTCGACCTGTCGGAGATTCCAGAACCAAACACCGAGCAACCATTGGAGGAACCTGTTCCTTCAATCCCGGCTGCGGTGAATATTCCTGAGGAACCTAGGAGGTCGGGAAGAGTCTCTATTCCTCCAGACAGATACATTGGTATGGTCGAGGAACATGACATAGATGACGTTCTACTCTTAACGAGTAGTGAACCCGCAACCTATAAAGGTGCCATGACTAGTTCTAACTCAAAACTATGGCTTGAGGCCATGCAATCCGAGATGGACTCTATGTATGAGAACAACGTATGGGATCTTGTTGACTTGCCTGCCAAGGTTCGTCCCCTTCAATGCAAATGGCTTTACAAGATAAAGCATTCTGTGGAAGGTCAACAAGATATCTATAAAGCACGACTAGTTGCTAAAGGTTTCACCCAAGTGCCTGGTTTGCACTACGATGAGATTTTTGCACCCGTAGTCATGCTGCGTTCCATTCGGATTATCTTAGCGATCGCCGCTTTTCATAACTATGAAATTTGGCAAATGGATGTGAAAACCGCCTTCTTAAATGGCTTTTTGGAGGAAGAGTTGTACATGGTACAACCCGAAGGTTTCATCGATCCTTTACATCCTAAGAAAGTGTGCAAACTTAAGCGTTCCATTTATGGACTTAAGCAAGCATCTCGGAGTTGGAATCATCGCTTCGACCAAGTGATTAAAGAAAATGGATTTACTCGATCGGTCGAGGAACCATGTTTATATATCAAGTCGAGTGGGAGCAAGATTGTCTTCCTAATATTGTATGTTGACGACATACTCCTGATTGGGAATGACATACCTCTCTTAACTTCGGTGAAAGTATGGTTGAAGAACCATTTCCAGATGAAAGATCTGGGAGAGGCACAAAGAATTCTAGGCATCCGTATCTATCGAGATAGATCACGACGGATGTTATCTCTCAGTCAGGAGTCTTACATAGACAAAGTCCTAGAGAGATTCAGCATGACTAACTCCAAGAAGGGGTTCCTTCCTATGGCTCCAGGGGTGCATTTGAGCCAATCTCGGGCACCGAGACACAGGAAGAGAAAGAGCGCATGACACGGATTCCTTATGCTTCGGCTATAGGATCAATCATGTATGCCATGATATGCACACGTCCAGACGTGGCATATGCATTGAGTATGACAAGTCGATTCCAACAGCAACCAGGTGAATCACATTGGTTGTCTGTCAAGAACATTCTTAAGTACCTCCGGAGGACTAAAGATTGGGCATTGACTTATGGAGGCGATCAAAAGCTATGCGCAACCGATTCTGTGAGATGCTAGCTTCCAAACGGATCGAGATGACTCGAAATCTCGGTCTGGATTCGTTTTTACTCTTAATGGCGCTGCGATCAGTGGAAGAGTTCGAAACAAACTGTTAGCAGATTCTACGACCGAGTCCGAGTACTATGCGCGCGTACGAAGCTACAAAGGAAGCGATATGGATGCGTCAATTCTTACATGGGCTCTTTGTAGTGCCTAGTTCGAATGACCCGATCACCATCTATTGCGACAATAGTGGTGCCATCTTCCAAGCTAAGGAGCCAAAGTCTAGCAACAAGTCTAGACATGTACAACGGAAAGCTCATCTAATCGGAGATTACGTGGAGCAAAAGGAAGTAGTGATAGAAAAGATTGCTACAGATGATAACATAGCGGATCCTCTCACTAAACCATTACGACAAGATAAGCATGAAGGGCACGTTAATTCCATGGGAATTAAACGTGTTCCTAAGTTGTAGTACTCTTTTATGGATCAGATTCATTCTCTCTTGTACTCTATACGACATCATCGTTTTGATATTTTATATATATATTTTGTTTGTCATGTGGATTTGTACGACAAATTTTGAACACCACAAAGTGAACTGAACGAACATTATATCTTTTCGGTCCTTAATTGCCCACATGAGCTGATAACTCTGGCAATTATTTTGTGACGTTGGTTGATGGTGGGTTCAACGAGCCATAAGTCAACCGGTTGACTGACCAATCACAGAGGCGATTTATACGGATATTTCGTAGGACAAAATTGTGACATCGACGTGGAGTCCTAAATGTTTTATAACATTCGGTGCCCGGTCGTGGATAGGACTTCCATGGTGATTCTAAGAGTCGAGTCTTTTGACTATCGACTGTCTCTTGAGACTAAGGCAGATTTTGGGTGACTTTGGTTTCTTTCTCACGGTCATCCGTAAAGGGGGGCCAAGTAGTTTTTTTCTGGGTCATTTCATGCTGTGCTTAGATCGGAAGGAGTTCGAGTTGAAGGAAATATTCAGCCTTTATCAGGTACTCGATATTTCTCAGGGCCACTCGAGGAGTCAGAATCGAAATGCATGGCCATGCTCGGATACGGATTCGTTTTATCGGTTAAGTTACTCTCTAGTCGGGGAAACCACTCTAGATACAGATCGATTGTAAAATACGACCTTTGTGGATCCAGATATGCAAATTGTTTTACATTGAGTGGGACAAATTTTAAATGAATATGAGAATCGGTTATCGCACATACACTTGTACGGACAAGTGGGAGTTTGTTGGAGCTTGTGTCCTCCAGTTAGTGCGGATAACGTCATTGCACATACACTTGTACGGACAAGTGGGAGCTTGTTGGGGTTGGTGTCCTTAACAATTAGTGCAAGGACTTATAAACCTCTAAAAGGATCAAAGGGCATACTTTTGGTATTATTATCGGTTGATCCACGTTTATCAATAACGGTTGGCTTGCTAGATAAGTTTGACGTTATTGTCATACGGATGGCGGTGATCAATTTGGTCCTAAAAGTCACACCTATAGGATACGTTCGAGAGACGTGACGGTATGAAAATACGATCATATAGATGCCAAATTTGACTAACCGGTTAGTCGAGTTATGACTAAGATTTAGTCAAAATGTGATGTTGAGATATTATATTTAATACGGATTAAATATCATGGGCTAAGCGAATTAACGATTAATTCGTAAAATTAAATATAAGCGATTTATATTTAATTAAATGTATATTGAATATAATTATACAATCTTTTGTTTTGTCGGACACGTATTAATAATTCACTAACCCGTATTATTAGCGATGCCTTAATTTCCGATAACCGATAACGATTTATAATACAAACCCGTCATATACATTTTAGCATTTTGGCGAACTGGACTTCGAGCTAAAATTAAGAGGAAGTGGAAGCCCACTTCCCCATGCAAACCGTCGGTCGGCCGAACAAACAAAAGGAGAGACTCCCTCTCCTTTTGACTGGACAATTCATTTTACGAGAAAACTAGGGTTTTGGAGATAGTTTCTCTCTCGAAACCTAGATCTCACATCTCGAAAAACCTCACATCAGTTCTCCCAATATTGCAAGGCAATCGGAGAACACCATCTAGCCAAGGGCATATCTCGGACAAGTCTTGGGTGCAACAATTAGGAGGGAATCTCGTTTGATTTACATTTCTTTACGCCGCACTATAAAGGACCCGAGGTTAATTCTTTACCTTTATCGTTTCTCTATTGTATTTATGTTTTATGACGATAATCGCATGTTAAATTTACGTTATAGTCCTAAATTTAAAGGGTATTATACGGATGTATACCCACAGGATCCCCCTAATCAAACCCTAAGCCCTTTCCCTTGCTTCTCATTCGAAGGCGACATGACTAAAAGACACACTAGAGGGGCCGAGTGAACCCTTTTTGGGGGGACCGGGTATCCTAAAACGGGATTGAAAGGGTTTAGGGTTTGATTAGGCGGACCGCTACCGCGGATCCCCCTAATTAAACCCTAATCCCTTCCCCTTGCTTCTTATTCGAAGGCGGCAAGAGAAAAAGACACCCTAGAAGGGCCGAGTGAACCCTTTTTGGGGGGACCAGGTATCCTAAAACGGGACGGGAAAGGGTTTAGGGTTTCATTAGGTGGACCGCTACCGCGGATCCCTCTAATCAAACCCTATACCCTTTCCCTTGCTTCTCATTCGAAGGCGGCAAGACAAAAAGAAACCCTAGAGGGGCCGAGTGAACCCTTTTTTTTGGGGGGGGGGGGGGGGCGGGTATCCTAAAATAGGACGGGAAAGGGTTTAGGGTTTGATTAGGCGGACCGCTACTGCGGATCCCCCTAATCAAACCCTAAACCCTTTCCCTTGCTTCTCATTCGAAGGCGGCAAGACAAAAAGACACCCTAGAGGGGCCGAGTGAACCCTTTTTGGGGGGACCGGGTATCATAAAACGGGACGGAAAAGGGTTTAGGGTTTGATTAGGCGGACCGCTACCGCGGATCCCCTTAATCAAACCCTAAACCCTTTCCCTTGCTTCTCATTCCAAGGCGACAAGACAAAAAGACACCCTAGAGGGGTCGAGTGAACCCTTTTTGGGGGGCCGGGTATCCTAAAACAGGACGGGAAAGGGTTTATGGTTTAATTAGGCTAACCGCTACAGCGGATCCCCCTAATCAAACCCTAAACCCTTTCCCTTGCTTCTCATTCGAAGGCGGCAAGACAAAAAGACACCCTAGAGGGGCCTAGTGAACCCTTTTTTGGGGGACCAGGTATCATAAAATGGGACGGGAAAGGGTTTAGGGTTTGATTAGGCGGACCGCTACCGCGGATCCCCCTAATCAAACCCTAAACCCTTTCCCTTGCTTCTCATTTGAAGGCGGCAAGACAAAAAGACACCCTAGAGGGGCGGAGTGAACCCTTTTTTGGGGGGCTGGGTATCCTAAAACGGTCGGGAAAGGGTTTAGGGTTTGATTAGGATCCCCCAAATCAAACCCTAAACCCTTTCCCTTGCTTCTCATTTGAAGGCGGCAAGGCAAAAAGACACCCTAGAGGGGCCGACTGAACCCTTTTTTGGGGGCCGGGTATCCTAAAACGGGACGGGAAAGGGTTTAGGGTTTGATTAGGATCCCCCTAATCAAACCCTAAGCCCTTTCCCTTGCTTCTCATTCGAAGGCGGCAAGACAAAAAGACACCCTAGAGGGGCCGAGTGAACCCTTTTTTGGAGGACCGGGTATCCTAAAACGGGACGGGAAAGGGTTTAGGGTTTGATTAGGCGGCCCGCTACCGCGGATCCCCCTAATCAAACCCTAAACCCTTTCCCTTGCTTCTCATTTGAAGGCGGCAAGACAAAAAGACACCCTAGAGGGGCGGAGTGAACCCTTTTTTGGGGGCCGGGTATCCTAAAACGGGACGGGAAAGGGTTTAGGGTTTGATTAGGATCCCCCTAATCAAACCCTAAGCCCTTTCCCTTGCTTCTCATTTGAAGGCGGCAAGACAAAAAGACATCCTAGAGGGGCCGAGTGAACCCTTTTTTGGGGGGCCGGGTATCCTAAA
Organism: Silene latifolia; assembly: GCF_048544455.1. NCBI lineage: Eukaryota > Viridiplantae > Streptophyta > Magnoliopsida > Caryophyllales > Caryophyllaceae > Silene > Silene latifolia. Next base: position 118,261,564 of record NC_133538.1, on the reverse strand, counting down.
ATGGGACGGGAAAGGGTTTAGGGTTTGAAGGCGGCCAGCTACCGCGGATCCCCTTAATCAAACCCTAAACCCTTTCCCTTGCTTCTCATTCGAAGGCGGCAAGACAAAAAGACAACCTAGAGGGGTCGAGTGAACCCTTTTTTGGGGGGTCGGGTATCCTAAAACGGGACGGGAAGGGTTTAGAGTTTAATTAGGCGAATTGCTACAGCAGATCCCCCTAATCAAACCCTAAACCATTTCCCTTGCTTCTCATTCAAAGGCGGCAAGACAAAAAGACACCCTAGAGGGGCCGAGTGAACCCTTTTTTGGGGGGCCGAGTATCCTAAAACGGGACGGGAAAGGGTTTAGGGTTTGATTAGGCGGACCGCTACCGCGGATCCCCCTAATCAAACCCTAAACCCTTTTCCTTGCTTCTCATTTGAAGGCGGCAAGACAAAACGACACCCTAGAGGGGCCGAGTGAACCCTTTTTAGGGGGGCGGATATCCTAAAACGGGACGAGAAAGGGTTTAGGGTTTGATTAGGCGGACCGCTACCGCGGATCCCCCTAATCAAACCCTAAACCCTTTTCCTTGCTTCTCATTTGAAGGCGGTAAGACAAAAAGACACACTAGAGGGGCCGAGTGAACCCTTTTTTGGGGGGCCGGGTATCCTAAAACGGGACGGGAAGGGTTTAGGGATTAATTAGGCGGACCGCTACCGCGGATCCCCCTAATCAAACCCTAAACCCTTTTCCTTGCTTCTCATTTGAAGGCGGCAAGACAAAAAGACATCCTAGAGGGGCCGAGTGAACCCTTTTTAGGGGGGTCGGGTATCCTAAAATGGGACGGGAAAGGGTTTAGGGTTTGAAGGCGACCAGCTACCGCGGATCCCCTTAATCAAACCCTAATCCCTTTCCCTTGCTTCTCATTCGATGGCGGCAAGACAAAAAGACAACCTAGAGGGGTCGAGTGAACCCTTTTTTGGGGGGTCGGGTTTCCTAAAACGGGACGGGAAGGGTTTAGAGTTTAATTAGGCGAATTGCTACAGCAGATCCCCCTAATCAAACCCTAAACCATTTCCCTTGCTTCTCATTCAAAGGCGGCAAGACAAAAAGACACCCTAGAGGGGCCGAGTGAACCCTTTTTTGGGGGGCCGAGTATCCTAAAACGGGACGGGAAAGGGTTTAGGGTTTGATTAGGCGGACCGCTACCGCGGATCCCCCTAATCAAACCCTAAACCCTTTTCCTTGCTTCTCATTTGAAGGCGGCAAGACAAAACGACACCCTAGAGGGGCCGAGTGAACCCTTTTTTAGGGGGCCGGATATCCTAAAACGGGACGAGAAAGGGTTTAGGGTTTGATTAGGCGGACCGCTACCGCGGATCCCCCTAATCAAACCCTAAACCCTTTTCCTTGCTTCTCATTTGAAGGCGACAAGACAAAAAGACACCCTAGAGGGGCCGAGTGAACCCTTTTTTAGGGGGCCGGATATCCTAAAACTGGACGGGAAAGGGTTTATAGTTTAATTAGGCGAACCGCTATAGCGGATCCCCCTAATCAAACCCTAAACCCTTTCCCTTTCTTCTCATTCGAAGGCGGTAAGACAAAAAGACACACTAGAGGGGCCTAGTGAACCCTTTTTTGGGGGGCCGGGTATCCTAAAACGGGATGGGAAAGGGTTTAGGGTTTGATTAGGCGGACCGCTACCGCGGATCCCTTAATCAAACCCTAAACCCTTTCCCTTGCTTCTCATTTGAAGGCGGCAAGACAAAAAGACATCCTAGAGGGGCCGAGTGAACCCTTTTTGGGGGACCGGGTATCCTAAAATGGGACGGGAAAGGGTTTAGGGTTTGAAGGCGACCAGCTACCGCGGATCCCCTTAATCAAACCCTAAACCCTTTCCCTTGCTTCTCATTCGAAGGCGGCAAGACAAAAAGACAACCTAGAGGGGTCGAGTGAACCCTTTTTTGGGGGGTCGGGTATCCTAAAACGGGACGGGAAGGGTTTAGAGTTTAATTAGGCGGGTGCTACGAGCGGATCCCCTAATCAAACCCTAAACCCTTTCCCTTGCTTCTCATTCGAAGGCGGTAAGACAAAAAGACACACTAGAGGGGCCGAGTGAACCCTTTTTTGGGGGGCCGGGTATCCTAAAACGGGACGGGAAAGGGTTTAGGGTTTGATTAGGCGGACCGCTACCGCGGATCCCCCTAATCAAACCCTAAACCCTTTCCCTTGCTTCTCATTTGAAGGCGGCAAGACAAAAAGACATCCTAGAGGGGCCGAGTGAACCCTTTTTTGGGGGGGCGGGTATCCTAAAATGGGACGGGAAAGGGTTTAGGGTTTGAAGGCGGCCAGCTACCGCGGATCCCCTTAATCAAACCCTAAACCCTTTCCCTTGCTTCTCATTCGAAGGCGGCAAGACAAAAAGACAACCTAGAGGGGTCGAGTGAACCCTTTTTTGGGGGGTCGGGTATCCTAAAACGGGACGGGAAGGGTTTAGAGTTTAATTAGGCGAATTGCTACAGCGGATCCCCCTAATCAAACCCTAAACCATTTCCCTTGCTTCTCATTCAAAGGCGGCAAGACAAAAAGACACCCTAGAGGGGCCGAGTGAACCCTTTTTTGGGGGGCCGAGTATCCTAAAACGGGACGGGAAAGGGTTTAGGGTTTGATTAGGCGTACCGCTACCGCGGATCCCCCTAATCAAACCCTAAACCCTTTTCCTTGCTTCTCATTTGAAGGCGGCAAGACAAAAAGACACCCTAGAGGGGCCGAGTGAACCCTTTTTTAGGGGGCCGGATATCCTAAAACGGGACGGGAAAGGGTTTAGGGTTTGATTAGGCGGACCGCTACGGCGGATCCCCGTAATCAAACCCTAAACCCTTTTCCTTGCTTCTCATTTGAAGGCGGCAAGACAAAAAGACACCCTAGAGGGCCGACCTGAACCCTTTTTGGGGCGGGTATCCTAAAACGGGACGGGAAAGGGTTTAGGGTTTGATTAGGATCCCCCTAATCAAACCCTAAGCCCTTTCCCTTGCTTCTCATTCGAAGGCGGCAAGACAAAAAGACACCCTAGAGGGGCCGAGTGAACCCTTTTTTGGAGGACCGGGTATCCTAAAACGGGACGGGAAAGGGTTTAGGGTTTGATTAGGCGGACCGCTACCGCGGATCCCCCTAATCAAACCCTAAACCCTTTCCCTTACTTCTCATTTGAAGCCGGCAAGACAAAAAGACACTCTCGAGGGGCGGAGTGAACCCTTTTTGGGGGTGGGTATCCTAAACGGTCGGGAAAGGGTTTAGGGTTTGATTAGGATCCCCCAAATCAAACCCTAAACCCTTTCCCTTGCTTCTCATTTGAAGGCGGTAAGACAAAGAGACAACCTAGAGGGGCCGAGTGAACCCTTTTTTGGGGGGCCGGGTATCCTAAAACGGGACGGGAAAGGGTTTATGGTTTGATTAGGATCCCCTAATCAAACCCTAAACCCTTTCCTTGCTTCTCATTTGAAGGCGGCAAGACAAAAAGACACCCTAGAGGGGCCGAGTGAACCCTTTTTTGGGGGGCCGGGTATCCTAAAATGGGACGGGAAAGGGTTTAGGGTTTGAAGGCGGACCGCTACTGCAAATCCCCCTAGTCAAACCCTAAACGCTTTCCCTTGCTTCTCATTCGAAGGCGACATGACAAAAAGACACACCAGAGGGGCCGAGTGAACCCTTTTGGGGGACCAGGGTATCCTAAAACGGGATTGAAAGGGTTTAGGGCTTGATTAGGCGGACCGCTACCGCGGATCCCCCTAATTAAACCCTAATCCCTACCCCTTGCTTCTTATTCGAAAGCGGCAAGAGAAAAAGACACCCTAGAAGGGCCGAGTGAACCCTTTTTGGGGGGACCGGGTATCCTAAAACGGGACGGGAAAGGGTTTAGGGTTTGAATAGGCGGACCGCTACCGCGGATCCCCCTAATCAAACCCTAAACCCTTTCCCTTGCTTCTTATTTGAAGGCGGCAAGACAAAAAGACACCCTAGAGGGGCCGAGTGAACCCTTTTTTAGGGGGCCGGATATCCTAAAACGGGACGGGAAAGGGTTTATAGTTTAATTAGGCGAACCGCTATAGCGGATCCCCCTAATCAAACCCTAAACCCTTTCCCTTGCTTCTCATTCGAAGGCGGTAAGACAAAAAGACACACTAGAGGGGCCGAGTGAACCCTTTTTTGGGGGGCCGAGTATCCTAAAACGGGACGGGAAAGGGTTTAGGGTCGATTAGACAGGACCGCTACCGCGGATCCCCCTAATTAAACCCTAAACCCTTTTCCTTGCTTCTCATTTGAAGGCGGCAAGACAAAAAGACATCCTAGAGGGGCCGAGTGAACCCTTTTTTGGGGGGCCGGGTATCCTAAAACGGGACGGGAAAGGGTTTAGGGTTTGAAGGCGGCCAGCTACCGCGGATCCCCTTAATCAAACCCTAAACCTTTTCCCTTGCTTCTCATTCGAAGGCGGCAAGACAAAAAGACAACCTAGATGGGTCGAGTGAACCCTTTTTTGGGGGGTCGGGTATCCTAAAACGGGACGGGAAGGGTTTAGAGTTTAATTAGGCGAATTGCTACAGCGGATCCCCCTAATCAAACCCTAAACCATTTCCCTTGCTTCTCATTCAAAGGCGGCAAGACAAAAAGACACCCTAGAGGGGCCGAGTGAACCCTTTTTTGGGGGGCCGAGTATCCTAAAACGGGACGGGAAAGGGTTTAGGGTTTGATTAGGCGTACCGCTACCGCGGATCCCCCTAATCAAACCCTAAACCCTTTTCCTTGCTTCTCATTTGAAGGCGGCAAGACAAAACGACACCCTAGAGGGGCCGAGTGAACCCTTTTTAGGGGGTAGGATATCCTAAAACGGGACGAGAAAGGGTTTAGGGTTTGATTAGGCGGACCGCTACCGCGGATCCCCCTAATCAAACCCTAAACCCTTTTCCTTGCTTCTCATTTGAAGGCGACAAGACAAAAAGACACCCTAGAGGGGCCGAGTGAACCCTTTTTTAGGGGGCCGGATATCCTAAAACTGGACGGGAAAGGGTTTATAGTTTAATTAGGCGAACCGCTATAGCGGATCCCCCTAATCAAACCCTAAACCCTTTCCCTTTCTTCTCATTCGAAGGCGGTAAGACAAAAAGACACACTAGAGGGGCCTAGTGAACCCTTTTTTGGGGGGCCGGGTATCCTAAAACGGGACGGGAAAGGGTTTAGGGTTTGATTAGGCGGACCGCTACCGCGGATCCCCCTAATCAAACCCTAAACCCTTTTCCTTGCTTCTCATTTGAAGGCGGCAAGACAAAAAGACACCCTAGAGGGGCCGAGTGAACCCTTTTTTAGGGGGCCGGATATCCTAAAACGGGACGGGAAAGGGTTTAGGGTTTGATTAGGCGGACCGCAACGGCGGATCCCCGTAATCAAACCCTAAACCCTTTTCCTTGCTTCTCATTTGAAGGCGGCAAGACAAAAGACACCCTAGAGGGGCCGGCGAACCCTTTTTGGGGGCGGGTATCCTAAACGGGACGGGAAAGGGTTTAGGGTTTGATTAGGATCCCCCTAATCAAACCCTAAGCCCTTTCCCTTGCTTCTCATTCGAAGGCGGCAAGACAAAAAGACACCCTAGAGGGGCCGGGTGAACCCTTTTTTGGAGGACCGGGTATCCTAAAACGGGACGGGAAAGGGTTTAGGGTTTGATTAGGCGGACCGCTACCGCGGATCCCCTAATCAAACCCTAAACCCTTTCCCTTACTTCTCATTTGAAGGCGGCAAGACAAAAAGACACTCTAGAGGGGCGGAGTGAACCCTTTTTTGGGGGGCCGGGTATCCTAAAACGGTCGGGAAAGGGTTTAGGGTTTGATTAGGATCCCCCAAATCAAACCCTAAACCCTTTCCCTTGCTTCTCATTTGAAGGCGGTAAGACAAAGAGACAACCTAGAGGGGCCGAGTGAACCCTTTTTTGGGGGGCCGGGTATCCTAAAACGGGACGGGAAAGGGTTTAGGGTTTGATTAGGATCCCCCTAATCAAACCCTAAGCCCTTTCCCTTGCTTCTCATTTGAAGGCGGCAAGACAAAAAGACACCCTAGAGGGGCCGAGTGAACCCTTTTTTGGGGGGCCGGGTATCCTAAAATGGGACGGGAAAGGGTTTAGGGTTTGAAGGCGGACCGCTACTGCAAATCCCCCTAGTCAAACCATAAACGCTTTCCCTTGCTTCTCATTCGAAGGCGACATGACAAAAAGACACACCAGAGGGGCCGAGTGAACCCTTTTTGGGGGGACCGGGTATCCTAAAACGGGATTGAAAGGGTTTAGGGCTTGATTAGGCGGACCGCTACCGCGGATCCCCCTAATTAAACCCTAATCCCTACCCCTTGCTTCTTATTCGAAAGCGGCAAGAGAAAAAGACACCCTAGAAGGGCCGAGTGAACCCTTTTTGGGGGGACCGGGTATCCTAAAACGGGACGGGAAAGGGTTTAGGGTTTGAATAGGCGGACCGCTACCGCGGATCCCCCTAATCAAACCCTAAACCCTTTTCCTTGCTTCTTATTTGAAGGCGGCAAGACAAAAAGACACCCTAGAGGGGCCGAGTGAACCCTTTTTTAGGGGGCCGGATATCCTAAAACGGGACGGGAAAGGGTTTATAGTTTAATTAGGCGAACTGCTATAGCGGATCCCCCTAATCAAACCCTAAACCCTTTCCCTTGCTTCTCATTCGAAGGCGGTAAGACAAAAAGACACACTAGAGGGGCCGAGTGAACCCTTTTTTGGGGGGCCGAGTATCCTAAAACGGGACGGGAAAGGGTTTAGGGTCTGATTAGGCAGACCGCTACCGCGGATCCCCCTAATTAAACCCTAAACCCTTTTCCTTGCTTCTCATTTGAAGGCGGCAAGACAAAAAGACATCCTAGAGGGGCCGAGTGAACCCTTTTTTGGGGGGCCGGGTATCCTAAAATGGGACGGGAAAGGGTTTAGGGTTTGAAGGCGGCCAGCTACCGCGGATCCCCTTAATCAAACCCTAAACTTTTTCCCTTGCTTCTCATTCGAAGGCGGCAAGACAAAAAGACAACCTAGAGGGGTCGAGTGAACCCTTTTTTGGGGGGTCGGGTATCCTAAAACGGGACGGGAAGGGTTTAGAGTTTAATTAGGCGAATTGCTACCGCGGATCCCCCTAATCAAACCCTAAACCCTTTTCCTTGCTTCTCATTTGAAGGCGGCAAGACAAAACGACACCCTAGAGGGGCCGAGTGAACCCTTTTTTAGGGGGCCGGATATCCTAAAACGGGACGAGAAAGGGTTTAGGGTTTGATTAGGCGGACCGCTACCGCGGACCCCCCTAATCAAACCCTAAACCCTTTTCCTTGCTTCTCATTTGAAGGCGACAAGACAAAAAGACACCCTAGAGGGGCCGAGTGAACCCTTTTTAGGGGTAGGATATCCTAAATCGGACGGGAAAGGGTTTATAGTTTAATTAGGCGAACCGCTATAGCGGATCCCCCTAATCAAACCCTAAACCCTTTCCCTTTCTTCTCATTCGAAGGCGGTAAGACAAAAAGACACACTAGAGGGGCCTAGTGAACCCTTTTTTGGGGGGCCGGGTATCCTAAAACGGGACGGGAAAGGGTTTAGGGTTTGATTAGGCGGACCGCTACCGCGGATCCCCCTAATCAAACCCTAAACCCTTTTCCTTGCTTCTCATTTGAAGGCGGCAAGACAAAAAGACATCCTAGAGGGGCCGAGTGAACCCTTTTTTGGGGGGCCGCGTATCCTAAAATGGGACGGGAAAGGGTTTAGGGTTTGAAGGCGACCAGCTACCGCGGATCCCCTTAATCAAACCCTAAACCCTTTCCCTTGCTTCTCATTCGAAGGCGGCAAGACAAAAAGACAACCTAGAGGGGTCGAGTGAACCCTTTTTTGGGGGGTCGGGTTTCCTAAAACGGGACGGGAAGGGTTTAGAGTTTAATTAGGCGAATTGCTACAGCAGATCCCCCTAATCAAACCCTAAACCATTTCCCTTGCTTCTCATTCAAAGGCGGCAAGACAAAAAGACACCCTAGAGGGGCCGAGTGAACCCTTTTTTGGGGGGCCGAGTATCCTAAAACGGGACGGGAAAGGGTTTAGGGTTTGATTAGGCGGACCGCTACCACGGATCCTCCTAATCAAACCCTAAACCCTTTTCCTTGCTTCTCATTTGAAGGCGGCAAGACAAAACGACACCCTAGAGGGGCCGAGTGAACCCTTTTTTAGGGGGCCGGATATCCTAAAACGGGACGAGAAAGGGTTTAGGGTTTGATTAGGCGGACCGCTACCGCGGTTCCCCCTAATCAAACCCTAAACCCTTTTCCTTGCTTCTCATTTGAAGGCGGCAAGACAAAAAGACACCCTAGAGGGGCCGAGTGAACCCTTTTTTATGGGGCCGGATATCCTAAAACGGGACGGGAAAGGGTTTATAGTTTAATTAGGCGAACCGCTATAGCGGATCCCCCTAATCAAACCCTAAACCCTTTCCCTTGCTTCTCATTCGAAGGCGGTAAGACAAAAAGACACACTAGAGGGGCCGAGTGAACCCTTTTTTGGGGGGCCGGGTATCCTAAAACGGGACGGGAAAGGGTTTAGGGTTTGATTAGGCGGACCGCTACCGCGGATCCCCCTAATCAAACCCTAAACCCTTTCCCTTGCTTCTCATTTGAAGGCGGCAAGACAAAAAGACATCCTAGAGGGGCCGAGTGAACCCTTTTTGGGGGGCCGGGTATCCTAAAATGGGACGGGAAAGGGTTTAGGGTTTGAAGGCGGCCAGCTACCGCGGATCCCCTTAATCAAACCCTAAAGCCTTTCCCTTGCTTCTCATTCGAAGGCGGCAAGACAAAAAGACAACCTAGAGGGGTCGAGTGAACCCTTTTTTGGGGGGTCGGGTATCCTAAAACGGGACGGGAAGGGTTTAGAGTTTAATTAGGCGAATTGCTACAGCGGATCCCCCTAATCAAACCCTAAACCATTTCCCTTGCTTCTCATTCAAAGGCGGCAAGACAAAAAGACACCCTAGAGGGGCCGAGTGAACCCTTTTTGGGGGACCGAGTATCCTAAAACGGGACGGGAAAGGGTTTAGGGTTTGATTAGGCGGACCGCTACCGCGGATCCCCTAATCAAACCCTAAACCCTTTTCCTTGCTTCTCATTTGAAGGCGGCAAGACAAAAAGACACCCTAGAGGGGCCGAGTGAACCCTTTTTTAGGGGGCCGGATATCCTAAAACGGGACGGGAAAGGGTTTAGGGTTTGATTAGGCGGACCGCTACGGCGGATCCCCGTAATCAAACCCTAAACCCTTTCCCTTGCTTCTCATTTGAAGGCGGCAAGACAAAAAGACACCCTAGAGGGGCCGACTGAACCCTTTTTTGGGGGCCGGGTATCCTAAAACGGGACGGGAAAGGGTTTAGGGTTTGATTAGGATCCCCCTAATCAAACCCTAAGCCCTTTCCCTTGCTTCTCATTCGAAGGCGGCAAGACAAAAAGACACCCTAGAGGGGCCGAGTGAACCCTTTTTTGGAGGACCGGGTATCCTAAAACGGGACGGGAAAGGGTTTAGGGTTTGATTAGGCGGACCGCTACCGCGGATCCCCCTAATCAAACCCTAAACCCTTTCCCTTACTTCTCATTTGAAGCCGGCAAGACAAAAAGACACTCTCGAGGGGCGGAGTGAACCCTTTTTTGGGGGGCTGGGTATCCTAAAACGGTCGGGAAAGGGTTTAGGGTTTGATTAGGATCCCCCAAATCAAACCCTAAACCCTTTCCCTTGCTTCTCATTTGAAGGCGGTAAGACAAAGAGACAACCTAGAGGGGCCGAGTGAACCCTTTTTTGGGGGGCCGGGTATCCTAAAACGGGACGGGAAAGGGTTTAGGGTTTGATTAGGATCCCCCTAATCAAACCCTAAGCCCTTTCCCTTGCTTCTCATTTGAAGGCGGCAAGACAAAAAGACACCCTAGAGGGGCCGAGTGAACCCTTTTTGGGGGGGCCGGGTATCCTAAAACGGGACGGGAAAGGGTTTAGGGTTTGAAGGCGGACCGCTACGCAAATCCCCTAGTCAAACCCTAAACGCTTTCGCTTGCTTCTCATTCGAAGGCGACATGACAAAAAGACACACCAGAGGGGCCGAGTGAACCCTTTTTGGGGGGACCGGGTATCCTAAAACGGGATTGAAAGGGTTTAGGGCTTGATTAGGCGGACCGCTACCGCGGATCCCCCTAATTAAACCCTAATCCCTACCCCTTGCTTCTTATTCGAAAGCGGCAAGAGAAAAAGACACCCTAGAAGGGCCGAGTGAACCCTTTTTGGGGGGACCGGGTATCCTAAAACGGGACGGGAAAGGGTTTAGGGTTTGAATAGGCGGACCGCTACCGCGGATCCCCCTAATCAAACCCTAAACCCTTTTCCTTGCTTCTTATTTGAAGGCGACAAGACAAAAAGACACCCTAGAGGGGCCGAGTGAACCCTTTTTTAGGGGGCCGGATATCCTAAAACGGGACGGGAAAGGGTTTATAGTTTAATTAGGCGAACCGCTATAGCGGATCCCCCTAATCAAACCCTAAACCCTTTCCCTTGCTTCTCATTCGAAGGCGGTAAGACAAAAAGACACACTAGAGGGGCCGAGTGAACCCTTTTTTGGGGGGCCGAGTATCCTAAAACGGGACGGGAAAGGGTTTAGGGTCTGATTAGGCAGACCGCTACCGCGGATCCCCCTAATTAAACCCTAAACCCTTTTTCTTGCTTCTCATTTGAAGGCGGCAAGACAAAAAGACATCCTAGATGGGCCGAGAGAACCCTTTTTTGGGGGGCCGGGTATCCTAAAATGGGGCGGGAAAGGGTTTAGGGTTTGAAGGCGGCCAGCTACCGCGGATCCCCTTAATCAAACCCTAAACCTTTTCCCTTGCTTCTCATTCGAAGGCGGCAAGACAAAAAGACAACCTAGAGGGGTCGAGTGAACCCTTTTTTGGGGGGTCGGGTATCCTAAAACGGGACGGGAAGGGTTTAGAGTTTAATTAGGCGAATTGCTACAGCGGATCCCCCTAATCAAACCCTAAACCATTTCCCTTGCTTCTCATTCAAAGGCGGCAAGACAAAAAGACACCCTAGAGGGGCCGAGTGAACCCTTTTTTGGGGGGCCGAGTATCCTAAAACGGGACGGGAAAGGGTTTAGGGTTTGATTAGGCGTACCGCTACCGCGGATCCCCCTAATCAAACCCTAAACCCTTTTCCTTGCTTCTCATTTGAAGGCGGCAAGACAAAAAGACACCCTAGAGGGGCCGAGTGAACCCTTTTTTAGGGGGCCGGATATCCTAAAACGGGACGGGAAAGGGTTTAGGGTTTGATTAGGCGGACCGCTACGGCGGATCCCCGTAATCAAACCCTAAACCCTTTTCCTTGCTTCTCATTTGAAGGCGGCAAGACAAAAAGACACCCTAGAGGGGCCGAGTGAACCCTTTTTTGGGGGGCCGGGTATCCTAAAATGGGACGGGAAAGGGTTTAGGGTTTGATTAGGATCCCCCTAATCAAACCCTAAGCCCTTTCCCTTGCTTCTCATTCGAAGGCGGCAAGACAAAAAGACACCCTAGAGGGGCCGAGTGAACCCTTTTTTGGAGGACCGGGTATCCTAAAACGGGACGGGAAAGGGTTTAGGGTTTGATTAGGCGGACCGCTACCGCGGATCCCCCTAATCAAACCCTAAACCCTTTCCCTTACTTCTCATTTGAAGGCGGCAAGACAAAAAGACACTCTAGAGGGGCGGAGTGAACCCTTTTTGGGGGTCTGGGTATCCTAAAACGGTCGGGAAAGGGTTTAGGGTTTGATTAGGATCCCCCAAATCAAACCCTAAACCCTTTCCCTTGCTTCTCATTTGAAGGCGGTAAGACAAAGAGACAACCTAGAGGGGCCGAGTGAACCCTTTTTGGGGGGACGGGTATCCTAAAACGGGACGGGAAAGTGTTTAGGGTTTGATTAGGATCCCCCTAATCAAACCCTAAGCCCTTTCCTCGCTTCTCATTTGAAGGCGGCAAGACAAAAAGACACCCTAGAGGGGCCGAGTGAACCCTTTTTTGGGGGCCGGGTATCCTAAAATGGGACGGGAAAGGGTTTAGGGTTTGAAGGCGGACCGCCATCGCAAATCCCCTAGTCAAACCCTAAACGCTTTCCCTTGCTTCTCATTCGAAGGCGACATGACAAAAAGACACACCAGAGGGGCCGAGTGAACCCTTTTTGGGGGGACCGGGTATCCTAAAATGGGATTGAAAGGGTTTAGGGCTTGATTAGGCGGACGCCACCGCGGATCCCCTAAATAAACCCTAATCCCTTCCCCTTGCTTCTTATTCGAAGGCGGCAAGACAAAAAGACACCCTAGAGGGGCCGAGTGAACCCTTTTTTAGGGGGCCGGATATCCTAAAACGGGACGGGAAAGGGTTTATAGTTTAATTAGGCGAACCGCTATAGCGGATCCCCCTAATCAAACCCTAAACCCTTTCCCTTGCTTCTCATTAGAAGGCGGTAAGACAAAAAGATACACTAGAGGGGCCGAGTGAACCCTTTTTTGGGGGGCCGAGTATCCTAAAACGGGACGGGAAAGGGTTTAGGGTTTGATTAGGCGGACCGCTACCGCGGATCCCCCTAATCAAACCCTAAACCCTTTTCCTTGCTTCTCATTTGAAGGCGGCAAGACAAAACGACACCCTAGAGGGGCCGAGTGAACCCTTTTTTAGGGGGCCGGATATCCTAAAACGGGACGAGAAAGGGTTTAGGGTTTGATTAGGCGGACCGCTACCGCGGATCCCCCTAATCAAACCCTAAACCCTTTTCCTTGCTTCTCATTTGAAGGCGGCAAGACAAAAAGACACCCTAGAGGGGCCGAGTGAACCCTTTTTTAGGGGGCCGGATATCCTAAAACGGGACGGGAAAGGGTTTATAGTTTAATTAGGCGAACCGCTATAGCGGATCCTCCTAATCAAACCCTAAACCCTTTCCCTTGCTTCTCATTCGAAGGCGGTAAGACAAAAAGATACACTAGAGGGGCCGAGTGAACCCTTTTTTGGGGGGCCGAGTATCCTAAAACGGGACGGGAAAGGGTTTAGGGTTTGATTAGGCGGACGCCACCGCGGATCCCCTAATCAAACCCTAAACCCTTTTCCTTGCTTCTCATTTGAAGGCGGCAAGACAAAACGACACCCTAGAGGGGCCGAGTGAACCCTTTTTTAGGGGGCCGGATATCCTAAAACGGGACGAGAAAGGGTTTAGGGTTTGATTAGGCGGACCGCTACCGCGGATCCCCCTAATCAAACCCTAAACCCATTTCCTTGATTCTCATTTGAAGGCGGCAAGACAAAAAGACACCCTAGAGGGGCCGAGTGAACCCTTTTTTAGGGGCGGATATCCTAAAACGGGACGGGAAAGGGTTTATAGTTTAATTAGGCGAACCGCTATAGCGGATCCCCCTAATCAAACCCTAAACCCTTTCCCTTGCTTCTCATTCGAAGGCGGTACGACAAAAAGACACACTAGAGGGGCCGAGTTAACCCTTTTTTGGGGTAGGGTATCCTAAAACGGGACGGGAAAGGGTTTAGGGTTTGATTAGGCGGACCGCTACCGCGGATCCCCTAATCAAACCCTAAACCCTTTCCCTTGCTTCTCATTTGAAGGCGGCAAGACAAAAGACACCCTAGAGGGGCCGAGTGAACCCTTTTTTGGGGGGGCGGGTATCCTAAAATGGGACGGGAAAGGGTTTAGGGTTTGAAGGAGGCCAGCTACCGCGGATCCCCTTAATCAAACCCTAAACCCTTTCCCTTGCTTCTCATTCGAAGGCGGCAAGACAAAAAGACAACCTAGAGGGGTCGAGTGAACCCTTTTTTGGGGGGTCGGGTATCCTAAAACGGGACGGGAAGGGTTTAGAGTTTAATTAGGCGAATTGCTGGCGGATCCCCCTAATCAAACCCTAAACCATTTCCTTGCTTCTCATTCAAAGGCGGCAAGACAAAAAGACACCCTAGAGGGGCCGAGTGAACCCTTTTTTGGGGGGCCGAGTATCCTAAAACGGGACGGGAAAGGGTTTAGGGTTTGATTAGGCGTACCGCTACCGCGGATCCCCCTAATCAAACCCTAAACCCTTTTCCTTGCTTCTCATTTGAAGGCGGCAAGACAAAAAGACACCCTAGAGGGGCCGAGTGAACCCTTTTTTAGGGGGCCGGATATCCTAAAACGGGACGGGAAAGGGTTTAGGGTTTGATTAGGCGGACCGCTACGGCGGATCCCCGTAATCAAACCCTAAACCCTTTTCCTTGCTTCTCATTTGAAGGCGGCAAGACAAAAAGACACCCTAGAGGGGCCGACTGAACCCTTTTTTGGGGGCCGGGTATCCTAAAACGGGACGGGAAAGGGTTTAGGGTTTGATTAGGATCCCCCTAATCAAACCCTAAGCCCTTTCCCTTGCTTCTCATTCGAAGGCGGCAAGACAAAAAGACACCCTAGAGGGGCCGAGTGAACCCTTTTTTGGAGGACCGGGTATCCTAAAACGGGACGGGAAAGGGTTTAGGGTTTGATTAGGCGGACCGCTACCGCGGATCCCCCTAATCAAACCCTAAACCCTTTCCCTTACTTCTCATTTGAAGGCGGCAAGACAAAAAGACACTCTAGAGGGGCGGAGTGAACCCTTTTTTGGGGGTCTGGGTATCCTAAAACGGTCGGGAAAGGGTTTAGGGTTTGATTAGGATCCCCCAAATCAAACCCTAAACCCTTTCCCTTGCTTCTCATTTGAAGGCGGTAAGACAAAGAGACAACCTAGAGGGGCCGAGTGAACCCTTTTTGGGGGGACCGGGTATCCTAAACGGGACGGGAAAGGGTTTAGGGTTTGATTAGGATCCCCCTAATCAAACCCTAAGCCCTTTCCCTTGCTTCTCATTTGAAGGCGGCAAGACAAAAAGACACCCTAGAGGGGCCGAGTGAACCCTTTTTTGGGGGGCCGGGTATCCTAAAATGGGACGGGAAAGGGTTTAGGGTTTGAAGGCGGACCGCTACTGCAAATCCCCCTAGTCAAACCCTAAACGCTTTCCCTTGCTTCTCATTCGAAGGCGACATGACAAAAAGACACACCAGAGGGGCCGAGTGAACCCTTTTTGGGGGGACCGGGTATCCTAAAATGGGATTGAAAGGGTTTAGGGCTTGATTAGGCGGACCGCTACCGCGGATCCCCCTAAATAAACCCTAATCCCTTCCCCTTGCTTCTTATTCGAAGGCGGCAAGACAAAAAGACACCCTAGAGGGGCCGAGTGAACCCTTTTTTAGGGGGCCGGATATCCTAAAACGGGACGGGAAAGGGTTTATAGTTTAATTAGGCGAACCGCTATAGCGGATCCCCCTAATCAAACCCTAAACCCTTTCCCTTGCTTCTCATTAGAAGGCGGTAAGACAAAAAGATACACTAGAGGGGCCGAGTGAACCCTTTTTTGGGGGGCCGAGTATCCTAAAACGGGACGGGAAAGGGTTTAGGGTTTGATTAGGCGGACCGCTACCGCGGATCCCCCTAATCAAACCCTAAACCCTTTCTTCTCATTTGAAGGCGGCAAGACAAAAAGACATCCTAGAGGGGCCGAGTGAACCCTTTTTGGGGGGCAGGGTATCCTAAAATGGGACGGGGAAAGGGTTTAGGGTTTGAAGGAGGCCAGCTACCGCGGATCCCCTTAATCAAACCCTAAACCCTTTCCCTTGCTTCTCATTCGAAGGCGGCAAGACAAAAAGACAACCTAGAGGGGTCGAGTGAACCCTTTTTTGGGGGGTCGGGTATCCTAAAACGGGACGGGAAGGGTTTAGAGTTTAATTAGGCGAATTGCTACAGCGGATCCCCCTAATCAAACCCTAAACCATTTCCCTTGCTTCTCATTCAAAGGCGGCAAGACAAAAAGACACCCTAGAGGGGCCGAGTGAACCCTTTTTGGGGGACCGAGTATCCTAAAACGGGACGGGAAAGGGTTTAGGGTTTGATTAGGCGTACCGCTACCGCGGATCCCCCTAATCAAACCCTAAACCCTTTTCCTTGCTTCTCATTTGAAGGCGGCAAGACAAAAAGACACCCTAGAGGGGCCGAGTGAACCCTTTTTTGGGGGCCGGGAATCCTAAAACGGGATCGGAAAGGGTTTAGGGTTTGATTAGGCGGACCGCACGGCGGATCCCCCGTAATCAAACCCTAAACCCTTTTCCTTGCTTCTCATTTGAAGGCGGCAAGACAAAAAGACACCCTAGAGGGGCCGACTGAACCCTTTTTTGGGGGCCGGGTATCCTAAAACGGGACGGGAAAGGGTTTATCCTAATCAAACCCTAAGCCCTTTCCCTTGCTTCTCATTCGAAGGCGGCAAGACAAAAAGACACCCTATAGGGGCCGAGTGAACCCTTTTTTGGAGGACCGGGTATCCTAAAACGGGACGGGAAAGGGTTTAGGGTTTGATTAGGCGGACCGCTACCGCAAATCCCCCTAATCAAACCCTAAACCCTTTCCCTTACTTCTCATTTGAAGGCGGCAAGACAAAAAGACACTCTAGAGGGGCGGAGTGGACCCTTTTTTGGGGGGCTGGGTATCCTAAAACGATCGGGAAAGGGTTTAGGGTTTGATTAGGATCCCCCAAATCAAACCCTAAACCCTTTCCCTTGCTTCTCATTTGAAGGCGGTAAGACAAAGAGACAACCTAGAGGGGCCGAGTGAACCCTTTTTTGGGGGGCCGGGTATCCTAAAACGGGACGGGAAAGGGTTTAGGGTTTGATTAGGATCCCCCTAATCAAACCCTAAGCCCTTTCCCTTGCTTCTCATTTGAAGGCGGCAAGACAAAAAGACACCCTAGAGGGGCCGAGTGAACCCTTTTTTGGGGGGCCGGGTATCCTAAAATGGGACGGGAAAGGGTTTAGGGTTTGAAGGCGGACCGCCACTCGCAAATCCCCTAGTCAAACCCTAAACGCTTTCCCTTGCTTCTCATTCGAAGGCGACATGACAAAAAGACACACCAGAGGGGCCGAGTGAACCCTTTTTGGGGGGACCGGGTATCCTAAAACGGGATTGAAAGGGTTTAGGGCTTGATTAGGCGGACGCACCGCGGATCCCCTAATTAAACCCTAATCCCTTCCCCTTGCTTCTTATTCGAAGGCGGCAAGAGAAAAAGACACCCTAGAAGGGCCGAGTGAACCCTTTTGGGGGACCGGTATCCTAAAACGGGACGGGGAAAGGGTTTAGGGTTTGATTAGGCGGACCGCTACCGCGGATCCCCCTAATCAAACCCTAAACCCTTTTCCTTGCTTCTCATTTGAAGGCGGCAAGACAAAAAGACACCCTAGAGGGGCCGAGTGAACCCTTTTTTAGGGGGCCGGATATCCTAAAACGGGACGAGAAAGGGTTTAGGGTTTGATTAGGCGGACCGCTACCGCGGATCCCCCTAATCAAACCCTAAACCCATTTCCTTGATTCTCATTTGAAGGCGGCAAGACAAAAACACACCCTAGAGGGGCCGAGTGAACCCTTTTTTAGGGGGCCGGATATCCTAAAACGGGACGGGAAAGGGTTTATAGTTTAATTAGGCGAACCGCTATAGCGGATCCCCCTAATCAAACCCTAAACCCTTTCCCTTGCTTCTCATTCGAAGGCGGTACGACAAAAAGACACACTAGAGGGGCCGAGTTAACCCTTTTTTGGGGGGCCGGGTATCCTAAAACGGGACGGGAAAGGGTTTAGGGTTTGATTAGGCGGACCGCTACCGCGGATCCCCCTAATTAAACCCTAAACCCTTTTCCTTGCTTCTCATTTGAAGGCGGCAAGACAAAAAGACATCCTAGAAGGGCCGAGTGAACCCTTTTTTGGGGGGCCGGGTATCCTAAAATGGGACGGGAAAGGGTTTAGGGTTTGAAGGAGGCCAGCTACCGCGGATCCCCTTAAATCAAACCCTAAACCCTTTCCCTTGCTTCTCATTCGAAGGCGGCAAGACAAAAAGACAACCTAGAGGGGTCGAGTGAACCCTTTTTTGGGGGGTCGGGTATCCTAAAACGGGACGGGAAGGGTTTAGAGTTTAATTAGGCGAATTGCTACAGCGGATCCCCCTAATCAAACCCTAAACCATTTCCCTTGCTTCTCATTCAAAGGCGGCAAGACAAAAAGACACCCTAGAGGGGCCGAGTGAACCCTTTTTTGGGGGGCCGAGTATCCTAAAACGGGACGGGAAAGGGTTTAGGGTTTGATTAGGCGTACCGCTACCGCGGATCCCCCTAATCAAACCCTAAACCCTTTTCCTTGCTTCTCATTTGAAGGCGGCAAGACAAAAAGACACCCTAGAGGGGCCGAGTGAACCCTTTTTTAGGGGGCCGGATATCCTAAAACGGGACGGGAAAGGGTTTAGGGTTTGATTAGGCGGACCGCTAAGGCGGATCCCCGTAATCAAACCCTAAACCCTTTTCCTTGCTTCTCATTTGAAGGCGGCAAGACAAAAAGACACCCTAGAGGGGCCGAGTGAACCCTTTTTTGGGGGGCCGGGTATCCTAAAACGGGACGGGAAAGGGTTTAGGGTTTGATTAGGATCCCCCTAATCAAACCCTAAGCCCTTTCCCTTGCTTCTCATTCGAAGGCGGCAAGACAAAAAGACACCCTAGAGGGGCCGAGTGAACCCTTTTTTGGAGGACCGGGTACCCTAAAATGGGACGGGAAAGGGTTTAGGGTTTGATTAGGCGGACCGCTACCGCGGATCCCCTAATCAAACCCTAAACCCTTTCCCTTACTTCTCATTTGAAGGCGGCAAGACAAAAAGACACTCTAGAGGGGCGGAGTGAACCCTTTTTTGGGGGGCTGGGTATCCTAAAACGATCGGGAAAGGGTTTAGGGTTTGATTAGGATCCCCCAAATCAAACCCTAAACCCTTTCCCTTGCTTCTCATTTGAAGGCGGTAAGACAAAGAGACAACCTAGAGGGGCCGAGTGAACCCTTTTTTGGGGGGCCGGGTATCCTAAAACGGGACGGGAAAGGGTTTAGGGTTTGATTAGGATCCCTCTAATCAAACCCTAAACCCTTTCCCTTGCTTCTCATTTGAAGGCGGCAAGACAAAAAGACACCCTAGAGGGGCCGAGTGAACCCTTTTTTGGGGGGCCGGGTATCCTAAAATGGGACGGGAAAGGGTTTAGGGTTTGAAGGCGGACCGCTACTGCAAATCCCCCTAGTCAAACCCTAAACGCTTTCCCTTGCTTCTCATTCGAAGGCGACATGACAAAAAGACACACCAGAGGGGCCGAGTGAACCCTTTTTGGGGGGACCGGGTATCCTAAAACGGGATTGAAAGGGTTTAGGGCTTGATTAGGCGGACCGCTACCGCGGATCCCCCTAATTAAACCCTAATCCCTTCCCCTTGCTTCTTATTCGAAGGCGGCAAGAGAAAAAGACACCCTAGAAGGGCCGAGTGAACCCTTTTTGGGGGGACCGGGTATCCTAAAACGGGACGGGAAAGGGTTTAGGGTTAGATTAGGCGGACCGCTACCGCGGATCCCCCTAATCAAACCCTAAACCCTTTTCCTTGCTTCTCATTTGAAGGCGGCAAGACAAAAAGACACCCTAGAGGGGCCGAGTGAACCCTTTTTTAGGGGGCCGGATATCTAAAACGGGACGGGAAAGGGTTTAGGGTTTGATTAGGCGGACCGCGGATCCCCCTAATCAAACCCTAAACCCTTTTCCTTGCTTCTCATTTGAAGGCAGCAAGACAAAAAGACACCCTAGAGGGGCCGAGTGAACCCTTTTTTAGGTGGCCGGATATCCTAAAACGGGACGGGAAAGGGTTTATAGTTTAATTAGGCGAACCGCTATAGCGGATCCCCCTAATCAAACCCTAAACCCTTTCCCTTGCTTCTCATTCGAAGGCGGTAAGACAAAAAGACACACTAGAGGGGTCGAGTGAACCATTTTTTGGGGGGCCGGGTATCCTAAAACGGGACGGGAAAGGGTTTAGGGTTTGATTAGGCGGACCGCTACCGCGGATCCCCCTAATCAAACCCTAAACCCTTTCCCTTGCTTCTCATTTGAAGGCGGCAAGACAAAAAGACACTCTAGAGGGGCGGAGTGAACCCTTTTTTGGGGGGCTGGGTATCCTAAAACGGTCGGGAAAGGGTTTAGGGGTTAATTAGGATCCCCCAAATCAAACCCTAAACCCTTTCCCTTGCTTCTCATTTGAAGGCGGTAAGACAAAGAGACAACCTAGAGGGGCCGAGTGAACCCTTTTTGGGGGGCCGGGTATCCTAAAACGGGACGGGAAAGGGTTTAGGGTTTGATTAGGATCCCCCTAATCAAACCCTAAGCCCTTTCCCTTGCTTCTCATTTGAAGGCGGCAAGATAAAAAGACACCCTAGAGGGGCCGAGTGAACCCTTTTTGGGGGGGCCGGGTATCCTAAAACGGGACGGGAAAGGGTTTAGGGTTTGAAGGCGGACACACGCAAATCCCCCTAGCAAACCCTAAACGCTTTCCCTTGCTTCTCATTCGAAGGCGACATGACAAAAAGACACACCAGAGGGGCCGAGTGAACCCTTTTTGGGGGGACCGGGTATCCTAAAACGGGATTGAAAGGGTTTAGGGTTTGATTAGGCGGACCGCTACCACGTATCCCCCTAATTAAACCCTAATCCCTTCCCCTTGCTTCTTATTCGAAGGCGGCAAGAGAAAAAGACACCCTAGAAAGGCCGAGTGAACCCTTTTTGGGGGGACCGGGTATCCTTAAACGGGACGGGAAAGGGTTTAGGGTTTGATTAGGCGGACCGCTACCGCGGATCCCCCTAATCAAACCCTATACCCTTTCCCTTGCTTCTCATTCGAAGGCGGCAAGACAAAAAGACACCCTAGAGGGGCCGAGTGAACCCTTTTTTGGGGGGCCGGGTATCCTAAAACGGGACGGGAAAGGGTTTAGGGTTTGATTAGGATCCCCCTAATCAAACCCTAAGCCCTTTCCCTTGCTTCTCATTCGAAGGCGGCAAGACAAAAAGACACCCTAGAGGGGCCGAGTGAACCCTTTTTTGGAGGACCGGGTATCCTAAAATGGGACGGGAAAGGGTTTAGGGTTTGATTAGGCGGACCGCTACCGCGGATCCCCCTAATCAAACCCTAAACCCTTTCCCTTACTTCTCATTTGAAGGCGGCAAGACAAAAAGACACTCTAGAGGGGCGGAGTGAACCCTTTTTTGGGGGGCTGGGTATCCTAAAACGATCGGGAAAGGGTTTAGGGTTTGATTAGGATCCCCCAAATCAAACCCTAAACCCTTTCCCTTGCTTCTCATTTGAAGGCGGTAAGACAAAGAGACAACCTAGAGGGGCCGAGTGAACCCTTTTTTGGGGGGCCGGGTATCCTAAAACGGGACAGAAAGGGTTTAGGGTTTGATTAGGATCCCCTAATCAAACCCTAAACCCTTTCCTTGCTTCTCATTTGAAGGCGGCAAGACAAAAAGACACCCTAGAGGGGCCGAGTGAACCCTTTTTTGGGGGCCGGGTATCCTAAAATGGGACGGGAAAGGGTTTAGGGTTTGAAGGCGGACCGCCATCGCAAATCCCCCTAGTCAAACCCTAAACGCTTTCCCTTGCTTCTCATTCGAAGGCGACATGACAAAAAGACACACCGGAGGCCGAGTGAACCCTTTTTGGGGGACCGGGTATCCTAAAACGGGATTGAAAGGGTTTAGGGCTTGATTAGGCGGACCGCTACCGCGGATCCCCCTAATTAAACCCTAATCCCTTCCCCTTGCTTCTTATTCGAAGGCGGCAAGAGAAAAAGACACCCTAGAAGGGCCGAGTGAACCCTTTTTGGGGGGACCGGGTATCCTAAAACGGGACGGGAAAGGGTTTAGGGTTAGATTAGGCGGACCGCTACCGCGGATCCCCCTAATCAAACCCTAAACCCTTTTCCTTGCTTCTCATTTGAAGGCGGCAAGACAAAAAGACACCCTAGAGGGGCCGAGTGAACCCTTTTTTAGGGGGCCGGATATCTAAAACGGGACGGGAAAGGGTTTAGGGTTTGATTAG